>NC_084760.1:4464259-4796759 GCF_028858725.1 Colius striatus
GGACTCGAGCACCTGCTCTCTGTATTTTCTCTATTATCGCAATGATCAAGAAGGAAATCATTAGACAGACCAGACTTCCAGCTCCCATTATTTTTAACAGGCGTTGCACATCTAATTTGAAATGCACAATGCAAATATTTACCTTCAAGTGTCAAAGGAGACTATAAAGATCTTTATGGATCTTCACACTTCAAGGACTTAATTCATTAAAAATAATTATACATATGTGGGGATTACTTCCACAGTCGAGCCGAGATATGCAATCGGTTGCCAAGTAGGAAAGTACAACGTTTACGCTGTATGTCTGTGTGTCAGCTTTTATGTGAGAGAGGAGGGCTCTTGTACATCAGAACATATGTGTGTAAACAGGGCTGAGAGGAGATCTCGCTGGAATTCACCACTGAATAAATTAGAGAGAGTCACCGTGTGGCACCGGAGACTCCCAGTGCTGCAGACAAGCTCTTTTGTGCTTGCCCACCTCCTTCACCTCAGCCTGAATCTTCCACATGCCTTTTCATTTTAGAATGAGAGCAGTTTTAGGAAGAAAAAAATATTAGAAATTGGCTTTGATTTTCTTTGCCCCTCAGAGATTTCAAGGTGTCCAGCAATTTGTTTCCTACAGCGCTGGTTTTACAAGATTGAGGCTTTTAGCCTCAAATTTTGATATACTCTGCAAGAACAGACACACGGAACTTTCCCATCCTTGATCTGTGCTGGGTGTTTAAGGGGCAAACGCTGCTATTTTGAGCAGGTAACTGGAAAGAAATTTACTGCTGAAGTCAATGGCCGAGAGGAGGCAGTCAATTAAGTTCTCAGACACTAATAATCTATTCTTACTTGTAAATCACGGGGACTCTCTTTTAAGTGCTTGGAAAACTTCAAGCATGAATCATGTAATAACAAGCACCTTCTCTTTCAGAAAATAATGTTAATAATTTAGCTGTCTGGTTACTGCAAGGATCATCTATTGATTTGACCTACTTGTATGCCACCCCCACTCCCAATCTGCAAGACTCTCAGCGCTCATCACACACATGAAAAAGTAGTGGGGAAAGAACGGTTCTCCTTTATCTCTTCTCGTGAGGGGGCTTTGAAGGACAGCTGTCATAAACAAATGTTTATTTCTCCTTGTGAAAAATCCCATGGCCATTTACCTTGTCTCAAAGGACATTTGTGCCTAGGCAGAGCCCCCACCAAAGCCTTCCCACCTTGATCCCGAGCCTCATGGCATCATCATGGTCCCTGCACACCAGGGGCTCAGCCACCCATGGGGACCATGCTCAGGTGAAGAGGAAAGAGCCTCAGGGGATCAGGACAGAGACAGGGAGATCTTGCAGCATATGTTCTTAGTGCTATGTGTTAAGGTTAACCTGTGCTCCACGGAGAGCAGTGTCTGAGGATGAAGTGGTTGTGGCAACACATCTTCCTGCTTAGCAGATTTTCAGCTCAGTTTGCACCAGTTGGTGAACTCACGAGACTAGGGCAATTTGGTCCACTTTTTGGATAATGGGTCTTATATCTCTTTGTAGAACTAGCTTGCACTTCATAAAATCTTCTAGAATTCCACTGGCTCTAGTGACACAACCCAGCTGCTGTTGCTGGTGATGGAAGTTTTATGGCATATGAAACGCATTAGGACATTATCTGGAATCTATTGCAACAGCAGCCATTTGCCTTTGACATCTGAAAGGTGGTAAACTAATGATGCAATGTGCTCCAAAGGTACATCTGGTTTAATAGTGCCTATTACATTTGACACAGACAGGCATGAACCACGTTATCTTGCATTTTTGCAAATGATATTTATCCCACAAAGAAGTTCACGCATGCAGAATAAACAGCACCTTCCTGGTGAAAGCATGTAATTAGCTGAAATCCAAGAAGTGACAAATATTTGCTTTGCCTCAAAGTTACTGCATGAGATTCTCAAGCTTGAGGTGTTTCAGAGACAGAAACGACAGTCTTCATGGTTCTTGGTGCTGCTAAGTTCTACGTGACACAGGCAGCAAATTTCTAGCTAATGTGGAAATTCTATGTCCTGTTTCACATCTCCCCTCTCCTTGGTTCCCTTGTACCTTCTTGGAGCTCTGCAAACCTTCATCCTGCTGGGTAATTCAGGGAAACTGTGGCACCTCCCAAGTATCATGGATTAAAGCCCATCAGCTCTTCTTGAAACTACCCAAGAATATTTCTGTTTTGAAAAACAAAACGTTTTTCCAACTGAAAAATGCTGTTTGCAAATGAATTAACTCCTGTTTCATTAAGTGCTGCCTGCACAGTTTTTGTTTACCTGGGGAAAAAAAATAGCAGAGCTTCCCATTTCCACACTCACAATAGTTTTGAGTTTTTAAATTTGAAATAACTCTTGTGACAAAAGGTTTAAATGTATCAAAGCAAAATGCACCAAGTGACCCCAAAATATCTGTGAAAAACCCACCGCTTACTGATTTGATCTGATAAAACACAGGAGATTAATTAGTCTTGGTCATGTGACTTTTCAAGCACTAAACATGGCTGAAGGGGTTTTGATTTTGTGGTGTAAGCCTGTATTTTTGTGTATTTCTATGAAATATATGACATAAAGGAGAATTTGTTACACGGTAGCATTTACCACTGGTATGCTTATTTTACCCAAAATATGAAAATCTCCATTTCACCAAGAGCTATAAAGCTATTTTCATAATGGGAATAATTCAATGTAATTTTTCATCCATTAATTCAAACCTGCTCCTTTTGAATTGCTCTCGAGTAATTTGTACAGTAATTCCAAAAATAATATGAAAATAACCTTTATTTCCCTTTTAAGTCAGAGGGTACCACATACACACTGAGTAATCTAGATCAAATTTTTCTCTAAGATATGGATTACAGTGCCTTAAAATAGACCACATGCTTTCTCTTGTGCAAAAATGAATAAAAAGAGGACTTTCCCCCACAGATACTCGGCATTGACTGAACTCCTCTTGTGCCCCGCTGCAGCTTGAGAAGGTCTGACATATGTCCACAGGGTTTCTAGTATCCACACAAATGGCCAGACAACTGAATCATTTAATCCCAGTGTTAAAATGAGAAAAAAATTAAACTTCCATAAAACCTCCTAACCGTATCAAACTAGAATATCTTTCCTCACCCTGCTCCACTTATGCAAACACATTTAAAATGTTTCATAAACCAGCAGCATAGCAGCTTAAATGTTTAAAAATAAAACTTCTGCAGAGACAGTAGCTTTAATTCTTTAATTCATTTCAAAGTGACCTTTTTTTTTCTTTCCTTCCTCCCATGGATTTGGTGAATTAAGGATCTATTGGGTTGGGTTTGGCATTTTCCTTTAGCTACAAATTTCTCTCCTCATTTGGCTTGCAGACAGCCCTTTCACAGCGCAGTGCTGTTGCAGGTGAGGAGCATCTGTGCCTCTGCCAGGCAGGAGGGTGTGTTTGATAAGAATGTTGATGGGTCAGAGGCTGTCACCATTCATCCTAAAAAGCTATTTCTGACTGTCACAATAGGAACGCACTGTAATCTGGCTACTAGGCTCAGTATTGATTTCCCTTCTAATATAATATCATGATTGGATATTACTTGTTTTTGCACTTTATTATTCCCTAGGATGTTAACTTTGAAGCTTTAAAAGCATTTAGCTCTGCAGCTGCAATCCTTGACACCTCTGCAGACCTCTAAGCATCACTTTGCCACCCTCCTGTCCCCCGTGTGCTCAGCTGACCTGGTGCAGGGGAAAAAGATTTCCTGCTCATTTAGCAGGAGGTATGAACCCCTGAAAACACCAAATGTAGCATTGTTAGAAAAGGGCTTAAAAAAGTGTGTATAAAAACTAGCTGTTCCCCTTGAAACACCTTTACAGGGTAAGAAGAGGAAGATCCATCAGAAAGCTCTGCATTGGAGGGGTTGTGGGGTCTCCTTCCTTGGAGACCTTCAAGACTCGCCTGGACACATTCCTGTGTGACCTGATCTAGGTGACCCTGCTTCTGCAGGGGGGTTGGACTGGATGATCTCTAAAGGTCCCTTCCAACCCTTACCATTCTATGATTCTGTGATTGGTGGGCATTTCAGGGAACCTGACTTTGGTGTTGACTCCCAGAGGGGCCAAATGCTCCTTGCTGGTCCCTGTCCCTTTTCACTGTCTTGTGTTTGGCTTCCCCCTCTGGACTTTGAGGTCTTTGGGACATTTTTCTGCTGAGTGTTTTTATCCACCCATCAGCTGGCTTCTCCTACGTGCTGCTGAAGTTATCTGTAGCAATCCAAGTCAATTAGGAAATAAAAACATCTAATTGATTTCTCCTTTGTTCCTTGATGATATTCAGGAGGGCAGCACATGGTACCTGCAGATGGATGGCAGCTGAGCAGCCATTTAGAGCTGCAAGCACAAGTGGAAGTTTGTTTTCATTCATTTTCTATCTCCTGTTCAGATACGGCAAAACATTTATTAATCCTCCTCCAAACCATATGCCATGTGCCTAATGAGTGGTGGGTTAAGTTAATAATATCAACCCAAACAAATATAGCAAAAACCCCATTGTGGAGTAGGTGAGAAAGCTAATACTGTAGATCTCAGTTACTTAAATAACTGAAGGAGATGAAGAAGATGCAGTCAGGCCATCCAGGAAGTTGGGGTAAATATTGAGTCAGCCAATTTTTCTCTGAGTGCTTGAGGTGCTCTCGTGGTAACTTTGGAACTGTTGGCTGGGACACCTTCATAGTTTTTGTGAAGGCTCATGTTATTAGTATTGCTGGCCCTGCTTGCTAACGTTTAGGAATTATTCTCAAGGCTTAAGAGATATAGATATTTATACAGGACTTTATCACGATTGTTTTAGGCTGTAAGGAACCAGTGGGAAACTGAACCCAGAGGTTTCCCAGGCTCACCTATGGAGTGTCTGAATTCCTGAGTGAACACTTGCTTGAGTTTTCCAGAGCTCTTTCACTGAGAAAGCGACATGGCTGCTCATAAACTGTGATAGTGCAGAACACTTGAAAACTTAGAGCATCTGAAACTCTGGAGGACTTTGTCTCTTTCTTCACCAGGTTTTACCAGGTTGTGACATCTCTTGCAATCTTCTTGCTGGGATAGCAAAGGCTGACTGTGAAAGAAGAGCTTGGACAAATTTTATGCAAATTCCCAGGCGTCATTCAGTGCCAAGTTATAACCTGCAATAGCTCTTCTATTTGCTAGAAATAAGCCTGCAATGCTTGCCAAACTAGAGCAGCTTTGTGGCTTGTGCAAACAGGACCAGGAAGACACCATCATATTCATTTCACTTGAGCCCTAACTTGACCCAAAGATTTGATTTTCCAGCTTCCATAAATTCAATATACTACTAACCCACTCCTCCAGCCAGACCCTCGAGTCCTTTACTTGCTGGAAATTCCACTCCTATTTAATTATAAATATTTACAAAAGGTCTGTGATCTTTAAAAATGTGAGAACTATCTTGGTGTTTATAATTGTTATAAAAATAATATCCCAGGCCCACTAATTGAATGAATCTTTCAAATGTGAGCAATTTTTTATTTGAATTCTACGTCCTTATGTATTATGTAACAATTAGTAATGATGTGATGGATAATTTTTTTGGAACAGTTCCTGATTCCATTACTCAACTACTCGATCGACCAGTAATTATGAATCATATCTTTAATTAGCTGCTGCTCTTCAGAAACATATGAAAGCCAAGGGCATAAAGTAATTGGCATAAAAGTTTTCCTAATTAATTTATCTGTCCATGTGAGTAACCGGGACTGGAGTCAGGGGAACATTTATAACTCCAGGAAGGCCAGCCCTAAAACCCAATGTCAAACAAGATTTATATTTCTGAATTATAAAAAGAACAACAACAAGCCACAAAATTACATTATCCCCAGCTCCAACAATGCAGCACATAATGCGTCGTTCAGAGATGAGCAAAAACTTCTTATTGATCCAATTCATTTTCATCGTATTCTCTAGTGGGTCTTTCAAATCTCTCTGGCTATTTCCCTCATTCCACATAGTAACAGTAATCAAGCACATTAAGCAATTCATTAAACAACAGCCCCACTGACCACAGGGAGTATTACAGCTAACATTCATTAGGCAACTAGCAACTTTATTTAAGCAGAAAGAGAGCTTGGGAGCGCAAGACTCAACTCTTTGTCTTTCAGGAGGGGCCTGAGCCCACCTAGGCAGTACTGTATCTGCTTTTCACAAACTATAAAACCTTTAAGCTGGCTGGGGCAGACAGTACCTTTTCCAAGGAGCCTCCTGGGAGAGAAGACAAAACAGAGAGTGTGTTGGTTTAATTCTCAATGTACAAAAGATTAAGTTAAAACCTGAGCTCATTTTTAAGGATGAGCCGCTAAGATTTATGCCTGATATAAAACTAAAACCTTACAGTATTGATATTTAGGTCCTATTTTTTTTTTCCACATCTGATTTCAAGAGGGCAAAAGTTGTAAAGCATCCAGGTTTGTTAATTTGAATACTCTGGCTTGCCTGCCACTTTGCAGTAAAAATGATATATATTGTCCTTCATAATCACAGAGGAAAGGCTAAAAGAACAACAGGAAAAAAAGAGCCTTTCTAGAAACAACAACTAAAGAAGTGTTAAAAAAGTTTGTCTAACATTTGGCCAACGTGACTTTATGGTGCTTTTATCCTAATTAACAAAGGATCTAAGCTTCATGTTCATTGCAAAGTCCCTGTAAAGGAGATGGTTCTAACGAACCAATACACTGCTGTTCTCTCATTTATGGACTTACTTATTTTTTAAGTCAGACCATTACAGAAAGGATACAAAATGACACAATATTACCTGGCATTTCTGTTTGTACAAGGATTCCTCCAGAAATCCAAGCCATTTTCTTGAAAAGTTGGCACTCCTAAAGCTTTAAACCAATGTTTCAGGAGCTGTTTCCACAGCCTACCCAGTGATTCCAGGGAATGAATATATACACACAAGGCGAAAAACCCAGCACCTTTCCATTTCCATACTGCTGTTATGTTACTTGCATGAAAGCATAATGAAGTTTGGTACAGTTACTATTAAATCATACAATGCCTGAAATGACTTGGCTTCTTGTATGGTTTAACTTAGCATAACTCCCTCGATTTCAAAGGAGCTAGATAAACCGAGAAGCTGATTCATTTTGTCATGGCCTTATTCAGGCTTTAAAAGCCTCTGCTATAGTGTTCATGTTATTCCCTATTGCTGGTACAGAAATTATTAAGAATAGTAAGAAGAATTAATGGCATTACTGATTACTGACACTTATCACTTGAGGGAAGAGTCAACCCTGCTATAATCTGAAAATACATTTCTGGGATGTTTAATTATTTGAAACCTGATGATTAAACCTGCAAACCAACTTCTCCAGAGTAACTTTTTCCTCCTAGGACATCGGCTTTCTTTCTTGCATCTCACTGGCAAAATACCAGATTCATTCTTTCTGGCTCACATGCACTGATTAAGCGTTTGGGATGGTGCCATTAGTAAATAAAATAAAAGGAAAATGCTCAGTATTCTGTAGCAGCAAATGTGCCAAGTCTGACCGAGTGGTGCAGTGTGAAGGCCTCTGAAAACCTGAGCTCAAGGCTCGCTCTGGGCTCTTGTGGCTAGAAATGTGGGAAGAAGTAGGAGGGTCCTTGTCAGAAATGTGATGTTTGTCACCTCTGGATGGACTTCTCCCTGAGTGGAGGGAGTCTCCCACTGAGTAGAAACCACAGGGCAAGCTTACTGCCTTACATGAAAGAAGATGAAGCTTGACAAGGGATGAGGTTAATCCTAGAAGGTAGCTGGGGAAGTTGCTTGAACCTTCTTTATCTACTTGTAGGAAAGGGTGTAGAGAGGAAGATAGGTGGTGTGCCAAAATGTTGGTAAGAAAACGAGCTGTAGCAAGGGATGTGGGCTGACAGGACAGTACCAACATCAGATGCAGCCCACTGGGCCTCGCTGCCTCCCATGCCTCGCTGCCCACAAGCACCATCCTCCACAAGAAGCCATCAGAAAGTAAGACATTTATCTCACTCAGACATCTTGACAGCGTTGTGAGCAGAATGTGTTTGGCTGTATAACTAAATATTTTGGGATAACATGAACCCTGGGTGCAGGTTTCTGGCCAGGCAATTCAGAGCCCATACAATAGCTGGAGCTCTAACATTGTTACGAGATTTAAAGGGCAAAGAGGGTCTTGTGCTCTTACACGGCA
Source organism: Colius striatus (assembly GCF_028858725.1). NCBI lineage: Eukaryota > Metazoa > Chordata > Aves > Coliiformes > Coliidae > Colius > Colius striatus. The sequence goes on from NC_084760.1 coordinate 4,472,459, forward strand.
CAGAGTCTGTGGTTTCAACTCTGTCAAACCACCTTTGGAAAACAGAGCCAGTGGCTTATTTTATTAGCAACAGAAAGTATTGCAAAAATTGTATCTAACATACACAGTTGACTGCTTGTGTTTGCTGTACTTGGTTCTGATGCCGGCATATAAATGCATTTGTACCGAGGATGAGAGTTTATTACATATGACGAATGGCACTGGAATACCAGTTTTATCCTTCCTGTAAAAACAGGGGCCATAACTCATGACAGGTGCAGCCTCCAGATGCCAACAGTGCTATTGGTTTCAGGGCCAGGAACAGGAAGACACATATAATAGATAATTTCACTAATTCATAGAATCATAGAGTGGTAGGGGTTGGAAGGGCTCTTTAGAGATCAGTTCCTTCCATTATATTGCATTATATTCTTAGCTGCAGTGTGAGACACCTTATCATGGAATCATTAGAGTGATAATGCGTGTTTAATGTTATACTGCCAAAAAATAAATGTTTGTTAGAACTCTAGCACCTTTCAAACATTATGCATTAGGCACTGAACTCAGTGAGAGTGCTTTGTTTTCATTTATTTCTGGTATCTGGAATGTTTGAAGACCATCATTTTATGCTGGGAACTTTTAAAGGGCATGTGGGCAGCAGGTCAAGGGAGGTTCTGCTCCCCCTCTCCTCTGCCCTGCTGAGGCCTCATCTGGAGTCCTGTGTCCAGTTCTGGGCTCCTCAGCTCAGGAGGGACAGGGAAGTGCTGGAGAGAGGCCAGCACAGGGCCACCAAGATGATCAGGGGAATGGAGCATCTTCCTGATGAGGAAAGGCTGCGGGACCTGGGGCTGTTTAGTCTGGAGAAGAGGAGACTGAGGGGAGATCTCATTAATATTGACAAATACCTAAAGGGTGGGTGGGGCAGCACTTTTTTCTATAGTAACTAGCAACAGAACAAGGGGTGATGGGATGAAGCTGGAACACAAAAAGTTGCATTGAAGCATAAGGAAAAACTATGTCAGTGTTTCAGTGAGGGAGCCCTGGCACAGGCTGCCCAGGTGGAGGCTCCTTCCTTCGATGTCTTCAAGACCCACCTGGACATATTCCTGTGTGACCTATCTATGTGAACCTGCTTCTGCAGGGGGGTTGGACTGGATGCTCTAAATGTCCCTTCCAACCATTAACATTCTATGATTCTATGGAGGTCTTTATTATATATATGATTTCATGTCAATGAACCACTGAGCCCTGCCACAAGCTCTAGAACAAACTTTCCTGGTTCCTACTTTCCTTTCTAGCTCTTGCTGAGTTTACCCTCTAGATGGGGACCACTTAGTAACAATTGCTGTAGTAATGGAAGAGAGCTTGTTGCTTCATTCACTTATACTGCAGGACAACTGGGGAACTTTTTTTGTACTCTTCTACAACCTTCATTGCACCTCCCAAAATTAGGATAAAAAACTGTAATTCTTGCTTTATGAAGCACAGAAAGGAATTTACTTGCCCAGATTTCTCATAGGGAAACTGTGACAGTGTATGGGTGCAAACCAGGGTCGCCCAAGCTCCAGGTAAATGCTGTAAACACTTGACCTGTGGGCATTTAATAACTTTCAAATCATCTTTTTGTTTTGTTTTGTTTTCCTTTTTTTCTTCCTCTGTTTTTCCACCACTTTTAATTACCTCATTGATTTCAAAGAGCTCCCACTGCCTCTTGGAAACCTTTGAAAAGTGTCCGTTTTTAGAAACAATTCTGCTGATTTGGAGTTTACCTTAATATAGATTTCTTCCTTTATTATTATTATGCAAATGCCTTTGGAAGAGAATCAGTGTACGTCTGAAGAATTGCTGTGCTAATACTGCTTTTTTGTGTCTGAAGCCATTCTCATCTTGCTCTTCTAAATGCAAGCAGCACGTATGGAACGTGCAGGAGAGGAGACACTGCAGCTCTACCTTATGTGAAGCTTGGATTTTATTTTCACTGAGTTTTGAAGGAAATGGCCTCTATAAGAAAAGATTTGGCTGCTTAAGAATCGCACTCTCCTGCTGATCTCTGGTATGACAGATGGGATCAGCTGAGCTGCTTTAAATGACAGTCACCGCAGGAGGACAGAAAGGGAAGGGGACTTGCTATTACTTACAACCCATCAAAACACAAGCCTGACTTCATTAAGATCCTCATGCTGTCCAACAAAACACAGTCTAAATCACTGTGCAGTGAGTACAAACTGGTTGAGGACTTCTGCTTCGAGAACACTCACCAGTGTCTTTCTGACAGGATAAGATGCAGGTGGACCTTGTAACATATGGTGCAGAGACCATGCAAGGCTCGGCTGGAGGCTGGTCCCTTCATCATGCTCATGATGGAGGAGAACATAAAAGTTAGAAGGTACATGAGCATGAGAGGGGTAGCAAACATTGGCGAGGAAAAGGTTCAGGAAGATACCAGAAACTGCCTGCTTGCTTTTACACCCATCTTCTCCCTCCTTTAGAGCTCCTTGACCCTAGTTTCCTTTGAATTGTTCTTCATCCCTTTTCTCTCCCAAAACACAGACAGGTAACAGAAATTAGCCATGCACATATGGTGAGTTGTCTAGGTTGCCCTGATTGCATCTCAGTGCAATGCAGTTCCCCTCCTTATTCCAGCTTGTCCATAGGAATTAAACTCTGGAGACTGTGTTTGTACAGGGCTGAGTACAGCAGGGTCTTGTGCTTGGCTGATTTCCAGGTACAAGTGTATAAACCCAGTTAACAATAACTTACAGTTCAACTATGGTTGATATGCATAGGGACAGTATAATTTTTTTCTTAGCATTTAAAAATGTTTAGAACTATGAACAATCTAATTGTCAGGCTCCACACCATTCAGTCTGCCTCACAACCTCTCAGAGCTTCAAAGGCATCTGGGTGCCTGATTCCCCTTTCATTTCACCAAATACCTTTGAGTAAATGCAGCTAAGTTTCTAGGATCTACAATACGACACACTACATGATACCTACATCACACCTAGATTTCACCTGAGCCCTTCCCCTGGCATGCCCAATTTTGTCCCTGCATCAGACTTTTTGCAGCTTTGCATTTGCAAGTGGGCCAAAAAAGTGAGCACACATGAACCAAATTAAGTCTGAGAGGTTTTTGTCAATGCATTCTAGTGTCACGTATGGGAACTTAGGCTGTTCTTCCACAGATGTGGCCTCCATTCAGTCTCAAGTCATGTGTCCATGACATTAGCTGCTCATCTGAATCAGTGGACTAGGATATTTGCTTCTTCCTAGTGATATCTGGGGCCTTGTTGAACGAGGCTGCAAGATGCTGAGTTAGAAACAGTGCACAGAAACCTGGCATGGAGATCATGGTGAAATCCCCAGTCTGACACAGTCAGCTCCACTATGCCAATATTCATGGCTTACAGATCACCTATGACATTTGAAATCTCCACCACCTTTCAGTAAAATGTGAGTGACAGCTAGAAAGGAAACATTTAGCAACACAGCACCTTTCTTTCTCTCTACTAAGATGCTGCATTTGCCTTGTACCTATTTGAAAACACGATCCAAACAGATGGAAATTATAGGAAGTGACTGACTTAATGAAGTCACAATAACAGTTTATTGCACTACTTTGTCCTCTGCAACACTTTCGTATGAATAAGTACACCTAATACAATCCTCTATGTTCTCCAGTAGTAAGAAAAGATGAAAGCCAATTGTAGATATGTCATCACTGAAATGCAAGCACAGAATGGCAGCTTATATCTTCTTTTTATTTACATCATTAGAAAAGGCTTAATGACTGTCAATGTGGTTTTGCCAATTTTCCTTATGCTTTTCTTTAAATTTACTCAAGTGAACTGTACTGATACTTTTCTCTGTCTGTTTGCAAAACAAGAGAGCAAGAGAACTACCTACTTTCTCACTGTTTTTCTGTATCATCCAATATTAACACATATTTTCTGCACATTTCCTTATGCTGGACTGACAAACACTCACATAAATCAACTCAGACAGTTCTGTGTAAATAACCTGATACAAACTCTTTCCTAATTAGAAAGCCATTCGCTCTCTTCCATAAAGATATGCAATTAGAGGGGTTTTTTTCTGGAAAGTTTGAGTGCTTTTTCAAAGCTTTACCAGTTGGATCTAGGAATAATCCCATCCTGACTGAAACAGGGACGGTGTGCAAAGAGAGACTTTTATCCAGGAGCCCAGTGCACTGTCAGATTGATGCTGTTTTGAGAGCTGCTGCTCCAGCGCAGCGCAGGAGCCAGTGGGTATGGTGAGATGGTACCTAAGCAGAAGCTGATGTTTCTGCACCCCCAGCTCTCCCCTGGGAAACCTGGAGCAAAGCAGAGGAGAGATCTGGCAGTGCTCTCAGCCAAGCCAACCCAACTCAACCCCAGCACTGGATTCAACGCTAAACATCTACAGAGAAAAGAAAATAATCCGGGGTTAGACACTTGGCCAGTGCTGCAATTCAATAAAGACTTCCTCTCTGAAAGCTTTGCTTTCCTTTGCAGATGCTCCACACATCATTATTTGGCACATGCCTTAGATCTTTAAAGTGTGTACGTGTGGGTTTTGTTCCTTTCAGACAGTTCTTATTCTTCCCCTGCCCTTAACACTTCCCCCCGGCTGCTCTTCTCCCCCTCCCACCCACATCCACCAACTCCTTCTCCCCCCCACCTCTGGCATTACAGAACTGTAGCCTCAAACTATATAAAACCCTTGGCCTCAAACCAGAGAAGACCTAAATGCAGGAAAGTAAGGATAAATTAAAGTGACAGGGTCTCAGCAGTGGAAATTAGTGCAACTCTTCTAATTGCATGTCTAGCCTGAATGATGGGATACTTAATTCTTACACATCCCAGACAATTGCTTTATACTAACATGAGCTCTGGGAAAAAGGCAGATTCCAGAGACATATGGAGCAGTAGATGGAGTGGAAAAATAAATCAGTTGTCCCAGCCACAGTGGAAAAATGCTTTATCTGCACGGTTAATATAAGGTGTTGCCACCATTAAACAAAACTGATAATGTCTCCTTCATCCATTCTTACTGTAAAAATAGTACATTAAATAATTAAGTGGAAAAGTGGGCTTCAGGCTCTATTTATTGCTACTTGAACAAGAAATGAGCTTTGGGTGAGGAGGTTACATTCCTCTAGTTAGTGGACACAGTCCTAAATACAGGATCCTGAGAGACACAGTCAGGGGAGCAGAATGCTCTACTCCACTTCTATAAGGACTGCTAATAAAAGGCTTCAAAACTAGCATGGGTTCTTATATCTATTTAACCTTTTGCCCCAAGAAGCAAAGAGCATCTGGTTAAGTGGAGAGTAAAAGCACAGCTACTTTTCATTATCAAGGCTTAGAGCCAGACTATGTGGAAGCCCGAGCTGCCAAGCCTGGGTTAAATGCTTGTTGCCTTCACTGCCTGAGGCCATCTAGCGTGTTTAGAAATGATTAAGTACTGCAGCCTAGAAAGGACCTGTCCTGAGCGTTCATCTCTGACTTCCAGCAGAAAAGAGAGCCTGGCAATGACAGAGGCAGATGGATGAGTCTCATTAGTATGGCGAAGCAGCGAACCAGACTGCCTTCACAGAGCTGTCCAAAAAAAAAGAGAGCAAATTAAAATAGGAGCTGAGAAAACCAATGAGCAAGTGTTTTAACTCTCTGATATCTGGATTCATCTCCAGCACGTTAGACTGCTGTCTGTCCTTCCCAAGAACCTCTGATCCATAAGCAAGGGAGGAGTGCTTGGCAGGCACAGAAATTTCCACCCATCTGTATTATGTTTTTGCATCTGGGGTTTTTTGGTGAGCTTTGGAAAAATGAGGGATGCTTATATATACTATACCTCACACATATATGCTTGGAATACACTTTAGTATGGCCAGAGCAAATTCAAGCATCCTGCACTTACTCTCTTCATGATTAAATCATTATCACAACCCACAAAGTATGATAAGTAGGTGATGAGAGAGAGTTATGGTATATACCAATGGCATGGGGATGTCAAAACTCATACATACACAAATATTACACTCACAAGAATGATGAGAATATGCAGTAAGGAGGATTATTACCATCCTGAAGAACATCTTGCTGACCAGTGTCTTATCTGAAATACCTTTGCACAAAAAAGTAGCAACTCTAGCACTGAAGTGCAAGAAACCTCAATACAAGAGTTTGGTAACTCAGTGGTATCAGATGTGTCAAGACGTTGGAACATCTCTTTTTTTGTGTTGTAGCTAGCAACAGGACAATGGGTGATGGGATGAAGATGGAACACAAGAAGTTCCATTGAAACATAAGGAAAAACTATGTCAATGTGAGGTGAGGGAGCCCTGGCCCTGGGAGAGTGTGGAGGCTCCTTCCTTGGAGGTCTTCAAGACCCACCTGAACATATTCCTATGTGACCTGATCTAGGTGAACCTGCTTCTGCAGGGGGGTTGGACTGGATGATCTCTAAAGGTCCCTTCCAACCCTACCATTCTGTGATTCCATGAAGATGCACTACCCTGAAAGTCTTCACAGTGTGATGGACTGGCAAACCTGCAGCTATTTTGATTGAGACTTTCTGCAAGAATGTCGGGAAATGATATTAATTTATTACCCTCTTTGATTTGTTTGAGTTGATTCAGGCACTATCTCACCATGAGGAGAGAAAGAGAAAGCATTTGAATAATTCAGAGTGCAAACTGCTCCGTGCAACGCTGCCATTTTGCTTTGTCTTTGCATTCCAGATGAATAGTGAAGCGCAGTAGAAATGTACCTAATGCCCTTCCTTTTGCTTTTGACGAGGTATGTAGAATCAGGAGCTACAATTCAGAAGAACTTTGAAGACTGTCAGAGACCTAAGACCTTCTCACTCTAAAAGAGGCAGTACAGCTGCCCCAACAAAAGCAACACCACAATAGATCTTTATACAATCACGACTTTGTTGTAAATAAACTTTGTTACAAATAAAACTGCATTTGACAGTGTTGATATCCAAATATTCAGGAGTACATTGGAGGAAGCATGGAAGAAGCAGCTTTATTCTCCACTGCAGGTCTCTTCCATCAGTGAAGGGGATGGATGAAATCACACAAGAAAAGGAATCTCATGGAGGTTTTGTTTTTCATGGAGTCACAGAAAAAGCCTTCTGTAATTGCAGTAGAAAGTAGGATGTCTGGACACTCTTTAATGTGTTCAGAAGCCTACAAGGACGTGATTTTCAGATGTGTTATTATCTCTCTGCAGTCTCATTTGTTGTTTCCTGCTCAGCACTCTTGGCTTGTGATACTTTCCTATTTGCTCTGAGACTTCATTCCACTGTTGTCACCGTGCCCAGGAGAGTCTGGAAATAGAGATGTTTATATATATATCTATATATATATTTAATTTTTGACTTTTCCTATTCAAAATGAACGAGGGGTCAGTGCTCAAGGGGTATTAGGAGCCTAAACGTTTCTGAAGAGGAGGAACAAACTCACTTTTCTCCTCCTGTGAAAACGAGCCGTAGCAATGAGAGTTGGGAACCTGTGGGAACTGATGCACAGTTCCTAAGTCATTTAGCATTCAAAGCAGGAAAAATGACCTGACAGAGCATCTTTGGCATTCCTTTATTTTCACTTACCATCTTCTCCTCTGTGCTGTCTACCTGTCAGAGCCAAGCAGCTGACCTCTACCCACCACTCATGCACTTTTTCTGCGCCAGGCTGGGGCTGTTATGGCCAAATTACCCAGGAAAAACACCACTATTCTTTCTTAATCATCTCACAAAGATGAGTATGGGACCTAAAAGCCCAGAGAAATATTTTTGTTTAGCTTTTTTTTTTTAGTTTAGCTGAGAGAGCAATGCCATTTTTCCCCCCAATTGCTTCAATTTAAGGTTAAGTTAAGTCACTGATTAACTTTCAGTTTTCAGGGGAGATCACAATGGGCAACTAGTCTGAGCTGTGTTATAGCAAGAGTACAGACAATAGTCATTTCTTATATTTAATGCTTGTTTGAACTAGAGCATTCCCTTTCTGAAAATCTAATCTCAAATCAAAAGCTACTTGAGACAGTGAATTAAAGGCAGTTCTTAATAAGTTCTTCCAGTGGTCAGATGCTTTTGATATCAGATAATTATAACTCCTCACTAATCTGAATGTATTGAGTTTTAACACTCAGCCATTCATCTGATCACCTAAGACATTTTGAAAGAATGGTGGCTACAGTAAATGGTGTAGGCTTCAAAGTGTGATTTTTTTCACATGGGCACCTGGAAGATGTAGGGCCTGCTAATAAAAGAAAGGCTTTTAAAGAAATTGCTTTAAAAGCCACCTGCTAGCCACAGAAAAGGAGTTAGGTATTCAAAGGGAACTTAAACATACATCTGAAAATCTTAGTTGAGGTATCATCCAGCACTGGAAATCCTAGAAACCACAGTCTCTGCCATTTTTCACCCTCATATCTCTCACAAGTGCCTCAATATTGTCAAAGCTGAATGATAGGATGCTTTGTTCATGCCTAAAGCCTATCATCATCCACAAGGGTTCTTCCTCTCAGCTTCAAGCAAGCTTTGAGATTAACATACCCAATTGCAATCCTTCCCAAGAGGAGATTGGATTAAGAAAAGTTTCCACTAAGTTTCTACTTAGAGGACTGTTCCCAGATGGCAGGAAGTCTTCATGAATTCTGGTCTTACCCCCATAACTCTATGCTTTTCCAGAGGGTATGGTACCTTCCTTTTAGCCTTTGAGACTCTGCCATTATGCAGACAGGGTCATCATTTTGCTATTTGCTTTAACTTCGTCACTTAGAGTTCACCACAGGCTACTGCATTGTTTGGTTTGGTTTGGTTTGGTTTGGTTTGGTTTGGTTTGGGTGTTTTGTTTATTGCAGTCAATATTCATGGCTTTTTTTATGCTCCTTGTCAGTACAGAGGTTTTTATCTTTTTCTTTGATAACAGTCAGTGAGGGAGTGGGCAGAGCCACAGTCCAGGAGCAGGAGCTAACACTTCATGAGGTCATTACTGCAGGGACAGCAGTGGCAGGAGGGAGATGGAAAACTACACATCTACAGCACATACCTGGTCCCCACCCTGCAGCAGCCGGGTCAGAAAGGAGCAGATTTAATGCAGAAAGGGTGAAATAAAGAGAGTGTTGTTTGGAAAGCTCCTGTGCTGGAAAGTTGAAGGAGCATTGGGGAGCATTGGGGAGACCATGGTGCCTGGGTGTTGTTGCAGGGATCTTGCTCTGAAGGCAAGAGAAGCAAACAGACCATTGACCTCTCTCAGGAATTTTGGTAATGGGGCAGTCCTACATTTGTCTTACTGAGAGGCATATCTGACAGTGAGAAGGGGGAAGGAGGGAAATGGGAGATGGGTAGGAGGTTAGTGGAGTCAGACTCCACATCCAGCTCTCGCCATGGCCTGAGGATTTCTTCCCACGTGGCACACTGTGGACACAGTGCAGGTAGTGATGCCTGCAACCACTCCAACAGATGCCTGACTGTGTGCTGTATGAGCACAGACAACATGTCACTAAGCTGCACACATCTACCTGGAAAATCCTGTTTAGCCCCCCCCACATATTCAAGCAGGCTCATGAACAGCCACTGGTAGACCACTGAGTGACCAGCAGAGCCAGCACCAACCTCCCAGAGGGGTGACTGTGATGAGAAGGGACCTGGGCTCCTGTCACGACTTATATTTGCAGATGAAGATCTGTGGGTTTCATTTGCCAGATCTCACACAGAAGCAAGGTTCTGACAGAAGGCTAGAGAAAAGAGATATCTCCTCCAAAATAATATTTGGTGCCACTTATAAGCAAATGCTCACGGACAAGGGTCAGGAATTATACTGCTGTGCTGACCTCTGAAGAAGAGAGAAATAGCAGTAGGTTTACTATCAGATTTAATTACATATTCCAAATTGACCATGAAATTTTATCATTAGGTAACTAACCTCTTTTAAGTAGGAAAGGTGAATGATGGAGTGAGACTGCCTCATTGACTATTATTGCTTTACCTGCATTCCCGTGTCTCCCTAATGCATCTACTAATCCTTTAGTTTAACTTAATATGAGGAAGAAGCCAGCTTTGTTCAATCCATTTACAAAATGAAAAGATGCCAACTTTTCCCTTATTCACTAGTATTTATTTTAACTAACAACATGAAAAAGAGCACTAGAGTTAATCACTTTCAATCAATGTCAAATACATTATTAGTTAATGGGAGTTTATACTGCATAATATTATTTGTTTGTGAGCCATATTCTGATGTGTTACATCTAGTTAAATGCCTTACCCTTGTGTATTTTAAATAGGGGGAAAAAATGAAGGCTAGAAACAGTGAATTTGTTAAACAGTGTCATCCAGAATTAATTTTACTTAATCATCATGAGGGCATAAGTTTGCAATGTCAGAGCATGACTTACACATGCAAACCATGAAGCTCTTCCATGTAGGAAGCTCTAAGTGGAACCATATTTTGCTTTTTAAGTCTTTTGATAACTGATTCTGAAGAAACCATTATTTCTACCACCTGATCTTTCAAATGACTCTTTATATATCTAAAGCTAACAATTTGTGCAGCCGTGCAAACTTCTTAAACCCCACATGCCCAGCCCATACTCCAGCCTCTTGCATGCACACACACACTGCTGCGTTGCACCTTGATGTAACCTCGTTTTTGTCATTTGAGGATCTGGGAGAACAGTCAGACTCACAGAATTTTCTTCAATTCAACAAATTCAAGCCAGAAAAAACCAAACTTGTCTGTAGCTGTACTTCCCACCTTTGCATTTACCAACATTTCCCACTCTTATTTTGACCTCATATTCCCTCTTTGTACCTATACACCTCCTTCTCCTTTGCATCATCCCAATCATTAGCTAAATGGCTATGAGTAACAGTAGAGTAACAAGTAGATGGAGCTTGAATGAGAAAAGAACAAACTATATATGACATAACTCTTTTTCCTTAAAAAGGACTTCCTGCTCTGTTATTACTTTATAGTACAACAAAAGCCTGACCTGAAAGTTAATAAAGAGAGCATGTTTACTAATTAGGCTTTATTCTCATTGGTCCATGTTAATTGCAAAATATCAATCTATCTCACTTATGAATATGCAAATGTATGTCAGAGTGGCACAAGTTTCCAGTACGCAGTACTCTGCTAGCTTTAATTAGATCAAAAGTGGGTCCAGCTCAATTCAACAAGATGGGCCCTACTCTTTAATCAGGAAAATAAGTTTGTCTCCTAACAGTATCTTCTTTTGACAGTCAGCAAACACTAATTAACAGACATAGCTATATTAATTGCATTACTCCACTGTATTCTTATCAGCTAGCTGATGTTGCCTGTTTGCTAATGCAAATAGTTGCTGCTTTGGTAAAGTCAACTTGCAAAAGTCTTTCTAATGCTAACTAGCAATCAATGCATATAAGATTTCTAAGATTTCTGTAGGGAATTCTGCATAATAGATGTATTCTGTCTTTTGAGGTATCCACGGCCATTTAGTATAATTATTCCTTAGAACAGAGCTGCACCTATCATATTATCAGCTTTTTCGAAGGATAAAGAACACAACTTATTTGTTTAAGAACAAAGGACTATAATCATTTCCTTTAGGAATCACTAAATCACTAAGTTAAATGAAGATGTATGACCCAATGGAAAACTTGCACTTATAGTAATTATGGGTTTTTTTGTGGTGTTTTTGTATTTTTTTCCCCCTTAAGATACCTTTAACATCCTTTAAAAGGCAATTTACTGGTTTTACAAAGTAATGACTTGACAGCCCTGGAGACTGTAATCCTATGGAATGGGTTTTATATGGACTGTGCTAGGAAAAGCCTCCCAGCCTGCCCTGTCCATGGGTTTTCCCTTCAGCCTCATCCTTTGAGGACCACTGGGAGGGCCAAGAGGGTAATCCGGTCTCTAGGTTCATTCAGCTTCTAAACTCTCAGAGATTACCAACTTGGGTCTTGATGAATGCTACTTGGAAGGGAGTTTTCATCGTGTAGACAATAGGCTGCCATGAGCAAGGCTGAGACCACCCACTCTTCACATACACTGCCAAGTAGCTGACCTCAGGTTGTAAACGTTTTGTCCATACTACCTAGCACTGGTATTCTAAAAGGGAGAGGTGCAGGTATCTACCAGACGTCATCCCTCCCTGCAGCCAATCTCTCTTGCTTTTGCCCTTATGCAAAGCAGACCATGATAAACATATATGATGTGTACACAAACAACCACGTGATGCTAAAGCTGGGTAAAGCTAGGCACACGGGTTTTGGGCAACATCAAAACTCAGATTGCCTGCACAAACTTATAACTGTACTTTCTTAGTAACAGTGCTTTCTCATACTTGGTTGTGGGGGGATCTGGAGTGAGAGATTATCCTTCTAGTTCAAAGATCTGGGGACTACCTTTTCATCAAGTTGAGCTGGTGTTATTGTAAAACCACAAACTTAAGCAACAGAGTCAACAGGGCTCAGATACCACAGTATGCTATCTGGGTGCAATGATACTGAAGGGAAAGCCTTGTGCCCACTTTGTATTGCAGCACCAAAGTTATTTCTACCAGTGGAACCACACTGGAAGAGAAAAATGCTTATGATTTTTCCTAGTATAAGCAAGACTAACATGGTTTGGGGCTAGTATTCCCAAGTGGGATCTGCAAATGAAATTATTATGTATTATTTATATATTTACAGGTACACCTTCACACAGTTGACATTTTAATGAATCCCTACAGGGAGGGAGTGGATGTGATAATGAAACCTCCACGTCAAAGCCTTTCCAGCTTTCCAGTGTAGGTGGGATCCCCCTTTTTACCTCCTTCCCTCTGCAATTTGTTTGTCTTCCCTTTTATTTTTTTCTAGAGAGGAAGAAGAAGTTGCAAAAGGATGCTCAGATCCATTGAAAGTGCAAAATCAATAAGCCTATGAACAGCAATCGCATATTTTTTCAGATCCTATCTGTTTTTTTAAACCTAGGTGCACAGGCACAAGGGAAAATAAAATCTCAGCATTAGTTCTGATTATCTTTTTGCTCTTTTTCCCTTCTGATGTATTTGCAGTATGGAACCTGGTCACGATGAGTCCACAATTTCTCTAGTCAATATGAATCCTGAGGATTGTCTCTCAGTAGGTTGTACTTTGTATAGGGATGCCAGATGAGCCTCAACTTTTGCAAAACACATTTTAAGATTCAAGTGAGTTTTTAGGCACATAAAGCTGGTCATTCTGTGGATTATACCTCAATATTATGGTAGTAGATTCATTTAAGTAACTTTACGTGGCAATACTTTTCCATGCTGGAGAGATGATATATATTTTTTTCTTAGGTTTTAGTAAAAACTGGCAGCTTTCTGAAGAGAAAGGCTAGAGAAAAATGTGTTTTCATATGTCAAATAATTCCAGTGGCTTAAAAAAAAGTTTAATTATGTTAAGTTTTCAAGCAATTACTTGATGCTTGTCATTGAAAACTTTTTAGAGTAATAAACACACCTACTGTTGTCCCTATGAAACATTGGCTTGAATATGGACAAGTTAGAGCCTTTGAAGAAAACCTATGTGCAGATTGCATGCATTTTCTGCACACTTCTTGGAGGAGTCTTCACAGATAAATGTGTTGTACCTTAGTCTTCACTATGAACTAGCATGAAAACCATCAAAAACTTCTAGCTCCGTGAGCCACCAGGCTAAAAGACAAGCTAGAATTATGCTGTGGGTTTCCTTGTAAAAGCCAGAACAAGTCAAACAGTTAGGCATGAAGTTAGGATCCCATTTCAAACCCTTAACAGGCAAAGAGGGAAAAAGAATCCAAGTGCTTCCTGTCTCAAACAATGGAGATGATCTGAACTACACTCCTCTGCCAATGCTGCCCACCTTTTGTACTCAGTACTGAAATGGATACCGGTGCTGATTATTCCTCTCTGGCCTGGTGACAGGGATCATCACCCAAGAATCAGTTCTTGGCTGGCTCACTGTTGCCTCAGCCAGTTTGAGGTGAAAGTGCCAACCTGATGGACCAGAGGGAAATCCCTATCTAAAACAAATGATGTTCCCTGGAGAGGCTGGGGCTCAGTTCCTGGTGCAGAGGAAAATACCGCACCTCCTACATCCCATAAGGTTAATCCAGTGACTACACCCTGGGATAAAGGGACACAGATAGCATCTTCTGCAGCTGATTTCGGATTCAGCCTCTCAGCTCTTTTGTTTATGCCACAGAAGAGTAAAATACTGCATCAGCCTTAAAGGAAAAAACTTAAATGAAATATTTGAGGCTGGTTTGCTAAGGAAATGAGGCTTCTGCCCATTTGCCTCTTCACTAACCCTGCCAGTAAGTCTTCTTTAATAAATTTTTAGTCTCCTGGGCAACTTTACCCAAATCTGAAAGAGGAGCAGAAGTCTCAGAGACAATTAACTACAGTTTTTGAAATCTGCAGCTGGGAAGTGGAGAGAGGCTCAGCATGAAAACCCCATTGAAAAGAGAGCAGGAAGAACTCGGATGTGATATGTTATGTGGCTTGGTAGTAGCCAGCTGCCCAATCTGCATATGCATGGCTCCAGATTAGCCAGGGTATGTGTTATTTCTTGCCTGACAGATGTCAGAGGGTTTACAGAGGGAGACAGAACTATTGTGGTGGGAGCAAGAGAAGGAAACAGATACAAATCTGTAGGAAACCAGGCTCCTGGAGCTGTGATACTCACAGGGCAACTTGTCTTTTCTCCTTTGGTATGAAAAAATTACAAACATTGCAGGGTTGTACCTAATCAAAAGCTTTTCTTTTGCTCCGTTTCCCCTGGCAGCTAATAAAAAGTAATCTGTTGTGCAGCCTAACATTTTGCAAATAGGCAAGTTGTGGAAACATACACAGTAAAAATTGCACTAATAGTGATTTGCAGAGGACTAGCAGGCAGCTATCAGGGTCACCAAAAGAAGCAGAAGGGGTAGGATGAGGTAGGAAAGAAATTTGGGATGGTCAGTCTCTTTTTTCAAGGAACTGTGGGAGCAGTGGCAGGGAAACAAGATACCTCTGGGTTAATAGGGCTTGACAGTAGCAGCAAGCAGGAAGGATAGAAGATGGTAGTGTGCTGTGGTGAGCTCTCAACACACAGAAAGGCACCTCCAAGAAATGGCAGCCATCACTTTGTCAGACTTTTTCATTGTATGGCTTTCTACACACAGGCTGTTCTGTTACCTAAATCATATACCAGGTTTTGTTCAGAGGTTTTATTTGGAGGATAAAAGAAATTCCTCCACTTCCTTCTCATTCTAACCCAGAGTGCTGGAAGCTAGCAACAGGATGAATAGGGAATGACTAGGAAATCCATCCTGCTCCCTAGCTGCAGTCCTCTTTTCCCTATATCTTCTGCCCCTACTCACATGAATGCCAGGGTCTAAATATTACTATGAATAGGTTGGGTCTCTTTCAATGTGCATCCCCCAAGCATGCCTGGCAGAGCCTGAACAGGCTTCTCTAAAACATTCCCCAAATTCAGTATAGTTTTGATCTAACTTGTGGTCTTTCCTGCTAACCAACTTTTCCCACCATATCCTTGTGTGCCCACTTAAGATAGGTCTCACTAAATAATAAACACCAGCACCCCGTGACCCCGCTGTCAGAGCTGTCTTCTCCTCCAAGCTTGGAAGATGTTACAACCACACTGTGTGTGACAGAGCAGACTCCACTAACTGTAATTCATTGTTTGTCCCAGCCTTATAGATGTGATTTTTCTTTGTCTGCCTTAATCCAGCACAAGACAGAGTCCTCACAGACTCTTTGCTGAGCTTGTTCTCCTTTGGACTTAAATCAGGACTTTACCAGAGCTGCCTAAAGATTAATTATCATATAGAACAGTGCTTACAACACAACTGACCATCCCAGCAGGTATCAGGTTATGGTTTAACTCTACTCCCTTGTCTTTGTGTATCTATTATTAGCTCCTATTTCATGCTTGGCATAGGGTTACACTTAACACTTTCTCTAGTAAAAGAGAGAGCTTGCAATGCAGCTCCATGGAAAATCCCATTGGCACAATGATAGTGTCTTGAACTAGCAGCTCATTGAAGAGAACACAGCAAGTTCCTCAGGCTGCAACATCTTTGGGGAAGGAACATTTTGGAATTGTTTTAATTATTAATCCACTCCAGTTGTCCTGCTCCATGGTTGCAGCTCTAGCTCTAGGACCAGACTGGGACCACAGATATGGTGGAACCTTATAGCAGCCAGAGCAGCAGAAATGAGAAGGAAAGAGCAGAAAGAAGCCAAATACAATGTGAAACTCTTGTGCTGCTTTTTTATTTCCGATTGTTTCTTGTGGGGAGCCACACAAAATAACCTGCAATGATTTCCTTAATTTTCTAGACCAGATGCTTGCTAGGACATACCACACCATGGACTTGAGAAAGAAAAGCACTTTTTCCCTTTAAAGGGCCTAAAATCACTGACACCAACCAAAGAGCTCCACAGAAAAATATTTAAATACTTAAAATATTTAAAGTTTGTCTCTGATGGGCTTCCATGCTACAATCCAGCTGGAGAATGCAAACAAATCCATGGCACTTGCTGAAGGTAAAAAGCTGTGTCTTGTGGTACACTCGAGTTTGTTTTCCCTCAGAGAAAACTTCTGTTACAGAATCACAGAACCATAGAATCACAGAATGGTAGAGTTGGAAGGGACCTCTAAAGATCATCCAGTCCAGCGCCCCAGCTCAAGTAGGTGTCACCTAAATCAGGTCACACAAGAATGTATCCAGCTGAGTTTGAAAACCTCCAGAGAAGGAGCCTCCACACCCTCCCTGGGCAGCCTGGGCCAGGGCTCTCTCACCTCAACACTGACATAGTTTTTCCTTATATTTAAATGGAACTTTTTGTATTCTAGCTTTTGTCCATTACCTCTTGTCCTGTCACGAGACATTATAGGAAAAAAATGTCACCCCATTCCCTTGACATACATCTTTTAAATACTTGTAAGGATAAACAAGGTCCTCCCTCAGTCTCCTCCAGGCTGAACAGCCCCAGTCCTGCAGCTTTTCCTCATAAGAAAGATGCTCCAGTCCCCTGATTATCTTGGTGGTCCTGTGCTGGACTCTCTCTAGAAGCTCCCTTCCTGAAGTCAAGGTAGGTGACATCCACTGCTCTCCCCTCATCTAGCCAGCTGGTTATGCACTCATAGAAGGCATCAGGTTGGTCAGACAGGATTTCCCCTTGGTGAAGCCATGTTGACTCCCCCCAGTAATCATCTTTTCCTTCATATGTTTAGTGATAACATTCAGGATGAGTTGTTCCATCACCTTTCCAGGGATGGAGGTGAGGCTGACTGGTCTGCAGTTTCCTAGATGCTCCTTCTTGCTTTGTTTTGAAGACTGGAGTGTTAGAGGCTGCCCACAGAGTTTTGAGTCCAGACAGAGACATCTTGCCTCATTGAATAGCCTCAGTGACACAGTCACCTCCTCAGCAGCCCTCTGTGTAACCCAGACTTGGACACTTGAGATGTCACCTGTGGTCCTGAAATTTTTGAGGGAGTTTCTCACAAAAACTAGAGGCTGAGCAACAAAGTGCACTTAGAAAAAAACCCACTAATGGAGTTTACACATGATGCTGCCAGCTTTCCAAGATCTGCAGTTGTGCCTATGCAGCACATCAGAAAGCAAACTCTAGCTTCACGCAAAGGACAAGCACCTTAAACTTTGTGAGTTGGGCTGAACGTGGAGCATTTGTGCTGTGGGATTTGATAAGCACAAATGCCAGCGGTTGTGAGGAGCAGGGCTGGCTTCTCAGAGTACAAAAGTACAGCTTTCATTTACAGTACAAATATTTGAAGGCAAATCTCAACAATCTCTTCAGCACGAGAAAAATTGTTACCTCTAGCCGTCCTCGTTGGCAAAACTTTAATCCTTATCAAATGGAAATCACCATCTGTCCATTAGATCAATGACTGGCACTCGGGTCTCATTGATTTAGCTATTATGGAAAAGATATCATATAAGATACATGATAAATTAGACTCTGTCATGGCTATTTGGTCAGATTTTGCTCAATCTTTCCAAATGAGATAATTAGCTATAGCTTGCTAATTTTAAACCAGTGTAAGTGCTACAGATTAAGTGACTGTAATCTCCCTTTCTTATCCACTTTTCTTTCCACATACATGCATAATGAGGCTTTTGTCTATAATTTTGGTGTCACACTAAAAACATTAAAAGATGTAAGGAGGAGATTCCCCCTCCCCACCCCCAGTTTGAGATTAAAGTCTTTATTAGTCAGAACCAATCAGTATCAATCAATTCAAAATCACTCTCCGTGCTGTAAGCAAACAAACAAACCTCCCCAAATAAGACTCAGTCATTTGATCCAAAAACTGCACAATATTTTTACATCTGAAACACGTTTTCTTGAAGCAGTCACAATGCCACCCCAGACGTCTATCGTGGCTGTCATCCTTTTAAAATACATGTGCACTCCTTTTACATTTCTGTCATACCAAAAAAAACCCAGAGAAGGCAATAACTGCAGAAACATGGCAACTGCCTGTGTTCAAACATGTAATCTCACTGGGTTTTTTCCTCCCAAGATGGTGTTTTTAAAGGTCTCAAAGGTGCACACTTGAAAGCAGCTGCCATTGTCACCGGCTCTTTCAAAGTCAGTCCTCCCCGTGGCAATTGCAGAACCTGGCTTTGTTACAGCAGATGCAGTGGAAAGGCAGTGGCTTCTTATTATGGGCTATGTGGATATATACATTTAATCCATATGACTGCCTGTTATCTTTCTTCCATCTGTGTCCCATCCAGTAGACTTGGGAGGCACTTTTCTCCCTTTCTTTCAGCTGGACTCATCGGTCCTCGCAGGTTTAGAGCACAATTACTGTGGCCTACAGTTGACTCTTGATACTTCACCCCTCTATGATCTGCTTTGTACCCCCGTGTCACACCAGAGAGGCTTTTAGATGTGCCTAGCTATTCACATTGTGCAGGCAGAGGGAATAGCATTGCCTTTGCTCCTCAAAGTAACAATTATTTCTTTAATCTCCCTCTTCCTCATCTCCAGCTCCTCCCCACAGGCAGCTGGCTCAGGGGACTGACCATGGTGAGTGGTGACGGTCATTTCCATTTCCACCACATGTTCATCCATCAGGTAGGTTACACAGGTCACCTCTCGGAGGTGTTTTGACATGTGCTTGTAGGTGTGATGGCACAGGCTGATGGCAGTGAGAAGGATGGATGGCAATGCCCACTCAGGGCCAGGGGCAGGCAGGCCTGATTCTTCTGGTGGCAATGGTGGCTTTAGCAAATGGGAAGTGCCTGTGGAGCTACACATTTAAGTGGTAACAAAAGCGCAGATATCTGGCCTCACCTTCCCAGCGTCAGGTGCATTATCCCCTGCTGTCCTCTGGCATGAAGCATCAAGTTAACGGTTGGAAACAAAAAGGTTTCCTCTTGATAAAAGCCAGGGGAAGAAATAGAGAGGAGAGCATCATGCAGCCTGAAGGACTCAGGCCTTAAGTTCCAGCTGGTATTAGAAGAAGCTGTACATCTGCACCGAGCACAGCAACAAACCAGCAGTCAGTCCTACCTGGTTAGTTCAGGAGCAACACCTCCTTCAGCTCCCCCCTTCCTCCTTTCTTACCCCACAGGCTTTTACTAACTGTTTTAAAGTACTCTCTGTGAACAATTACCATGTCCTACTTGTTTAGATTAAGTTGCTGTCAGTTCATTTTCATCCAGATCCCTACTTCAGTCAGACACTGAGGTAATGAGACAGCATAATTTGAGTTCAAAGAAAACAGCAGAGTAGAAGACATTTTTTTGTGGTACAAACAATCTCAAAATTACCTTATACACTGGGCTATGTGTCTCTGGAAAAGTTGTGGCCACTGAGTCTGCCACAGGATCTAGAGCTGTTTGCAAAGTTATGACCCTATGCAGTCTTCTTGAAAATACTCAAAAGCCAATCAGTCCTACTGGGATTTTTAAACCTTTCAGAATAACTTAAACTGAAGCAGATTTGTCCTCGTGGACCTGCAAATAGTATAAAGCAACACTTCTCAGGGAGGTGAGGAGTCTCACACTCATTTCTAGATGTTATTCCTGAAAGGCTAACAGAGGTGATGCACATTTCAATGCTGAATTATTTCAGATGTTAATCCTCCTAATGAAACTACAGCTACGTGGCTACTGGGATGGTTATTTAGCCTTATGCAGCTCCCACTTACCTGTCAGGAAACCCTTGTATGTAATATTGATAATAAACTGACCATGAGCCAGCAATGTGCCCTCGTGGCCAAGAAGCCAATGGCAACCAGGGATGCATCAAGAATGTGGCCAACAGGTCAAAGGACGTTCTTCTCCCTCTCTACTCTGCCCTGGTGAGGCCTCATCTGGAGTCCTGTGTCCAGTTCTGGGCTCCTCAGCTCAAGAGGGACAGGGAAGTGCTGGAGAGAGGCCAGCACAGGGCCACCAAGATGATCAGGGGACTGGAACATCTTCCTTATAATGAAAGGCTGCAGGAACTGGGGCTGTTTAGTCTGGAGGAGACTGAGGGGGGATCTCATTAATATTGACAAATATCTAAAGGGTGGGTGTCAGGAGGTTGGGACATCCCTCTTTTCTATAGTAGCTAGCAACAGGACAAGGGGTGATGGGATGAAGCTGGAACATAAAAAGTTCCACTTAAATATAAGAAAAAACTATTTCAGTGTTTCAGTGAGGGAGCCCTGGCACAGGCTGCCCAGAGGGGTTGTGGAGTCTTTCCTTGGATGTCTTCAAGCCCTGCCTGAACATGTTCCTATGTGACCTGATCTAGGTGACCCTGCTTCTGCAGGGGGGTTGGACTGGATGATCTCTAAAGGTCCCTTCCAACCCTACCATTCTATGATTCTATGATAACATTGCCTCAAATCCTACATTGCAGTTCTGAACAGGTAGTACACTGTTAAAATCAACACTAGAATAAAGTTACCAAGTAACACAAGCACAGGTGATCTTTGGAATTATTATTATATTTATGTCACTCTATAAGGAAATTGGGCTTTTTTTGTTATCTGAACCTGCCTCAGAATTTCCAAGGAGCTGTTGCAGACTGTGATTACATCTAGGTAGGAAGGCCAGATGTACAAAACCTTGCCACAGAATACTCAAGCCCTTGATTTTATAAGGAGAGGGAAGATAACATGCAGGGGTACAGGAATGCAAAGGCCTGGGCAGCTAGAACAAAGACATAGATGTGCACCTGGCAACACCTCTTACCTGTGTCAGCCTTGATCTCAAAAATGGAGTCTGAGTCTTTAAACAGGGCTGAAATCTGCCTGCCTTTTGCCTGATGTTACTCAAGAAAAGCCAATGGCATTCTCTGACATTTCATGTGATGCCTGCTAGTGCAGGATTTGCTGCTGCTGTTTTCTCCCAGGCTCCCACTTCCTAGAAATGGACTGGGCTGGAACTTTTAAAGCCATGCAAACTGAATCTGTATTAGCTTCCCATTATTTTTTCTTGTTACCTCCTGGCCACTGTAACTTTCTTGGTGCTGTAGGATTTACAGTTTATGTCCTGAAAGAAAGTACTTTAATGACCCTGTGGACAAGCATCGTATTTTCAGTTTAGCTGCATTACTAAAAACCCTTTGAACAAAACCCCACTAAAAACCCACAACTACTAAATGAGGGTATCTAATAATGAGATAATTCACAAGATCCCGTTTCACAGCAACCTAATAGCATATCAGCATCACTTCACAGCACAAAATTGATGTAAAATGAATTAACAGCCACAGAGCATGTGCCTCCACTGAAACCTGCTGCTGTCAACTAAGTGAGAACTAGTTGTTCATATGATTCACTTCTAGGTTCTCTCCTACCTTCTCGTGTAACTTCCCTTCTAGTTGCAGTTCTATTTTCAATAAATCTAATTTATTGCCCAGTTACTGTTTCCTAATGTGTCTTTGTTTGAATAAGGCAAGAGTCGGCATGGGAATCTTTTGTTGTTCAGCAGAACTCTCGCTCCAGTGAAGCAACAGTCACACTTGTTCTCGTCTTCTTTTCGTTGGTTTAACAACATATATGCTGTCACTAATTGGAGGGTTTTAAAGCCCATATAAAAGTGTGCAGATTCACATCATAAAATGCATAAAGTAGGAGTCTACTTCTGTTGTACACATCCTATAAGATTCAGGTCCTCTTTGTTTTATCATCTCTGTATCAAAGACATTTGTGCTTTGCCACGAATAATAAACTCATGAGCTTAAAAACCACACCTGACCTTGCAATAGCAACGGCCCCACGCCAAATCCCCCCCAAAACTCCACTCCAAAATAAACCAGAGCGAACCCCCCTACCATATAGTTTAGGCCAAGCTGCCAAATCCTATTACAAATTCAATCCTATTAAAACGTTCCCAGGTTTAAGCCTGCTTTGGAGTTTTTCATAAGAGTGCATGACCCCAACCCAAACCCCTCCATGTGTGGTCAAGGGACCTGCGGATAATTGTAAACTTCACGGGCTCCCATTAATCTCGGCACAGTCAGATATTAGCGCTTGTAAATCAGCACCTAAACAAGGACAATAGTTAAAGCCATCAATAGTCTTTTAATGAGGCAGATCAAAAACAAATGAAAGCAGCGGGACACTGGGATCTGCCAAGGAGGGGCAAAGGGAGCCAGGGGCCTTTGTCTTCCTCCCTCGCACACAAACCGATGGAAGGAGTCCAGGACCTCTTCTCCGGCGGACGGACCCTCCGCTACTCTCAGAGGCGCGGGTGCCACCGCTCCCGCCCCGGTGCCGGGGAGGCGGGCCCCGCCGGCGAGCGGGCGCCTGTGGCCGGCGGCCGCCCGTGGGGCCGTGGGCAGCGGCAGCTCTCCGCCGCGCTCCGGGACAGGGTCCCTGGGCCAGCGCGGGAGCTCCGCACCCGGCAACCCCGACCAGCGGCCTCCCCTCGCCCTCCCTCCCTCCGCCGCCGCCGCGCAGGCGCTCGACGCCGGCCCCCGTTGCCCCGCAACGCGCCGCCACGGGCAGCGGGGCGGCCGGAGGCGAGCCCGGCCCGGCCCTGCTCCGCGCCCCCGGGTGCCGCCGGCTCGGCCCGACTCGTCCCCGGGCCTTGAGGGAGGAGGAGGAGGAGGAGGAGGAGGAGGAGGAGGGGAGCGGCGTTGCCCGCTGAACGCTGTTCCACTGGACCGGGGAGCGGTACCCCGACCACGAACGATGTCTTCGGGAAGCACCCCGTGCTTCGGCACGGCTCCCCGGCCCCCGGCTTAATCACTCCCGGAGCCACATATTTTGGCTTCCCAGAGGTAAAGAGTTTGGTGAGAAAGTGGAGAAAGCCCATCCCCGCTAACGTGAACAGGGACATCCAGCCAGGAGCCCTTCAGCCCCGAACAAACAGGGTTTCGCCTGCGGGGTGCAGCGGGAGAGGGAGGGCTGAGGGGAAAGGGACCACCAGTACCTGCCTCTGTGGGTAAGGTTTGCCCAGGGACAGTCTGTTTTGGCAGCGCTTTGATGCGGCACCGAGCTGCAGCTTTGCAGCTCCCGCGGCGATGGAGGCTGAGAAGAGCTCCAGATGCCGAGCCAGGGCTGGATGGGCTGAGAGGCACTGCCAGGGTGGCAGGGCAGACCACGCTCTCTGTTTTTTTATCCCTATGTAAGAACCGCAGAGGTTGCATGTGAATAAGAGTTAAGGCATTAAATCACTGGGAAATAATTCTGTGGCTAATAATATTTTCTTTCTCTTTCTAATGAGATCACCTCACACTCACTGGCACTGATACAAACATTCACAGCTAAGTGCTCAAAAGAGGTTGAAGTACAAACTGTATATAATTCACCGCTTGAGAAAACACTATTTCAGCACAACACAATGCGAGATACTCTCAAGTATTCCCGAGGCAGGAAGAGTGTACCACAGTCAGGCTGAAGTGACTGTTTACATCAACCTGATTGCACTTACTCTTTACTAAAGCTAACAGCTCTCTGTATTATTAGCCCATCTTCTCAGTCCTGAGGACCTCACAGGTAAGGGACGGAACCGACACGGTGGTGCCAACACGATACATGTGCAGCACTGCAGGTCAGCAGTTGGAAGCGCTTCAGTGTGGGGTTGGCATGAAAGCCTTGCTTTTGCCAGATGCCCAGCTGGCTTTATAAGGAAGCCTGACAAAAATCTCCTCCTGGCAAGGCCCTTGCCGTTGGTCACAGCCAAGAGGTGGCGGTGTTCAATCCAGCATCCCTCTCCACCCGACACCCAGGCAGGTGCCTCCCACCAACACTGTCCTCAACTCCTGTTTTCATTGCAAAACATCTCTTCTTTCCCTGGACTCACATATAAACAAAGAGAAAGGAATTAAAAAGCTATCAGGGAACCTTATAAGCTGAAGAACAGAAAACAACCAGATCAATCCTTTCACAGATCTTTGCTGAGATGTGCTCAAACAACTTGTTTGTTCCAAGGTTTGGTTTTCCCGGTCTAAGGCCAAAACAGAAGCACGGAATTCAATGGAATTTGAGGCTTTCTGACTAAACTGAATGGTTTCAGGAGTAAAGAGTGAAGCTTATATGAAGGAACAGATAATCCAGAAGTAATGACTATCTAAGGCGTGCTGTCAGGTGTAGAGTAGTAACATCTCTACACACACCTATGTATATGACACATCTATATATGCACACATCTATGTATACACAGACATCTATAGGAAGAAGCACTTTTCACTTATGAATATGCAGTTTTTATTTGAAAACCATTATTTTGATTAATATTTATATTTTTTTCTCAGATAACTCAGTTTCTCCAACAATTTCTTTCATATGAAAACTGAAAAGCAAACAAATTTGATCCTGAAAGCATGTGAAACCAAGCAGGCCATTAGATTTCCTGTGAAAAGCCAGAAAAGCAAAAGGAAAGAAAACAACCCACAAGCAAATATTTCCTTATATGTTTAATGGGAGAAGCCTAGTCTTAATATCCAAGGCTTGAAACAGGAATCATTGTCTTTTCTATGGATATAGGATACTACAGATCAGAGGAGCACTCAAATTCATGTGCTGAGTCAAGGGCACAGTAATAAGTAGAGTATAGTCTGTTCTCTGCCTGCTGTCCAATACGCTGTAGTACTCTGCCATGTAATGTAATCTAGTACAGGTTGCAGCATTAAATAACAGCAGGGACACAAAATATTGCTGGTGTGTCTACCTTAGAAACTATTAAAGCCTTATTAAAATGTTACTTCTTTGTCCGTTTGTTTTCCTTTTCCTCTCCAAGGGAGAAGAATAAAGGGGAAGAAGTAAAATTGCTATCTTTCCAATCCCAAGGTGAGAACACTCCTGATTCCCCTGAACTACACATTCCTGCATGTGTAATTCAGTGGAAGGCAATACCACAAAAAAAAGCAAGTTGAGCTGTGAAGGTAAAAATGGGGATGAAAACCCTGATTAAATGTGCTCTGATTATCATGAAATATGCCTTAGTTACCTTTACAAAACATGTCCTCTTAGCTTTGCTGTAAGGAGTGTCCCCCTCAATCAGGGCAGAGAGAAGGGATTTTAGGCTAGTCACTCAGAAGCCTTGCAGACTCTCCTCACTCAGAGATCAGCCTTTGCCATCAGGGGCCTCGAGGCATTTGGAGCTGTGTGTGGGGTCAGTTAACTCACACTTACCTTCTTCCTCCGAGAGATGTCAAAAGGTAATTCTAGACACCTGCTTATCCTCACCGGGAGTGCCACATGCCACTTCCCTGCTCCGTGTGTATGTAATTGCAAAGCCAGCAGGGGATATTGGATGATATTAGGAGCTATGGCACCATTAGTATGCGCTGCAGCTTCTTGCCATTAAATACAGAGTATACATTCTCTCTATTGTCATCAGGCCTGACTAAGGCAGGAAACGACGGGAGAAGAAACTGGAGCGAGCTGAAGTGGAGCGAGCATGGCTTTAGGGTGCTTCACCCATACTCTACCAAACAATCTGTCTTCCTAGCTGTCCTGTCCCACTGCTGGACATATGGTTTCTCAAGGATAAGCTGTGGGATCTATTTTCATTGTCACCTGCAGCTAGCACGTTCCTTTGACGTGCAACTCACTGAAGTCAGCCACAAGCCAGGTACCACAAGTACCTCTCTTCAGAACACTCCCTCAGAACTGTGCATGGGCATCTCTGTGACCTTGTGCCTCTGTTAGAGGTGCAGGCATTTCTATATGTAAATCAAGTACCTCCAGACTCCCACAGCTGCACAGGCAGTTTAATGAGTAATTCTGCCAGGCAGTTTAACAAGTGCAGATGGCATTAATGTCACTGGCTGGTCAGAAGTTGAATGTCCACTCTAACCTAGCCACTGATGGTGAGAGGCTGGTACCTTCAAAAGGCAATTCGTCTCTGATTCAGAAACCATTGCAGTGTGAGAAGAATCATCTGCTGAAATACAGTTTCCCTGCTTGCTCTAGAGAGAATCCACACTAGCTTAAACTGTGCATCTAACTTTTCACCCTATTAGCTCTGTGTAAGATCAGCCTCAGCTTCATAGTTATTACACATCCTTGAATGCTACATTTCTTTTGTCCTTCCCTACCTACTGCATTTGACAGCTGCTCTGTTCCTAGCTTTCTCTTAAATAGATCTTAAAACCTCTGTTAAATATCCTACTCATTAACCCCAACACCTTGTTTTATAGGACAACTGTATTTGGGAGGGAGGTTCATTAACCAAAAAGAGGTATGATTCTCAATACCTTTCTGAAGATTGAACCACAAAGTATATTGTGAGACAGAAAAATGTGTGTGGTGCTGTATGGCATAGAAAATGGGAATAAAAACTTTGTGAGAATAGGTACTCTGTAAGATTTTAAAGGAGCCTGATGCCATAAGAATGGTGAAAGATACCATGAAAATACTTTGAAATAAGCCTGTTATATCAAAATCTACAACATTGTTTTGTAGTTGTAGGCAGTTTGGCAAAAGGGAGTGGCATTATATGACCTAAGGTCTCATCTTGTTCTAGAACCCGGTGAGTTTAGGGTAAAAAAGTGCAAGCACATGGCATGTGCATCTCTGGGAAACAGTTTCTCAGAGGCAGGAGCTTCTAAGTGCTTTAGAGTGAAAAGCTTACTTGGATGTTCAGAAAATTTGCATGATAAGTGTCCATAAAGTCACAGGGTGCAGTCCTAGTCTTATTTTAATCAGTAGGGTTACTGATTTAATAGACCTTTCTTGTGACTTTACCACTGACACTCTTGTTCTTATTAAATCTGTTTTGTGGTGGAAATATTGACATTTTTCAGGGGCATTAATTGTCCCAGGAGATAATAAAATAAGAACGCAAATTTTACACCTTATTTAAACCAGGCTTTTACTACAGGTCCATCAGCAATGCAAGAAACAAAAGGAAGGCTACGGCGTGGGATATTTGGAGGGTGTATGTGTGTGTAGAGAGCTTATTAGTTATATCTCCAATGGTTTGGTTAAATTCAGTTGCCTGAACTGTAAAATATTAAAGATCCAAGATAAAGAAGTGCTCCCATGCTTCAGATCTGACCAATTCTATTACGTGCACTATTGAAGGATGAAACTTTTCTCTTGGATCAACATGCTGGCACGGAATATTTTCTATTTTATATAAAGCTGTCTTCAAGGAAAGTAGTAAGACAGAGTGAAGCAAGCAGCCATCAAATGACTTTACATTTTGAAGCAGGTCAACACTGAGTATATTATTCTTATTGCAACAATCATGTTAAGCTTTTCAATTAGGAAAGGATGCATCTGTGAAGTTCTTCCAGGTTGTATTGATCCCTGTGTCATTTTTAGGCTTATGAGTATCTGTATGGTATGCAACTGAGCTAAGGAAGCGTTTCTTTCCCGACTTCATCTCTCACGGAAGGGAATGGCTTTGGCCGTTTCAATGCTCATCCACTTTCCCATCAAAGGACTTCACGTTAAAGGAAGCATCATGTATTTTTAATATCAGTTACAATGCTGCCAAGTTCTGAACCCCTCAGTAGACAACTAGCCTGCTGCAAAAATTTGACTTTATGTATTTCCTAGCCCTCAAAATGTGATTCCAAGCCTGAATCTCTGGGAAATTATCCCGAGTGCCAAATAAGTTTTGAAGCAGTGGAAACCTCTATTCCATCCTCTCAAGGCAATGAATGTATTGCTTTAGGATCTCTCCATCCAGACATGTGCTTCTGACTTCATGGTGGAACAGGGGAATGGTCATGAACTGTGGAAAAAAAGGAAACAAGGCAAGACAAATGGCTAGCAAATTTCTCTTCAACAGCTTACTCTGCTACCAAGTGCTAAAAAAAACCATTAGCAGCCTCCTTGGTCTAATTCCTTTGCAGCTGTGATCCTAAGGCTGGGCAGAGCCCATAGGCTGAGGTGGTTTGGCCCTTTAATAGATAAGCATGGGAGACTCCTGCTTCTCAGAGAGGCTGTTTCTTAAGGAAGGAATAATCATTTCTGTGTATTCTTGTCAGGCTGATAGAAGGAGCATTTTCTGTTTTCTAACCACCTGTGTCCTGTGGGAAGTTCCTGTGCTCTCTATTTGTGGCAGGTCATTGTATGGATGAGCTACTGAGTTCATTTACTAAATGTGCTATGCAGAGAGTTCCAGAAATGGGGGTAATTTCAATACTGATGACCACAATGTCTCTCCTACCTAGCTGTGTAGGTACCCCGTGCCTAAGAAGAGCAAGATCTATTCATCCTCAGATACTGTAAGAATACAATGTGTAGGTGACAGTGAGGGCTATGATCCAATCAGAGTTAGAAATGGAAGGGCTTGTGCAACTGAAATTGGGTTCACCACGAGACAGGGATATATTCTTTTTTCTCAACAAATCACAGCACATAATTTTCTTGAGTATTTTTAGACCGTGCTACAAAATGATAACTCTGTAGAAAATGTTAATATTTGTTCAGGGTAATTCCTTTTTATCATGCTTCAAAAAAGAAAGAAACTGGCAGTGTGAGATCTGTTTTATGTGGTCTTTGGATAGTCCTGCAAGTAAAATTTAAAAAGCAAGAACTAACAGTACTAAGAAATCATGTGATCCTCATACACCTTCCAAGATAGACTGAATGGGTGGACTAAAACTTTTACTAGGTGGCCACCTGGCACTGTGGTGATCTATACAGAAATGATTCTGCCTCATCTTGCAGGTATGAGGCTGTCTTTTTTAATTTATGGAATTTCTTTCTCTTGTTTCATGATGCTATGCTAGCAAAAGGAGACACCCAGAGGTGTCTAATTACTTCCCATTATCTCCATCCCATTCAAGAGAAAAAAGGTTGCTCCAAGGGCTTATCCCTATTCCTAGGTAAGATATTTTTTATCCAGTATATTTTTCTTCCATGTCTCTTTCCCCCACCAGCAGAAACCCTTTTTTTGCAACCATTCCAACAGCAAGTCAAAACCACCATGACCACTAAACAAAAGAGAGAAAACACACCAAAACCTGTTCTTCTCCTGTTCAGTCTCCTGTACTTCCTCGGTCACAAAATCACACAGAATCACAGAATCTTAAGGGTTGGAAGAGTCCTTGAAAGATCATCCAGTCCAACCCCCCTGCCAGAGCAGGACCACCTAGAGTAGGTCACACAGGAACTCATCCAGCTGGGTTTGAATGTCTCCAGAGAAGGAGATGCCACAGCCCATCTGGGCAGCCCCTGCCAGTGCTCCCTCACCTCAACAGGGAACAAGTTTGTCCTTGTATTTCTTTGGAACCTCTTCTGTTCCAGCTTGTATCCTCTACAAATACATCAAAGACACAAATGCTTAATTTTTCATTGGTCAAACTTCCTCTCTTCTGCCTGTCTTGTGTCTTAATGTCACCTGATTTTTTGTACTCTTCCCATTGGATCTTCCTTGAGATGCCTCAGAAGAGCATCCAGCCCATCCTGGCATCTTCCCAGTGCTTGTGGATTGTGCCCTGATCTTTCAAGCATGGATCAGCGCAGCCTCATTTTAGAGTTCCTTTCTCAGTTTTTCACTGGCTGTGGTGGCTGCTGCTCACCTGTCTGAGAAGGTAGACTTGTGCTCTCTTTGGCTTTGGTTGGCATGGCCTAACCCAGACTGATTTTGTGCCATACCTTCAAGGAGTTTTTCTTACCACCATAGCACGGGGGACTGGACTTGCGTGCCAGGCTGTGTGTTGTTAACAGACCAGCAGAATAACTGGAATCTGCTGGAGGTGCAATTAAGCCTTTCTTCCAGTTTCCTTTCATGTGTGCCAGATTGGCCTAGCCTGCCATTTTATTGAGCCTGACAGCAGCTTTCATCCAAGCGACATTGATGAGAGTACGTAGTTGCTCACACCATCAGCCTGCCAGCTCCAATGGACAATCTGAATAGCTGTGATCCTACATTAAAATGTCAGCATTAAGGGAGGAGAGTGCACCATTTTGTTGCACAGCTGTAAAACCACTTCAGCAAGGCTTTCAAGCTCATTATTGCACAAGCAAGGGGTTTCAAGCATGAGTGCTCATGCCCTGTTCTTCCACTCCCCCCGCTCTTGTCAGCCTTGCTTCTATAAATATGATTTAGATTCTTGGGTTTTTTTTGAGTTTCAAAAATGATATTCCCTGTCTTATCAAGAAGCAGCTCTCAGACTGGGGCAGCAAGGTTGCAACAACACAAACTTTACAACTGTGCAGCAGGACAGTCTTAAGCAAATGAGGATCTGCCTTTCAGAGACAGTTAGATCTCATTTTCAGCAAATTGCATGCAGGCTGTCTTGCCAATACAGAAACAACACACTACCAGAAAGATCTTTGTTAAGAAGCTGAGGGCAATTCGTTATTCAAAGAAAGAAGCAACAACAAAATAAGGTGTAGCATCTAACTGCAACACTTACTTTCCTTCTGCTAGGATATATCTGCTCACAAGTTCTTCATGCTAAGGTCTCCTAGTTCTTTCCCAATTGTACTTTGCACTTTGCAATGTTTTTATGCAGAAGAGTAAGAGAAAATAATAAATGTGCTAGAATGTGATGATGAAATAAATAAAAACCCCCTTATTTTATAGAAAATAAATATGGATCTATCTTTATTACCTCTCTCACTGAGCCACAGCTTTCCTTTAAAGCATCTTCAGCTCTCCAAATATACGTGAAATTCCTATCAGGTGCTAAGAATTGAGCCTTCCCACATATGCTGCCTCCTCTCCTCTCCTCTCCTCTCCTCTCCTCTCCTCTCCTCTCCTCTCCTCTCCTCTCCTCTCCTCTCCTCTCCTCTCCTCTCCTCTCCTCTCCTCTCCTCTCCTCTCCTCTCCTCTCCTCTCCTCTCCTCTCCTCAAAAACAATTTACCATTTCTTCTCCAAACTGCAGCACCCTATAATGAAAGAGCTCTATGCCTTTGGAGCACTTGCTGGCTTTGCTAGAAGCACCTTGAGTGCTTTGCAAGACAAGCTGGAAGTGAAAGTTTGCAATGAAAACCTGGTATGAAGCAAATGAGAATGGCTATTGGAATCATGGATGTTAGCAAGCAAATACTGAGTGCAGAGCTCTTTCTCAGGCCTCAGGATAGCATTTGCTCTGATGAGCTCAAAGTATAAATCAGATTAATACAATTACCTGCATTTGAGTAGAAGGACAAGTTACCTGTTACCATTACAGCTCATTTTGCTATAGTCATGTGGAGGTTAGGAAGTGGTGCAAATTAGTTTCTAAGATCCCTATGCAGCCAATGAAAATGGTTAAGCACCTCCAGATAAGGAATCATGTGACAGAGGAGGTGTTAAGGGTGGGACAGAGAACTGCTGGAGATGATCAGGGGACTGGAGCATCTTCTTTATGAGGAAAGGCTGTGGGAACAGGGGCTGTTTAGTCTGGAGAAGAGGAGACTGAGGGGGGACATCATTAATATTTAGATATATCTAAATGGTGGGTGTCAGGATGTTGTGGCAGCACTTTTTTTTCTGTTGTAACCAGTGACAGGACAAGGGGTAATGGCATGAAGCTGGAATACAAAAAGTTCCATTGAAACATAAGGAAAATCTATGTCAGTGTTTCAGTGAGGGAGCCCTGGCCCAGGCTGCCCAGGGAGGGTGTGGAGGTTCCTTCTCTGGAGGTTTTCAAACCCACATGGACACGTTCCTGTGTGACCTGATCTAGGTGACCCTGCTACTGCAGGGAGTTGGACTGGATGATCTCTAAAGGTCCCTTTCAAACCCCTACCATTCTATGATTCTGTGAATGACTTGCTCTCTGAAAATTCTTATCCCCTCACCCATGGACTCAGCTTTGAGAACCACTGTATAACCTACAGGTGCCTGTGACCAGGTGAAGTGAATTCCACAGAGAATTGTCAATTAGCTTCCTGAGCCTGTGGTTGAAATAACTACTGATTTTTTAGATGATATTTTATAGTCAGTCAGAATATTTAATGGTCCTGAATGAATGAATGTGTTTATTTCTGGATTTTCTCAAACTTCCTGGTTATTTTGAGTTTAAAAAGGAGAGAGCTTTCTGCCTTCTGCAGCAAGAACATGCAGGACCACTGAGGGGCCTTATGCGAGTGATGCATGTGTTTCATGGTGTTTCACAGAGGTCTGAAAACTCTGTTATAGTGCCTTAAAAAGTGCAACCTTGGGTTTTATCTCA
This sequence comes from Colius striatus, assembly GCF_028858725.1. Classification (NCBI taxonomy): domain Eukaryota; kingdom Metazoa; phylum Chordata; class Aves; order Coliiformes; family Coliidae; genus Colius; species Colius striatus. Next base: position 4,504,994 of record NC_084760.1, read on the forward strand.
TGGTTAAGGATGTAACAGAGTTGTCTGTCAAGCAAGGACTCAACTGCATCTTAGTCCTGGTGTCCAAATGGTATTGCTACAGATTTTGCAGCAAAATGAGTCCATTACAGCCTTTTTCTGTGTGACTCATCATCTTTGACAGCTGTGTCTCAACATTTTTTTGTATATGATTCAACACATAGTAGTGTTTTTTTCCTAATTTCTCAAACTTTGAGTGTTTGCTTTGTTAATCTGCTTGTCTTGTGGCTTTTCTCCAAGGGTCTCTTGAATCTACAATCTATTTTTTTGAGTAAATTTGTTATAATTTGCAAAGAAAAGAAATCTGCTTAAGAAGAGGAGCCAAGAGTAATCAAATTCTCTCAGGTTTCACAGGAAGCAACAGCTAGATAAGAGACTCCCATTTGACACTTTCTAAAGGAAAGGCAGGCTGTGTGTTAACACAATTGTGTGGTTGGCCAGTTAGATAAACTGGTCCCAGTGTAGGCTCTCCCTTGCCCTATGATGTTGTCAGAATGGATGTGTTCAGAAACAGTGGTATCTGCAGACGAAAATGTTAGAGGTGTGGTGACAGAGAACAAGGCTCCATTTCAAGCCAGGCTGCTTTAGACTGCACAGAACAACTTCTTTGTAAACCTGTTGAGACAAAAATATCTATTATTCAGATCCATTTTATCACTTCCAATGAATTATTATTTATTGCATTTTAGGAAAGCCAACACGTGTAAGGCAACATCCCACCTCCAATAATAATGTGTATCTTAGAATCTTAGAGTCATAGAAAGGTTTCAGCTGCAAGAGAGCTTTAAGCTCATGGAGTGCAGCCCTTGTCCCAGCCCTATCAACCACCAGCCCATTTCCCTCAGTGCAACATCCACCCAGCTCTGAAACCCCTCCAGGGACAGTGACTCCAGCACCTCCCTGGGCAGCCCCTGCCAATGCCTCACAACCCTGGCAGCAAAGAAATTCCTCCTCTCATCCAGCCTGAACCTCCCCTGCTGCAACTTGAGGCTGTTTCCTCTTGTTCTATTGCTTGTTCCTAGGGAGAACAGACCCACCCCTGCCTGGCTACAGCTTCCTTTCAGGTAGTTGTAGAGAGTGAGAAGGTCTCCCCTGAGCCTTCTTTTCTCCGGGTTCAACAGCCCCAGATCCCTCAGCCCTTCCTCACATGAGACATGCTCCAAATCCTTTCCTAGCTTGGTAGCTGCCTCTGGATCCTCTCCAGCACCTCAATGTCCTTCTTGTAGAGAAGGGCCCAAAACTGGGGCTGCTTAGTCTGGAGAAGAGGAGACTGAGGGGAGTGTCAGGAGGTTGGGACATCCCTTTTTTCTATAGTAGCTAGCAACAGGACAAGGGGTAGTGGGATGAAGCTGGAACACAAAAAGTTCCACTTAAATATAAGGAAAAGCTATTTCACTGTGTGTTGAGGGAGCCCTGGCCCAGGCTGCCCAGGGAGGGTGTGGAGTCTCCTTCAAGGTCTTCAAGACCCACCTGGACACGTTCCTATGTGACCTGACCTAGATGGGACCTGCTTCTGTACGGGGATTGGACTAGATGATCTCTGAAGGTCCCTTCCAACCCACTGATTCTATGATTTTTTGAACTGGACACAGGATTCTAAGTGCAGCCTTAATCTCCTCTGACTGATTCTCAGTTTGTATTAGTATGCTTAAGTTGTCATCTGAACCAAACACTTTCCTGTGCTCTGACTCCTTCCAGAAGATCAGTCATTTATGCACATTAGCACTTGAGATGTGGTTGGAACTTAAAGATTCTGTTTATGCAAAAATTAATCATTGAAGAACATCGGATATAATTTTAGGATTATGTGGGCAACTTTAAGAAGGGGTGGCAAACAGCCACATCTGCTATTTCCTGATGTATAAATTCAAAAGTTTGCTGGTCCATCAGGTTGTTTATTTAGGATCAGCGCTCTTCTGGGCGGCTGCCAAGGAAAAGGCTACATCAGGTCAGCGCGTCTCTTCTTGTGTGCATACCTTTTCTTTTCTGCTTTCCCATATGTGCTGTTTAAACCAACCATGACCTCTAGGCACAAAATTTTGCAGTATTTAGAGGACTTGTTTGTTCATTTCTTTTTTTAAAAAAAAGCTTGATTCCAGTGCAGTGGGAAGGCAGGAAAAAACATAACAACATCAACACGATAAAGCACACACAGCCACCCTCAAATAAAGGCTTTCTTCCTTCTTTGTTCAATTTTCCTGATACCTTAAATGTCTCTTATGCTTGTGGAGATTTGTTTTACTGTTTGATATCTTCCACCTGTGATTCATCACTGAGCACCAGACACTGTCAAGGGAGCGAGCTAAAATGTATTTACCTGCTTGGAGTTTTGTTTCTCTACTATATGGCTGTGGAGAAAACCCACCCAGAGCACTGTCTCATTTGCATCATGTCTCTAATCGTCCTTTTGTCCCCCAGAAAGCACTCCTGCTGAGAGCTAAGGGAGAAATCCTGCCATTCCTTCATTTAGGTATCTTGCTTTACCATCTTCATTTCCATTTTTTTTGTTTGATAAATTAAATAGATAAAAGCGAACATCTCCTGCTTGGAGATGGCTAATCTTGCAGAATGTTTATTCATCAGGATTTGCAGTTTGTCTTCTCATTTTGGGCAGTTGGCACTCGTTTGAGAAGCCAGTAGAAAAGAATAAAAATCAGATAGCTTCTTTGTTTACAGGGAAAGAATAATCCAGCTCTAATGGGTCACAAAGGACCCAGCATCCACTTCAGAGAAAGAAAATTATGAGTAGGTAAGTATGTTTTACATTTCTCTCTAGTTTATGGGAAGTGCTCTGTTTCTAAATGACCCTTATTTCCCATCTGGGCTTGCTGGAGCTAAGGCCAAAGATATGGCTGTATTATGAACTACGTTTAACAGCCTTCACTGCTCTACTGGTTCTTGTCATGAGAGTGGAAAGAAAGTAAAAGATGGCAACATGGTCCCCTTTTTGATGGTATCTAGCAATAGGACAAGGGGTAGTGGGATGAAGCTGGAACACAAAAAGTTCCATTTCAACATAAGAAAAAACTATTTCACTGTGAGGATGAGGGAGCCCTGGCCCAGGCTGCCCAGGGAGGCCCTTTCTCTGGAGGTCTTCAAGAGCCATCTGGACATGTTCCTGTGTGACCTGATCTAGATGGACCTGCTTCTGCATGGAGGTTGGACTAGATGATCTCTAAAGGTCCCTTCCAACACCTACCATTCTATGACTCTATGATGCTCTGCAGAGCCTCACTATTCTTGCCCTCTGATGCTAGGACTGTCAAATGGGCAACTTTACCAAACACAGCCTGCTTTTTGAACACCATTACTTTCCATTATGAGTTCTCTGCTCTGCAAGTGTTATTTTGCCACCTTGAAGCGCTCTAGTCCAGAATGGTCCTTTTCAGAAGCTACCATGTGCTGGAGTAGACTGTGCAGAATCCTCAGTTTTGCCTTAACATGGGATACTTGAAGTGTCAAATTCATCATCTCCTTTGCTTTGAGAAGCATAGTGTTCAAAGTCTATGGCCCTAAAGAAAAACAGAGCATCAACTCAAGACCTTTGCAGTACATAATGAATACAAAATGGTTTTAAAACTGCATGATGCACTAAGTTTCAGGCATGAGTTTCTCCAAATGACACTCTCAAATATATTTAAAAAGAAAATGAATTACAATGTACAGTTCTAGGCTGTGACATCTATTTGCTCTAAAAAGTGGTATTTTTGCCAAAAAAAAGTGTTGGACTTTCCTAGCATTGAAGGAACAGCCACATCAGGAATGTGGTTTGGACAAACATTGCTTTATAAAGTAATGCACCTGGGAACTGTCTTTCAACAGCTCATCCAAGGCTGGCCTTCTTTTGCCTGCAATCTGTTCTACTTGAGAGAGAGGCAGACTGTAGCCCTCCTCTTCTCTGATGCATTTGGTGGGGATTTGCCATCAGTGGTCATCCTATCATGTTTGCCTTTGCTGCTAGGTCTGATATCTTCCTCTCATAAGCCTCTCACTAGCCAATACAAATTTAGCAAGAGTTCAGTCTCCTTTCCAAACAACTGAACAACTTAAATTGAACAACTGAACACGTGACAAGTTATGGAAACAGTATATTTACTCTCAAACTGTAGTGGGTTTTTGTGGCCAGGTTTTGGTAGCAGGGAGAATACAGGAGTGGCTTCTTTAAAAAAGGGCTGCTGGAAACTCCCCCTGTAGCTGATAGGGCCAGTGCCAGCCAATTCTAAGATGGACCTACAGCTGACCCAGGCCTGGCCAATTAGAAGTAACACCTCTGTGATTAACCTACTGGAGAGAGAAGTTACTGGGTAGTTGCTGAACTGCAGTAGCAACAGGGAGTGAGAATGTGAGAACATCCCTGCAGGCACGAAGGTCAGTGGAGGAGGAGGAGGAGGTGCCCAGGCCCTGGGAGAAAGACTCCCCTGTGCCCTGTGGTGCAGCCCATGGTGAGGCAGCTGTGCCCCTGCAGCCCATGGAGGCCATGAGGGAGCACAGACCCACTGACAGCCCGTGGAGGAGCCCATGCCAGAGCGGGTGGATGCCTGAAGGAGGCTGTGACTCCATGGGAAGCTCACCCTGGAGCAAGCTCCTGGCAGGACCTGGGAGCCCGTGGGGAGAGAGGAGCCCAGGCCAGAGCAGGTTTGCTGTCAGGACCTGTGACTCTGTCGGGGACCCCATGGATGACCCACCTTGGGCAGTGTGTGAAGAGCTGCGTCCTGTGGGAAGGACCCACATTGGAGCAGCTGGTGAGGAGCTGCAGCCCATGGGAAGGACCCACGCTGGAGAAGTTGGTGAGGGACTGTCTCCTGTGGGAGGGAACCTCACCGTGTAGCAGTGGGAGTATGTGGAGGCCTCCTCCTGAGAAAAAGCAATGGCAAAGTCCATCTGTAATGAACTGACCACAGTCCCCATCCTCTGCACTGCTGGGTGGGAAGGAAGGAGAGTCCTGGGGCAGAGGGAGGGGTGTGGGGGGTGTGTTTTAAGATTTGGTTTTATTTCTCATCTCCCTGCTGTGTTCTGATGGTTCATTAATAAATCAAACAATTTCTCTTCAAGTTGATTTCTCTTCAAGTTGAGTCTGTTTTGCCTGTGACACTAATTGCTGAATGATCTACCTGTCCTTATCTTGACTTTTGAGCCTATTTCTCTCTCCTCTATCCAGTTGACGAGGGCTAGCAATAAAATGACTTGTTGGGCACCTTGCACCCAGCCAGGGTTAAACCACCACAGAGATTTATTCAAAATCACCATCATCTGTGAAAAATTAGGAGGATGAACCCATCAAACTCTTATTACTGAGGTTTCCCATTGCTGGAAGTTCTTGTTGAGTGTCTGACTAGATGATGGCCACAACACCCACTTGGTCTGACTTTACTGAATCTTGAAGAGATACTTGGTACACAAAGTTGAAAGAAACCTCCATTAGTAGAATGAAATTGTACACTGTATTAATAAAAAGAGAGTTACTGTCCTGCCATTTTCAACGAGAATGCTGTGATGTGATGCTGGGATTCACCAAGAACCGTGTGATTTGTTGTGTGTACTGTGACAAATGTTAACTGGGAAAATATCAGAAACATACACCCTGGATTTTTTTCATCTGGCCAATACTAGATTTTTTCCAATGAAAGCTGCAGAAGGGTTGTGCCAATGTTAAGGCCTACCTTCTGAAATCAGCAAGTTGGAACAGACATGCCTGGGTAAAATTCAACCCACTGGATTAAGTCTTGCCATTGCAAAGAGAGCAGTGCTATCATATACAGTCATGTGTACATGTGTGTTTAAGAATGATTATACAGATATGGAAAATCATGTCTACTCTATTGCCCTTCTAAATGCCCTCCCAGGAGCTTTTCTCAGCACTGTCAAACATTAAAGACTTTTGTTTGAAAGTGAGGAATTTGCTTTGTATTTCCTTGGAAAGGAATACATCTTTCACTACTACAACCTTCTGTAACCCTCCTGCCCTCCTCACTCCCACACCCCCACACAAAGACACTCCTTAATTGTATTACTGTTAGGCTGACCTCCAACCCCTACTAAAATGAGGACAAGGCTAGTTTTGTGTTTCATGGGATAACAATTTATGAGCAATTAAAAATGAAGAGACACAAAGCATTCATCACAGTCTCAGCTAGACAGGCAGCTGAGGTCAAAGGTTCTAGCAATGAAGTGTGCACAATATATTTTTATTTCTGTTTTCACTAAGAAGGAAACGGGTTAGCTAAAAATTATGGCATGCAGCCTCCAGTTCAAAATAGGTGCACTTAATCTTTCAAGACAGTCCATGCTTGGGCAGATAGGTTATGACAGCACCCCCCCCAGCCACACACACACACACATATGCTTCCAGTATCCATAGAAGTACTCAGAACACGTCATTGGCAAACTCAAACACACAGCTGGTTAAAATGAGATGCACTCTGCACCCTAAATGCTTCTGCAGCTTACAACTTAGCAGTTCAAGCTGTCATGTGAAACATACCTTTTTTCTCTGATCCCTAAAAATGAAGCATGGACAGGATTTTATTCCATTTGTCTGTATTTCAGACTGCATGTGGGACTTCATGGAAGCATCATGTATTCACATTCCTGAAGCTACAGTAGATCATTCACATGAATATAGAAATGAGGGTTTCCACTTTAGTGTCAGTATCATGGTACTTCTGTGTCTCCACAGTGTTTCCTTTCTGTTAATTTTAAAGACAGACCATACAATTCCAAACCTGACATTGATTCCTTGTTTAAGGTCCATTGTCTCAGTCTAGTGTGAGCAAAAGTATTGTTGAATCATCTAGCACATTATGTTATAAATCCGTCTCAGTGTGATTTTGCAACGTGTCATATTTCCAACCTGGATCCCAACTAAGAGCTGAGAGTGAACAGTTTTGAATTGTCATTGTAAAAGGACTCAGTCTACTTGTTTAATCAAAGTACCTGAACAGCAATGCCAACAAGAACAAAGTGGAGCACCGCCTAATGGGTTCAATTTCGCTAGAACTATGAATGAACATGGGCATATATATATACATGTACAGTGCTTTGGGATTACAGTAATTGAAAGTCCACTTACACAAATAGGGACATTTCTAGCCTTCTGTGGTAATTTTCTATTAGAAGAGAAAATGTAAGTTAAAAATGTATTTCATTTGCATCAGAATCACATCACTTCACAGGTGGATAAATAATGCAAACTACCAAAGGGTGCCTAGGATCTTTGTGCTCTGTTTTTGTTGACTGAAATGACACTGCAGTTTATTCAATAAGGGATTCTTTTGAGTAAAAAAAACAGTGGTTTATGTGAAGCATGACATCTTTTCTTCTGAATTAAGCCAAATGATCACTAAAGAGGGTTGGTATCGATTGGACTATAGAATATGGTGTATTTGTTAAATGGAAGTTTCTTTTTACTAGGACTGAAAGCCAGTAAATAGTTCTCAAAGAAAACAGGCGAAAGGTAAAAAAACACCCTCAATAAGACTTTTAGTCACTGCTGGTGGCTAGAAGAAAAGAAGGTTTAATAAGAAATCAAGGTGAGAGATTTAGTTGATTATGTCAGAAGGATTTATTTAATTTCTCCAATTTTCAGAGCATTCATCAACAAAAGAGATGATTCTGTCAAAGTCTAGAAAGAACATAGACCTGACAATGGAAAGTTACTTTAAGCATCATAAGTATCTATCATGCAAACATACTCTGTGTTATGTGCTATCCTATATGCCAGGCCTAAACAACCCAAGGACTCACCAAAAGCTGATGGGCGTTGTCTCTTTGTTTCTCATGAACAAGTCAATTAACACATCAGCCATGTTTGGGACTCATACTGCAACACAACAGTGGCTTCCCTTTAAATATCTTAAACTCTTCCCCTCCTTCCTTTCTTTCTTTCTTTCTTTCTTTCTTTCTTTCTTTCTTTCTTTCTTTCTTTCTTTCTTTCTTTCTTTCTTTCTTTCTTTCTTTCTTTCTCTCTTTCTTTCTCTCTCTCTTTCTTTCTTTCTTTCTTTCTTTCTTTCTTTCTTTCTTTCTTTCTTTCTTCTTTCCCTTTCCCTTCTCTCTTTCTCTCTGTCTTCTGTTTTTCTGTCTTGCTCTCCATCTTTCTCACTTTCTTTCTTTCTCACTTTCTTCTTTATTTCTCTTTTATTCTCTCTCTCTCACTTCCTTCTTTCCTTCCTTCCTTCTGAGAGGAACAAGGCATCATCAAGGCATGCAAAGTCTTTATCTGAGAAACTGCAAACATGGTATTAATAGTCTCCAATTATGAGTTAAATAATACTCTTTTTTTTTTGCTGAAATATTTTATAAGAATTTAACAGTGAAACAACAACCATTTTAATTAAATAATTTCTGGAATAACAGAATGGGGAAAGAAAAGAGAATACAGCCAGGACTCCATGAGTCCTTAGAATTATAGAAAGAAACTTTCCCTACAGCATGTCTCTATTTTGTCATTCTTTTCAAGGCATTTTACATGTTTGGGCTGAGGAGTGTGTTGTACTTGTAGGATAACACCGATCTGGCACTTCTGGTGTGTCCAGCCATCAGGGAACCAACACTATCATAGAATCACACAGAATCACAGAATCTTAAGTGTTGGAAGGGACCTGGAAAGCTCATCCAGTGCCACCCCCCTGCCAGAGCAGGACCACCTAGAGTAGGGCACACAGGAACTTATCCAGCTGGGTTGGAATGTCTCCAGAGAAGGAGACTCCACAGCCCATCTGGGCAGCCCCTGCCAGTGCTCCCTCACCTCAACAGGGAACAAGTTTGTCCTTGTGTTTCTTTGGAACCTCTTCTGTTCCAGCTTGTACCTGTTACCCCTTGTCCTATCACTGGCCGTCACTGAGAACAGTCTGGCTCCAGCCTCCTGATACCTGCTCTTTACATATTTGTAAACATGAATGATGTCACTCCTCAGTCACCTCTTCTCCATGCTAAAGAGCCCCAGCTCCCTCAGCTATCAGAAGGGAGATGCTCCACTCCATCATCTTGGTGGCCCTGTGCTGAACTCTCCACGATGCCTGAGTAGCTCAGGAAGCTGAGATATGCTCTGTTTTTAGGACAGTGGGGATGCCTGTTTACTCCAGTTCCTGGCCAGAGGAATTCCTGAAATTTATCATGCAAAATGGGAATTAGGATTTTTGGGATTAGATTACACTGGATACTTATGGAGCTCTGCTATGGATGTGTCCCATTTTCTGTAGGCTTTATAACTACCTTCTTTAGCTCAGTTACAGTTACATTAAGGTTAAAGTCAAGATGAGTCTGCATGTTTAAACTTCTTTTCCAGGCACAGAGGAAAGATCCCTTAAAACTCTCTGCTCTTCTGTTTTTAGTAGAATCCATGAACATTTTGATATGTCATTCAAAGACTGACCATAGGGTAACAGTATGATGTTACACCAGCATAGTGTCCAGACCTTTAGTACTGCCCAATGCAACTGCTCCAGAATTTTGTGCTAATCTGAGAATAGGTTAAGGATTTTTTTCTTCTTGCACAGCAAAAATTACCTGTGGTGTTTTACTGGGTTACAAGTTGCAGTGGTTATGAGAAAATCTGTTGCATGCGTTGCCCTTAACGAGTTTTCTTCCTGCTATTTCAGAATTGGAGCAGCCTACCCACAAGGAGAGCTTGGGTTGGGAGATGATTTGATCAGCTTGGTGGCGAATGTTCCACTTCTAACTGACTTCCAATTGCTAAGTGAGGGGCAGAGCAGACCATACGGTGCTGAGATATCAGTGATGGGCTGTATTGCCTTGATTGAAATCTGTAGTGATCTGTCCACGTATGGGGTAGTTTCAGTGCTGTTGCTTTGCCTGGTGCAAAGTTGGACTGAATCTGGCAAGTCATGACAAAGAAATAGCCATTTGTCTTGATCACTAGGAGTTAGCAATTAGTTGGATTTTCTTTCCAGAATGGTCACTGAGATCAAAGGGTTATTTTTAGATTGTTGGTATGTGGTTAGATTCCTGTCCCCATGAATTTGTTCTTATTGTAGCCACCTATCAACCTACTCAAAGAGCCTTCCAGTATCCACACCCTGCTTTTGTCTGCAAGGAGAATATTTTTCTGAAGGTCACCACAACTTGGTTTAGTGCCTTGTTCTGCTAAGGAATGACTGTGAGGGATGGAAGGAGGGAGAGAGGGAGGGCTGGGAAAAGACAGCACATTCTGCAGTTGGACAAGAGAGAGGCAGGCACATCCTCTCCACGAAGACATCTGATATCCTCTAGAGAGAGCTCTCTGGGAAACCTCTGATCTGATTATTTATACCGAGCTCATCGGGACGGTGTTGGAGGGTAGCAAGAGGTCACAGGATATTAGTTAAAGCATCACCACATTTTGGGGGGATTAATTCCGACATTGTGCTTTCTAATGTGGAACGCTTCTCGTTTAATTGAGTTAATAAATTCAATCTAATGTTAACATTTGGTCTGCAAAATAAGGAATCAAGTCTCAAAAGCATCTTGACAAATGACAAGAATCTTAAATAGGTGGCTTCATAAATTATAGAGGCATATATTTACAAACACATCCACATACACACTGGTGTGAACGTGCCCTTCAGTGAATGAAACACAGCACACCTGAAGCCTGAATTACCTTTTGTTGGACCTTGGAGATGTGCTCGGACCACTACGTAGGCAGCTTGCGCTGCACTAAGTCCTTTTCACCTTGGGCTTAGCTTAGGCCACTAGTCACTTTTGCAAGGGCTGGACACAAACCCCTTTGACCCATTTTTCTCCAGACAAGAGGATTTTGGTGTAAGCTAAGGCTAAATGTTTTGTTGGTAGTGTGAGAGTTTACACTGTAAAGAACTATGAAGCCGGGAATATTAAAAGGTTTGTGGAATTGACAAGCACAGAGAGCTTGCTGTAAAAGGGGAAATAAAATCCAAACCCTTCAAAATAGCTTCCACTAACTCTCCTTCTCTATGGAAAGGAGTTTTGCTTTGCATCTCCTCCTACTTGTCTGCTGGGCTGGTATTGCAGTAGCACCGTCCCTGAGGCTGGGATCTGAAACAGGACACAGGTGATGCTTGAACACAACAGGAGCTTCTGGGGAGCTGAGGATGTTTGGAAATCTGCTGGGGAGTTTTAAAAAATCCTGCCCTAAATATTTACGAACACTGTGTAACATTTCACGCCTCTCTGCTGTCCCTCTCTGTGGCTTTGATGAAAAGCATCACAAGAAGTGCCCTGGTCCTGACTGGTTTCCAAGTCTCATTAAGTACAATGGGTTTGCAAGTGCTTCCGTACATACCGGCTGCACTACATCATCCCTTGCATTCCCGGGGCTGAAAGCTGCACAAGGCAGCCAATGGGGAGGGGATAAAGAACACACTTTTTGAGACTCTCTTTTCCCAGCTTCTATTCTTCCCCCCTGCCCCCCCCACCCCACCCCCTGACCAAAGGAATGAAATCGCAAAGCCATTACCTCACTTGTGAATAGTTTGGAAGGCAGCTTGCTTCGCTGCTTTGAATTCAGGAGGGATTTCTTTTTTTCAGTTGCATGGAGAAGTGGAAATTCTGTAGCTGATTTTGGTTTGTTTGTTTGTTCACTTGTTTGTTTTATAAGCCTCGCGCTTCGTCACAAAAGGAACGTGAAATTGGAGTGAGTTGGAAGTTGAAATGCAAAAGTTTGCAGGGGCTTGTTTCCCAGAATCTGATTACAGGCATATGTCTCCCCTGAGGCTTTAAGATTTCAGTAATTAAATTGTTTTAAAGAATTTAGATGATGCTCTCGTTTTCTTGCTTCCTCCATCCTTTTTTTTTTTTGAGTACCATCTGAGTTTGTTAAGGAAAAAAAATCATCTTTGGGATTTTGTGAGGCTTTCTGAGAAATCCTCTGCTTTAATTTGTTTTCTTCAAAATGTACTAAAAAAAAGAGAGAGAAATAAATCAATGCTAAGAGAGGTATCATATGGAGAAGCTTTAATTGTTCAAGTGAAATAACGAAGTCTCACCTAGACAATCATAACTGGAAGAGTTTGTGTGTACATGCTGTCTAATTAATTTAGTCTTTCTAATGAATATTTTTTCCTTGAATGGAGAACCTCAAAATATCAGACAAATCTCAGTGCATATTGTTAAATGATAATTAAACCAACAGACTTTCTCTCATCAGAGCTGGTGCTTTGAAACGGTCTAGGCTTTGTGTCCATTTTATACAGGGTACTCTTGGGATTCAGGCTAAGCAATTGGATATCTTCTGCCTGCTGGTGCCATAGCAAAGGAAAAGTCATTTTACAATACAAGGCAAAATGAAAGACTTATCACAGAATCACAGAATCATAGAATGGTAGGGTTGGAAGGGACCTTTAGAGATCATCTAGTGCAACTCCCCTGCAGAAACAGGGTCACCTAGGAACGTGTCCAGGTGGGTCTTGAAGCCCTCCAAGGAAGGAGCCTCCACACCCTCCCTGGGCAGCCTGGGCCAGGGCTCCCTCACTGAAACACTGAAATAGTTTTTTCTTATATTTAGATGGAACTTTTTGTGTTCCAGCTTCACCCCATCACCCCTTGTCCTGTTGCTATCTACTATAGAAAAAAGGGCTGTCCCAACCTCCTGACACCCACCCTTTAGATATTTATAAATGGTAATAAGATCCCCTCAGCCTCCTTTTCTCCAGACTTATCAACTATATAGTTTTTATTTTGACTGAGTGTTTATAAAAACTCTGACTCAAGTTCCTCAATGCACCATATGCAGAGGCTCCTGGGCCTTTGTAGGTGTGTAGTGCTTGGATGCTGCTGATATGGCCCAATATAGAGATCTTCATCCTTACTTGTAATGCTTTGCAAGTATCTTGGCTGGACTTTTTAATCTTCTCAGACTCTTGTCTGAGAAATATGTTTCTCCCATAGCTCAATGGCTATAATTGTATGACTCCCTCTTCTAGCCCCTTCCTCTCTCCCATGCACTGAAAGATGCAACAACCCAATCCTTTTCCCTCTGCAAGTTTATTTTAGAAGGCTCCTTAAAAACTATTTAGTTCCAACTCCCTGCTGTGGACAGGAACACTTTGCACTAGACCAGGTTCCCCAAAGTCCCATCCAACTTGTCCTTGAACACTTTAGGAATAGGGCATCCACAAACTCTCTGGGCAACCTGTTCCAATGCCTCACCATCTTCACAGGGAAAAACTCTAATCTGAATCTACCCTCTTTCAATCTGAAGCCATTGCCCCTTGTCCTATCACTACATGCCCTTGTAAAAAGTCCCTTTCTGACTTTCTTGTAGGTCCTCTGGAAGGCTGCTGTAAGGTCACTCCAGAGCTTTCTCTTCTTCAGACTGAACAACCCAACTCTCTCAACCTGTCTTCATAGGAGAGGAAAGATGCTCCAGCTCTCTGATCATCTTTGTGGTCCTCTGGATTCACTCCAACAGCTCCATGTTCTTCCTAAGTTAAGGACCCCAGAAGTGGACACAGTACTCCAGGTGAGGTCTCACAAGAGCAGAGTAGAGGGGGAGAATCACCACCCTTGACCTGCTGGCCACACTTCTTTTAATGCAGCCTCGGATACCACTGGAACCCAAAACCGTTTCATTCGGGTAGCTATGGTACAAAGTATAAGACCAAACTGGAACACTGTTTGTAAAAATTGATTGTATTTGCTCCAAAACCAGTTAAAATGATTTCTTAATGATGCATTGCAGCCAAATTTGTGTATAACATCAATATTGACTTCTCAAAGTTAAAGTAAAAGCAGCTAGATAGTCTGCTTCCTATATCATGGTTTTGAGCTGTTCTCTGTTTATACTTACAGTGAAAGAATCTTATAAAAGGGGGTGACAAAATATCTGAATGGCAGCATTATATGAAGGGTGCACATCAAAACATAAGCCATTAACAACATACGAACCCTGCAATGCTTTTGCCTTGTTGTTTTTTAAAAAGTCCTTTGCTCTAACCATTAGAAATGATTCCAAAAAAGCCACATGCTCTTTTATTTTTTCAATAGGCCTCTCATCTTTCCTCACATCTGGTGCTAAACTCTTGCCACTCCATCTAGCAAAGCAGAGGAATAAGTTGTGTATGGAGACATGTTAACAGGATAAACTCTTAAACAGTGCAATAAGTGTACTACTAAGCAGCCAGCAATGTGCCCTCGTGGCCAAGAAGCCAATGGCAGCCTGGGATGCATCAAGAAGAGTGTGTCCAAAGGGTGGAGGGAGGTTCTTCTCCCCCTTTACTCTGCCCTGATGAGGCTTAGTCTGGAGTCCTGTGTTCAGTTCTGGGCTCCTCAGCTCAAGAGGGACGGGGAAGTGCTCGAGAGTCTGGCGCAGGGCACCAAGATGATCAGGGGATTGGAGCATCTTCCATATGAGAGACTGGGAACTTGGGCTATTTAGTCTGGAGAAGAGGAGACTGAGGGGGGATCTCATTAACATTTACAAATATCTAAAGGGTGGGTGTCAGGAGGTTGGGGCAGCACTTTTTTCTATAGTAGCTAGCAACAGGACAAGGGGTGATGGGATGAAACTGGAACACAAAAAGTTCCACGTGAATGTAAGAAAAAACTGTTTCAGTGTTTGAGTGAGGGAGCCCTGGCACAGGCTGCCCAGGGAGGGTGTGGAGGCTCCTTCCTTGGAGGTCTTCAAGACCCACCTGGACACGTTCCTGTGTGACCTGATCTAGGTGGGACCTGCCTCTGCAGGGGGGTTGGACTGGATGATCTCTAAAGGTCCCTTCCAACCCTACCATTCTGTGATTCTATGATTCTCCTAATAGCTAAAACTTGTGTGCTATTTTTAATTTATCAGTGAGAAAGGTGTCTCAAGGTACCACAGGAACACAAGGGGAAGCCTTTTGATTGGAACCAAATCTTGCATAATTTCAGCTGTTGTTACTGAGTGTAACTCTTCCCACAGCATATTTTCCTTTGGATCATGACTGACCTTCGAGACTGTTGCTGCACCCTTTCTTCCACAAAAGCTCTTTTGTCTGTGTATGTTTGTGTGTGTGTGTCCATTCTGCCCATTTCCTCCTTGCAGTGAAAAACAACCGCTTGAGTTTTTCTTGGTTTTGTTTGAGAACGACAATTTGATCAAAAGAGATTAAATAAATCAGAAAACGATCATATGAAACCATTAATACAACTTTTCAGCTCAAGAGGTTTGGCAGACTTTATCTGCTGGCTTAAACTTAAACAATTACAGGCTTCCAAACTAATTACAGCACAGAACATTATAGGATTTATGAAATTTGGCAGCTATCACTTAAAAAAGGGGAAGGAAAGGAAGGAAGAAAAGTTCATAACTATCCATTATGGAAATGTCCTGAAAGTTACTCAGAACAGAAATAATACACTACTAGCAAAGCTCTGAGCATCTTGACTTGTAATTTGTACATTTTGTTCATTTTTCATGCTTCAAAAGCAAGTGTATGGAAAATGCTGTGCAGCTCTTATGCCAGCAAAATGTCTTCCATACTATTTAATTTATAGCATCATTTTCTTAATTATATTAACTAATACACAGCCTGTAAATAAGCTGACAGTTGTCTAGTGAAAACCCAGCTGTAGTTTCCATCCTTTGCCAGACAGATCTCTAGTTCTTGTTGCTGGAGATGGACCACAGCAGGGAAAACCATGGGAATGACTAAGGGATAGCAGATTGTTTATGCAGCAGACTGGAGAAGATCAAGTGGCACCAGCATGTCCCAGTGCTTCTGCAGAGGTACCCACAGCTGGGGTCACAGGGATTCAAGGATAGGAGATGACTGTCCAAGGAAGGAGCCTCCACACCCTCCCTGCGCAGCCTGGGCCAGGACTACATCAGCCTCACAGGGAAATAGCTTTTTGTTATGTTTAAATGGAACTTTTTGTGTTTCAGACTCATCCCATTACCCATTGTCCTGTTGCTAGCTACAATAGAAAAAAATGCTGTCCCAGCCTCCTGACATCTACCATTTAGATATTATGAATATTGAGATCCTCCCTCAGTCTCCTCTTCTCCAGACCAAACAGCTCCAGCTCCTGCAGCCTTTCCTCATAAGGAGGCTGCTTCATTCTGTTGCACTGGTTTCTGATCCTGTGAGGCTGCAAATACTACAGGGACTGAGAAGCTCTTCTGAACTGAAAGTAGGAATCTAGTTGTAAAACATGGCTACAGGAACAAAGGTTGAAGAAAAACCTCAAATAATGACAGAGTGGTCAAGACACCATGGGATGACACATGTTTCCAGGATGAGGAGCCGTTTGAGACCTATGGAGTTCCTGTTCCTAAGTAGCATATTAGTAGTATTTGGCATTGAGTCTATACCTTTCTCTCAGGAAGATCTCCAGTCATAAGGAGGTCCTTGTGAACTTTTTCTGTCCTTAGGATAGTTGATGAACATTCTCTAGAAAGCATGCTAATAAAGCAGTTTCCTTTTGAGCACCAGCAAAGTAATTCCTGCTCTATGTTGGTGTTTCATTCCTTCTAAAGCAAAACGATCATACCTTGGGAAGGGAGAGCAGATTCATCTTTTTAAGTAAGACCAGACTGCTGCTGAGGGAGGTGAAAACTACCACCACCTGCAACAGGGATTTTTTTGGTTGTTTATTTACCTACTTGCATCCCTTAAGAGTCTGTCTGAAAAGCATTTTGTTTTAGTGAGTGTCATTAAATTCTGTTGCACTAGACTTGCAAGTTGATTGTGAGAAAATGGTTGGGGTGGAAGAGGCCACATTTGCAAAGCACTGAGATGACTAGGAGCCCAGCTACCACCTGCTTACAGTAAAAGAATGTCCTGCAAAATACAGAGCAGCTTCAAGACTCCACTTTAAGCTCCTTTTATTGTTCCAGTTTGGGCTATGTACTGGTACATGTTGAGGTTTTTTCATATACTGTCTCTCATCACTATTTTTGCCAGATGTGATAGATGGAAGTCAACAGGGTGACAACTTATTCAGAGCAAACATGACCTGGCATGAGTGAAGTTCTACCCCATAGATTTTCTGTTGCCACCATTCTGTATAGAAGCAAATATTGCCCAGCACTATTTGAAGCTAGCTAGTTCTGTTCTCTCTTAATCACCAAACTTCTAGGCATCAGCCTCACTTTTCCCCTTTGATTAATTAAATGATCATCCTCTTTAAAGATTTATTTCCTGTTCTGAAAAAAATAAAACATGGTAGGCATTTTTTTAATGGAACCTCAAGATTTGATCAATGCCCACAAATGCTGTAAGAATACTGTAGGCAAAGCAACAGTTTTGAAATCGATCCTTTTTTTTCTTTTCCTACATCCATCTCATTCCTCTATGGAGGAAGTCCACAGAAAAAAAACTTAAATCCAGGCTGAGGTGAATATAAAACCAAGCCATGCTTTTAAAAATGCACCTGTAAGCTGACGATCAGCGCTGTAACTGATTTGACACAGACACCCCAGTACTTTTCCCTGGGACACAGTGCCTTGAACTCTTGTTGTGTGCACACAGACACACACATGTATATGCATAAATATACACAGACACATATGCTTATAAACACAGGTGAATTTTTAGTTTGCTAAGTAGTTTGCTAAAAAGCCATGACAGTTAAATAAAACGATCACAGAATCTTAAGGATTGGAAGAGACCTTGAAAGATCATAGAATCATAGAATGTTAATGATTGGAAGGGACCTTTAAAGATCATCCAGTCCAACCCCCCTGTAGAAGCAGGTCAAACTAGACCAGGTCACACAGGAACATGTCCAGGAAGGTCTTAAAGACCTCCAAGGAAAGACTCCACAACCCCTCTGGGCAGCCTGGGCCAGGGCTCCCTCACCTCACAGTGAAATAGTTTTTTCTAATAAGTGGAACTTTTTGTGTTCCAGCTTCATCCCATCACCCCTTGTCCTGTTGCTAGCTATGATAGAAAAAAGGGATGTCCCAACCTCCTGACACCCACCATTTAGATATTTGTCAATATTAATGAGATCCCCCCTACAGACTAAACAGCCCCAGTTCCCGCAGCCTTTCCTCATATGAAAGATGCTCCAGTCCCCTGATCATCTTGGTGGCCCTGTGCTGGCCTCTCTCCAGCACTTCCCTGTCCCTCTTGAGCTGAGGAGCCCAGAACTGGACACAGGACTCCAGATGAGGCCTCACCAGGGCAGAGGAGAGAGGGAGAAGAACCTCCCTTGACCTGCTGCCCACACTCTTCTTGATGCATCCCAGACTGCCATTGGCTTCTTGGCCACGAGGGCACATTGCTGGCTCATGGTTAGTTTATTATCAATCAGGACTCCCAGGTCTATCTCTGCAGATCTGCTCTCCAGTATGTCAATCTCCATCCTGTACTGGTGCATGGATCTTCAAGACCTGCCTAGATAAGTTCCTAGGCAACTTGATCTAGGTGGGACCTGCTTCTGCAAGGAGGTTGGACTGGATGATCTCTAAAGGTCCCTTCCAACCATTAACATTCTATGATTCACTGTGTCTTGAATACTACTACAGCATATGCAAACTAGATTGGAGGTAATATGAGTAAAGATATCCATGTGTTTTTGTACCTGCAGTGCTGTTTTATCTATCCTGGTATGATCCATGAGGACATTATGAAGGTGGGTGGATCTAGATTCTAGCAAAATGCCATATATATGTTAAAAGAACGTGAGTCTGTTGTTTTAGTGCTAGAGTTTACATTAAATAACGCTAAACCCTGTGAAAAGTATAGACAATGCCTAGATACATCACACAATCTGTGTTCAACAGAGACTGCTCACCAGTCTCCTGCTCTTCTTAGTCAATAATTTTCCTTCTGATTGACCTGACACTTTGCATTTTGTACTGACAGCAGAGTGTTGATGGGGTATAATAGATAGATTTGCCATATCTGTCTAGAAAAATCTTTTCTCAGACTGTCCAAGGCAGAATTGGCTGAAACACCAAATACAAGCATGATGCAGGTGGATCTCTTTTCCTTGTCAGCCCAGCATGGAGTCTTTATACTGACCTATTTGTAAGGAAGATGGGAAATGGTGGGGCAGGGGACATGCCTGCTCACTTTTCTCCTTCTGAGAAAACAGTATCCTGTCTTCCCTCGTGAGTGCCGGATCCAAATTCTTCAGTTCTAGATAGTCCAAGTTAGAATCTTAACTTGACACATGACAAACACTCTGAAACACAGATTGCTGGAGCCAAATATAGACATCTGGGAATCTGAAAAAAAACCCCAACCCTAGAGAGAACTAGACATGTGCTAGTGGCTTTAAGACAAATGCTAATAAAGGAAACAGAAACGTGATGATTGCTTCTCCTGGAGGGCTGCAGGAATCAAGCCCAAACCTCAAAAAAAGGTGCAAAAGTTTGGGAAAGGGAATGAAATAGATGATAGAATTTTTAGCAAAACTAAAACTAGAGAGAGCTGAAACCCTCACAAAGCGATATTCAGCTTTCTCTCAGTTTACACTGTAGGTGATATCATTTCTTGTTTTGTGTGACAGGAATTGAGTCCTTTCACATGGCTTACCTCAAACTCAGGGAAGCCAAGGGTAAGACATTTTACGGCATAGAGTCCTGTCAGGAAAGAGAAAGTGGGTGGTAGCCAAGTATGTGATAGCTGGAGAAAGTCACTTTAACTGAGAGAAAGGATTTGCCAGTAGCCTACTGCCAGGAGTACATTCTTCATCTAGCTAGGAGAGGACTTTAAGAGATCTCAGCTCTTGAAAATGAAGCATATGCAACACAGAAGTTCCCTCCATTGTTTCCTGAAGATTGATGTTGACTGCTGCATGGAGTTAGTTTTGTTTCTCAATCATGTTTTTATGTGTTCTACGTGATGTACATTAGTATTGGTTAGACAGCACACAGATTTAAAATGAATGAAAAAAAGCCCACGTGTAAAACTTTATATATATAACATCTTCATGCAGTAGAGAAGACAACCAAACTTTTCAAGCCAACTGAATAATATCAAGCTCCTGAAAACATACCCAGGCCTGTAAATAGGAAGTGGTGATGAATACACTCTGTTAACTTCACAGAAAGTAAAGCTTAGGATTGGCTTTGTTTAAAAAACATGTCTCAGCTATCATTTCAGGTTATCTAATCAGGCCAAGCTCGTGGCTCCAGGCTTCACAGCTCTTAATGATCTGTTGCAGGAAGAAGGGAAGAGAAGAGGAAGCAAATGAAGCTGCAGAAGAAATGAGAGATGTCAAAAAGCTGAACAAGAGCAAAAATGGTGCAAAAAGGGGGGATTTTGCATGTTGGAGACTGTGAACCAGGAGGAGAGAGGAGAAACAGAAGAGTGCAAGCGTGGATGATGGAAGAAAAACTGGAGGCAAATGGATGGGCTGCAATGAAGACAAGAGAAAGAAACGACTGAAGAAAACCCACCCAGGGACTCTTGCCAGTCATGGGCATCACAAAGCACTGACACAAGGGGAAATGGTTCTGAATCTGACTGGGAGACAGAGCTGTGGGCCTCTGCGTGGGATTTTGAGGAAGGGACCTTGCTGACTCTTCTGAAAAGTGGGTCGCCATGGGTTTCAAATGTGGAAGAGCAGATATGAAAAGGCATTTTTGATCCCTGTCAGGAGATAAAAATTGGAAGAGGACTTGAAATGTACCGTTCTGTATAAGGTGTCAGATAGCAGACAGACAGAGAACAATTAAGACCGCACAAGGCTCTCCATCAGCGGCGTACAATGGGAATGGGTTTTTCTTTTTCCCCGGATGTCAGCCCAGGCACTCAGGCGAGACGAAGAGAATTTCTTCCACTTAAGAAACCCTTTGTTCGGGAAAAAGCTGTTCAGGCCTCTGTTCTCTCCCCAGCCAAATTGTATGTAGTTTTCATGGAGAAGACTTCGCTTTCTGAGGGGCGTTGATAACCAAACAGCTTCTGGACAAAGTGCAAAGTGCAGCGAGTCCAGAGTATCCTTGGAGTCTGATGGGAAGACTAAGGAATGAATAGAAACATTTTCAAATGCAAGGAAAAAAGGTCCATATTTGTTCTTGCAAAATTTGCCAGAGTGATTTTTGGCCTGTGAGCTTTGTCAGAGCAGAATTCATATTTGCCTTCTGCAGGGTGGATGCTTCTTCCTGTCAGCGTTTTTGTTGTTGTTGAATCGTGTTGACTGTATTCTCAACACAAGAAAACTGCATGCAAATCTGTAGAAAACCTGCCTGGGTTCTACATTGTGGAAGTGTATTTCATGCTGATGAAAACTAGACCATCATTAGCCAGCATCTATGCTGGTTTAGTTGATTCATTTCTTTTATCCTGGTGTGCAATACTAGTTTTTAAAGAAGCACAGCAGAACCTTTCAGCAAAGAAGGGAGATATCCCCACTACCAGCATTGATTCAACCTTTGCTCACTAAGATTACAAACTGCTGGATTGAGCAGAAGTTACTTCTCCATCCGATTGTTTTCTCTTGTGCCATGAATACGTATGTGCACGTGCTTGCAAAAACGCTGGAGTGTGTATAGACCTGTACATACAGAGATGGAAGCTTGGAACATAGACATTATTTCCCAACTAACTGTATCAATTTAGTAAACTCTCTGGATTTTATTACCCCGCTGATAGCATAGCAAAGACATCAGGTCATCACTTGACACACTTATTTCTACAACATGTAAAGACTTGTAAAATCATTGAAATGAATGAATGACTTCCCAGCTTGTCTATGTTACTTGAAATTTCTTCTTCATAAGGGTAGAAGAAATCCCAGATGTAGTTTAGAATACAGAGGTACTGCAATCAGCTATCTTTCTGCTTTATTTTACTGTGGCTACGACACTGCTTAGTGTCAGTATTTACGTGTAGTGCCCCGTTTGCACTTACAGACCAGACTAGAAGTCTCACAATTGGATTTGACACCGTATCCTACCCAGTGGAAGGAGAGAAGCCTGTCTGTGCCATCCTGTCAAGACACCATGTAACTAAAATGCACATTTGTGTCTTTAGATCATAGCCTAAATGCAGAAATGCTTAGGAGTCCATTCTATCGACAATATCTCCCTTATTGGGTTACTGATTACTGGTAACACACCTTACACAAATCTGCATCTTAAGATTACCTGGAAGTTTCACCTGTTGCATACAGTGGCCATTCACTTGTTAATGGGTGTTTCTCACCAGGCTCTTATTACATCTGTGCCCCATTGTCTGCCCTCACGTCCACTTCATTTCAAGTGTAGTGTTATACACTGGTTCAAATGTGTGTGCTTTTAAATGGTTTGGTTCCTTGATACCCAAATAAAACACCTCTCTCTTAATGTGTGACCAGGAGGCTGTGATCAGCGGAAGGAGGTGAAAACTGTACCTTGCTCTCCCACCAGAATGTGGGCTGGCAGGTTGATAGGTCATAGAGCAAAGCTTGGCTTTTCTTCGATGGGAAAAGAAAGAGGGCTGTATCAATTGATAAGGGGGCTATGAATGCTTGGTAGGTGAAAGTAGAAGTTGTTTTAACTTTTTCTTGGACATCTCTAATTTAGAACTTCACTTTTGAGTGTGCATTCAAGCATCACATGGCTGTATTCATAAATACATCAAGTAGATTCCAGGAAAAAAAAATAGCAATTAAGCAATTAACTACAGAACTTGTATCTGCAAATGCTTTTTGCTGCACATATTTGACATTCTTTTCCTGGCACCCATTGCTTTGTATTCTGGATGTCTTTCCACATCTTGAGACTGTGTCTTTCTAATCTTTCCTTATTTTCATTGTTTTAATACAAGTTGTGTGTTACAACAGGGAAAACCCCACAATTTCTGCATTATCTCATTCTTTCCCCCCCCAGATCAGACTGCTGTTCCCATTGCTTCTTATTCCAAAAACTGCAAGGTGCACATGGGACAGGACTAAACGTCCAGGTTTTAAGCAGAATACATATTGTCATCATTTTTCTTTGACAATTAGGAATAGAAATTGGATGCAAAAACACCACAAAAAAACTGGAAAAGGAGAAGAAAAGCCAGAAAAGAATATCAAGTGTTTTGTATTCTCTTGTTATCTGCTACTACATTTGTACTGCATATTTACTAAAGCCAGAGCACCACTACCCAGTGCTTCTCATTTTAAAACAATCATTTATGGGTGTTAAAGTGTGCCTGTGAAAGCAGAAGTGTACTATGTCAATCAAAGCTAATCACTGGTACAGGCAAAGTGCTTTTGTTGGCCTCCATGCTCTAAGCCGCGCTTCCACATCTGTGTTTGAAGAGATTAGAGAGGTGCTTCATACAAGAACTGTATTAGTTAAAGCTGATAGTATTTGGAATAAATCATGAAAAAGTTGAGTGCCAGAAGGAAAGGCATGGCAAGCGAATTTGAAATGGACTAGGGCTAAATCCAGCTCCTTCCCACTTTCCCACCCTTCCCTCTCCCAGATATACTCCACAAGTATAAACATCCACACACTTGTTCTTCCGAGAGCAATACCGGTTATCTTCCTTCAGCCGCTTCCCGGCTAACGTGCAGCTGCAGAGCCAAACGTGCTCGAGCTTGTTTTTACTGAGATACATACTGTTTATTGGCTGAGGCATTGAGATCATATTTGATGTGTTTATATCAGTCAGCACCAACGTAGGATGGGGAAATGGGTGTTAAAGAAGAAGAGCTCTTGCAAACTGCTGTAGTTTGGAGTTGTGCCGCTCCCCCCACCTCCGTTTCCAGCAGCACTCTTGCCTCCTGAATGCCATACACTTTCAAATAAATTATGAGTGACAAGTATTTGAACCAATAAAGAGGGCACCATATTTTATATGCAGTAAATTTAATTCCAGATTGTGTTTCACCTCAGCAGTGTGACATGTTTATTGCTGCTGAAAGATGAAAGCACCAGGAGTTAGAGACAAGCGTCAGCAGTTCTAGTGGGCACCAGCAAAATGAAGATTTGACAGACTGGTGGCTGAGCCCGTGAAATGAAATGCCAGATCAAATTTTACCCAAAAGGGGTCAGATGTACTGTCATGCCCCCAGACTCTCAATACCAACTGAATAAATGACTGTGGTTCAACAAGCTGCCGAGGAAGGTGGTGTGCAATCCATAATTCACCGTGTCGTGGTTTAACCCCAGCTGGCAACTAAGCACCACACAGTCACTCACTCTCTCCCCTATGGTGGGATGGGAGAGAGAATTGGAAGGGTAAAAGAGACAAAACTCAGGAGCTGAGATAGACAATTCAACAAGTAAGCCATGCTCACAACTAAAACAAAACAAATAACTCCTTCACCACTTCCCATGGGCAGGCAGGTGCTCAGCCATCTCCAGGAAAGCAGGCTCCATCACAGCAACTTGGAAAGACAAACATCATTACTCTGAACATCCTTCTCTTCCTTCTTCTTCCCCATGTCATGATGAGCAAGGCATCATATGTTATGGAATATTCCTTTGGTCAGTTGGGGTCAACTGTATCGTCTCCCAACTGCTTGTGCATCCCCAGCCTACTCACTGGTGTGGTGAACAGCAGAAAAGGCTTTGATGCTGTGCAAGGACTGCTCAGCAATAGTGAAAATATCTCTGTGTTATCAACAATGTTTTCAGCACAAATCTAAAACTAGCCCCATACTAGCTACTATGTGCCAAAACCAGCACATGCTGCTAAAGGTTATGATGCCTTTTAAAATGCACTGATGACTGCTAGTGCTAGAGCTGACTTTGAGGATAAAATGCAATGAAGTAACTCTCTTGATATGGAGAGCTTCTGAAAAGTACTATCTAAAATATACCATCTGATCATCCTTTGTCACCTTTGTTCTACAGATGGACCTGCAACTGCCCACATCAAGACTGAAAATCAAGCAATAAGCTGTAAACTTGTTCAATGGCATATGCATATATTTGAGATATTTTTTCCCTTTTGAGGTGGCCCAAATCTGAGGAAAAATCTTTTGGCAATCAGCTATGAAATGATGTTTGGGCAGCATTGCTTTGGAGGCTGAAAATAATAAAGAGAAGCATCATGCCTGTTCATTCCAAGCCAACCTTTGCCACCTTTCATCATGTGTAGCAGCACTTACTCATGTGAGTTGTCCCACTGGGAATTCTTAGAAACTATTTGTTTGAGGGTTACTTAACATAAGTGAGGCTGGGGGAATTTGATCTAGTATTTGCATGCAGCAAATTATATCAGGAGCAACTTATATGCAAATTTAATTGCACAATGCAGGAAAGACATCTAGAGAATCTTTTGGCTTTAGTGAGTCGTGCCCGCTGTAGACCTTCTGGTCAGTGTAACAATTTCTACTGGCTGTTTGTCATTGCTAAGGGGCAAAGACACTGAAAAAAAATCTCTATCAGAGCTACTATTGGCAACACCATCTCCAAGATTCAGATAATGACAGAACATCAAACCTGCAGGTCAGCAAAGTAAAATCTCTGCCTCTTAAATCCATCCTGTACCTGCTGGGAAGACAAGATATATTTCAAGCTGCTGCTGCTGCTTAGATGTAGTGATGAAGTTTTGTCTTCACATGATAGGAGATGGCTGTTCCAGATGTTTAGCTCATTCCTGGTTATAAATGCCTTAGATTCTAGACTGAAACTAGTCATAGGCAGTTTAGAGATATTTGTTCTTATGTCAGTCTTTTCAAAATAGCTTTAAACTCCTGTAAATAGCTTTTCACTCTCCCAAGTATTTAATAACTTGATGTGTATACAGCCAGTCACTCGGGCTTTGTTTTGCTAAACTTACTGAGATCTTAGATTTCCTTCCAATATGACAGACCCTGGGGTCCCTGGCCAGCATAGCATTTCTTGTCACTACTCCAAATATACCAGCAATTGTACATACCCTGCAATTTGAGTCAAACTGAACACGGGTAAGTAGAGCTCTAAACAATTTTTCAGGTAAGGAATATAATGTTATATAAAGATATCCACAGATTTGAACCTCTGTCAGAAAGACATTGCTCAATCAGCCTTCTTTCATGCTTGCCCCATGGCAACCCCATGAAGCACCTGTACTCTGTGTACATCTTTCTAGTTTCCAACTGTCAGAACTCCCAGATGTTACCTGATGTTTGTGATATTTATATAAAGTGACTGATTGCCTTTTGAGTGGGTTTCCCCAGGGTGATGCTGACTGCTCCTTCCAAGTATTCCCCATTGCCATGTCCCATTGCTGCTTTGCACTCATTCAAAAGACTGGAGAGGATACTGGTAGTGTATTAGTTGTCCCAGACACCTGTATGAGTGGAGGTGATTAGGCCTAGAGGAACCCACGGGGCTCGAGGCTACTCCTACATTTCTGAGACACAGCAGTAGTTCTCAGCCCTAAGGAGACAAGAGCCAAGGCAGAACTTAGCACTAAAGCTACTCACTCTGATCACCATCCAAGCCCATTTCTCAGACCTATAAAAGCAAAGGATTTAAATGACATGTCTGAAAAGAAAGAAGCAGGTGTGGTTCCCCATCACTCTAATGAGGTCTCTTGCTATGTGTTGTGCACTGAGGTCTGACTCTGCCCACAAGTCACTTGATGGTTGCTCAAGTGGTTGCCTTCATCATCAGGTTTCCTGGATTCCTTGCTCTGTTCACCACTTTCTAGCTAGCATGGACTTGCAAATCTCTGCACAAGTCCCACAGAACGAGGTACAGTGATACATCAAATCGTCAACAGAAGGCAGGCTGAAGCCCTTGGGCTAATAGTGCAGAGCTGAAGACAGGACTAAGGCAGGAGTATAATGTTTATATAAACAAGGTAACATGCTACAAGGAACATCAGGCAGTGGAACCTGCATTTGAGGAGGATGCTTTCTTCATTTCTTACAGATCAGTTTAACCCCGACTTCTGCTCATCTTGTCAGTCCTTTGAAATGATCCCAGTGGCTGATGCTTAAAGAGTTATCATTTTGAATAAACAATACAGATTTTATGAGTTTAGAGTTTGTTAAGCCGCATTTTGTTTTAATCCAGCTGTAATAAAGTTAATGAACTACAATAATTGCTGCAATAAAATCCCATGCAGCGCATCACACATAGAGTGCAAACACCACCAGCCCTTGGGCAGTGCTAATAATGTTCAGAGATTCCACAAAACACTTCAGCATCTTCCCTCCAAGAAGATTAAACAACAAAAAAAACCCTCAATATGTTCAGAAATTTAACAGATGACGTTGCACCAGGAATTCCTGTGATTCAAACTAAAAACTTTGTGACCTTGAGGCAGTAAGTCCTGAGCTGAGCAAGAGCCAGGCCTAAGAAAAAACCTTTAGAACCATGTTTTATTGTGTATTTCACACATGTATATGCCTATCCACATACCCATGTGTTTGTGTATTTGACTGCATCAACTGGTGCATCTATAAATGTTTTGAATTGGCTTCTTCACTTATGTCTTAAATGTAAATGGCTGTTCATGTTCTATAGGAATTGTCACACAGGGAGCAAGCGTCTATTTACACTGAGCTAGTGTCTTCTCATTTCCAACTCCTATGATTTTATTGTTTTCCATACACAAGTATTGCAGAAGCAAGTCTTTGTTGAATGTCACCCAAAATCTCCCCAAATTAAAAGCCTGAGGAAAAAAAAAGCCAAATATTGATCTAACTCCTTATGCAACACTGTACTAGAGATGGATTTTTTTTCCCAGTTGTAACATCAGAACCTTTTCTGCAGCAAATCTAAAGGTTTCACACTGAAGGACTCTCTGCAGCAGAATTCCCAATAAGGATGGCAAGAATAGGCACAAAAATTAATACAGACAAGCTCTGTGTTTTGCTTTGGCATAATAACAACATATGTTTTTTTTCCTCTATAGAATCAAAGAAAATATTATTCCTAATCAAATAAACAATTATTAATGTTTTTTTAAGTAAAAAGATGATCTAACAAAGCAAAATTCATATGGCCAGGGATTTCTAATTTCAGGTTCTGAGTAGTAATTTCTACATAATAAGATTTATTATGTCTTTCTATAACTTTTATGTACTTGGAGTCTCAAAAATCATTGCCATATTTGATCCTGACATGACCAGAAAATGGAAATCCTTTTATCTGAATAAGGCAAGTTGGAATTCTTCTACATTCTTTCTTACAGTAACTTTCCAACTTACTTTTATTTGTATTGTATGGAAAAATGTCCTGAAAGCAATTTAATTCAGTTCTAATTCTTTTCAGCCATTCCATAAGTTGATCAAGGCTAACTCATGAAGTCCTGTAGACAATCAGATCTTGCTGCTTTATTTAAAGAAAGCTTTTCTGTAAACTCTTCTGGAGTTCTGCATGATGGATAAACCTGTGAAATATAGCTTTTGCTAATTCTGTATTTCAAATGTTTTTTTAATATTTATGACCTGCTGCAGAGCAGCTCTGCAGAAAGAGACCTGGGAGTCCTGATTGATGATAAACTGCCCATGAGCCAGCAATGTGCCCTCGTGGCCAAGAAGGCCAATGGCAGCCTGGGATGCATCAAGAAGAGTGTGGGCAGCAGGTCAAGGGAGGTTCTGCTCCCCCTCTGCTCTGCCCTGGTGAGGCCTCATCTGGAGTCCTGTGTCCAGTTCTGGGCTCCTCAGCTCAAGAGGGACAGGGAAGTGCTGGAGAGAGGCCAGCACAGGGCCATCAAGATGATCAGGGGAATGGAGCATCTTTCATACAAGGAAAGGCTGCGGGACCTGGGGCTGTTTAGTCTGGAGAAGAGGAGACTGAGGGGAGATCTTATTGACATTTATAAATATCTAAAGGGTGGGTGTCAGGAGGTTGGGACAGCCCTTTTTTCTATAGTAGATAGCAACAGGACAAGGGGTGATGGGATGAAGCTGGAACACAAAAAGTTCCACTTAAACATAAGGAAAAACTATTTCACTGCTTCAGGTGAGGGAGCCCTGGCCCAGGCTGCCCAGGGAGGGTGTGGAGGCTCCTTCCTTGGAGGTCTTCAAGACCCACCTGGACATGTTCCTGTGTGACCTGATCTAGGTGACCCTGCTTCTGCAGGGGGTTGGACTGGATGATCTCTAAAGGTCCCTTCCAACCCTACCATTCTATGATTCTATGGTTCTATAACTGTATTTTGCATGTGATTTGTGTTACTAAACAAATTACAATTTCTTAACAAATAGTTGCAAATCAATACCACATATGTAAAAATTTAATAGTAAGCCTTTTCATAGATCTAATAATGTCTGTAAAGCTATCTCTAGGTTTTAAATTATGTAATTGGTTGCAGAATTGAACTCTAACAGTTGTTATAGCCTAGATCACATCACTGTAGAGATTAATAGAGCATCTTACTCTGCCAGACCCTCAACTAAGAAGAAACTTAAATGGATTCAGACCTACATGATCTCACTGAATAGTTCAGGCAGCTCAGACTGTATAAAGTTTACATAATTTTAATATACATCAACCTTTTGGGAGGAAAAAGGATTGAAGTAGAGCATCAAGAAAATGGATTCTGTGTCTAGCTCCTGCAGAGCTTCATTGTCAATTTGGGTAAATCCCTTGACTTTTCGGTGCCTCAGTTCCCCATCCATAAACTGAGGAATTAGTATTAGCTCCTTTAACTGCCTTGTCTGTTCATATACAACATCCCTTGGAGCAAGGATTGTCTCTTGCTGTATGTATTGCATTATTGAAGTGACACTGCATCCCTTCCCTTCATTTCTCTTTATGTTCATTCGAGTTAGCCTTTAAGGTTCTAAATGTAAGCTCTACTTTATTAATTTCTGTAAAGTGGTTAGTGCTGTATAAATGAGGAATGATAAAAATAAAAGCAAGTAATAAATCATATTTAGCTATGAAAATACTTTATGACTGGAATTGATGGTAATTTCAGCATTTCCCCAGTCTCTCTCTATAAAATTATCTCAATTTAAACTCTTCTGACAAACATTCTTTCTCCATTCTCAACTCTATTTCAGATAATTTTGTTCAATAATCTTGACTAATAAAAGTAGATCAGGCTACTTTTAAGAAAAAAAAAACCTTTTAAAATGTACATGTCCTTTTTTTTGCAGACCAGATCCTCAGCTATTTCAAAATAGTTTGAAAGTCAATTTGTCAAAGTGTAAAGCTCTAAAGAGCAATATTGACCTGCAGGTACTGATTTATGCTGACTTGTATCTTCTGTCTTCTGTCTTCTGTGGAAAGATCTTGGCCCAGTCCCTCGCAGTGAAGATCACAGAAAGTTGTTAATATCAGAGCAGATCACACCCCTGCCATTCCTCCAATTCAGGTGGATTTGTCTTCTCAAAAAACCTCTCAGCTATTTTTCCTTGTTAATTTTAATTTGTTTATATTCTTAGAAGTTCCAGGTGAATTTGAACGTTTACTTTGTTACATAAGAACTAGAATTCTGAGGGAAGGGACTCTCCCACCAAAAAGTTTTGTTTGCCTAGAATCTGATCCTGTATCTAAATCTTGAGTTTTGCCTGAATCTAGCAGAAAAAGAGTATATCAAAACTCTGTGTGCATTGACCTAGATGTTAAAGAGCGTGCAGGTGTCATACAGCGATAGAGAACAGAATTCTTTCTAAATATTCCCTCTAAGATAACACACAACCAAAGTCTCTCCTGTTTGTGTCACAACTGAATGGCTTTACAAGACTAGAAAATATCAGGATAGATTTTCTGTGTATCAAGAGTGCAGTCACACCCTTCCAGCAAGTAGAAGAGGTACAAAGATCTCTGATCTTGTGCACTGTGGTTAGACCTTCTGCGTATGAAGACTCTTCCAAGCTGCCTCTGTGATCAGGGTTTTTGGGGACTGAGACAAAACATTTGTGATAGACTATTAAAATTTTTTGATTGCAGAATCTCGTGAGAAATTAAGGAAGAATAGTAGCTGAAGAGAAAGGGAAGTGGTAATACACAACTGGGAAAAAATATTCCTGTAGTGCTTCGTGAAGGAACTTTAAAAGCCATAGAATCATTATTCCTAACTCATCTTTGAATTTAAATTGCACACTTAAGCAAACTTTGAACTGTACCACACAATAAACATAACAAGTAAACCTATGCTTTTAATAGTTAATCATCTGATGCATGACAAGTATCATTCTGAATTCCGTGTGAACCGATTCACAAAAATCATTCAGTAAATTAATGTAGTTTTGCAATATTATCAGCAAAACAGGCAAGCAGCCAAATGTCTAATGACAAATTGAAGAGTTTTGAGATGTGTCTGTCTCTGTGCAGTATCGAAATTGTTTTCAAAACAGAAGCACCCTGGAAAAAATTGAGCAACACCACATGAACCGTAGCGCTATTATGAAAATTCAATAAATAAGTAATGTGACTTATATGCAAATAAATTTATCTATCCTTCAACTTTGCCACCAAGCATTTTTTTTCTCTTAGTGGCCCACTCCGACTCCCAGTGAAACAAATGACATTTCCTTTAGCTTTCCTTTAGCTTTCCTCCTACATCCAGCATTTATTCAGATCTGGTGTACTTTTTTTAGGCAACATAAATACCACATTTATAAAGACCGAAAAGGAGCCTCTCTTAAGAGAGGGTAGCAATCTGTCAAAGCAGTGGTTATTGTCTGGAGCATTACCTGTCTTGCAGGTGCTATTCCCCTTCATTTATCTTCCAGCCTCGATCTGATGGATTGGGGATTATTGCTCTTTTGGCAATCAGATCCTGAACATGTCTCCTATTTAACTCTGGGCTGTAAAAAAGGGAAAATTAAAAACCATTATGAGACCTCCATATAATTAATCTTCAGATGGCTTGAAGCTTAAGCGTGTAATGTCCTCAGTATACCATCTACTATAACAAGTAACAGGAGGGGAGAAAAAAAAGGCGACGTATCAATACACTTCATCCGAGTGAAGAAATTCCAGTTGTAGCATTAAATATAAATACAATAGTGTGTTGGCATAATGTAGTAAGGTTCCTGTACTATTAAAGGCTTTGTTCTAAAGCGTATCTGTGTACACAATGAGATGATGAACACAGTGCATCACATAGCTAAATTTAATATATGCAGGGGTATGATGTTTGCAATGCATGCATTTCAGCAGGTCCCATTAGTGCGCCTTTCCCCTCCAGTGAAAACAGAATGAACCACAGCCCCTTCTGGTTTGCATAAAGCAAACAAAATTAGATTTGCTTTGCTGAATTGAAACCCGCTTGGGATTGTGAGCCTCTCTCGGGGACAAATTACTTCAAACAATCCCTTTGTACCATAACAAAATCAAAAAATTCAGGCCAATCAACATGGCTCAAAACCCTTAACACAAGAATTAATAATACAACCTAGCCTATTTTTATTGCTTCTGAGCTACAGATCCTTGTTTTAATATAATTACACTTATTTGTGGTCCACATGTTAAATAAGCTTGCATATGTTAACTAATGTGACATAAAACAACTTTTATAATTTCACTATTGCAACCAGTTTTGTTCCCCCTAGAGTAACATCCCTAACATAGGACAAGCTAAACTTTAATTGCATTAAATTAAATCTAGATTATGGGTTTTTTTTTTTTGGCCTATATAGAGAGAATAGTGGAAATTTCTGAAGTTAAAGATGTCAAAAATATCCCATTTAAATCCCAATGTGAGTCACGTGTCCTGAAGGGTGTCCAAATCCAGCCCTTCCTTCAAAGTAACTTACTCTCTAGCAGAGAAGGCTCATTTAAGGCAGCATAGTGTTTTCCCTGCTTACTAACACGATACCTTTCCCCTCCATCCAAGTCATGAGCAAAATGTCCTTGCACTCCACGTTTCACTTCAAACTAAACTGATTTTTCCAATTCTTCCAGCTGTTTTTTTTCTACTACAAGACTTTGAGCACTGCGACTGCTGAAGATGAAAACACACTGTAGATGAAGGCAGAGATGTTATTTGCTTTCTTCGTTGGACACACCCAAAACCAAACCGTGGGGAAGTGTGTTTGTCTTTTCTGTTTTCATCAATATTTGATCTATTGCTCCAGACAGTATTATTTCTTAACATTTTTCAAACTCGAACCTTGGTGTTGCACGATATTGTTTTAAATACAACAAAATAATGGCAAGCATAACCAGCTCTGATTTTCCATCTTAAGGTAATACAAGATTACGGACAAAAAAGCAGGAGGTCACTTTTATTACTTTCTAATAAGACTTTACCTTATATGAGGCTATAAGCAATATATCAAGATGTCACTTTGTGCCTCCTAATATGACATTGTGGTGATGGAAGGAACCAAGGAGTTAGCACAATTTTCTGAAGTATTCTCCCCAGAAGCATGTTTCTGCGATGCACAGTCTCAAGCAGTTGGAAAGGAAAATGCTGACATAGGGCAGAATTATACCCTGACTCATAGTCCATGTAACCCAACTGATGGATGCATAACGTATCAATCAAGACAGTTCTGCTCCTGGAATATATATTTACTTTGCCAAAACCAAAAACAACCTTTGCTCGATTTAACCTGAAAAATTAAGCCTTGAGACACGCAGAAGAAACACAAGGTTGGGGAGAGTAAGCAGAGCATTTTTGTTATAGCCACGGGAACGCTGTAATTAACATTTGCATTTGAAAATGGTGCCAAGAAACTGACACACAGCAAAACATATAGGGAGCACCTTAACCATGCCCCATAGCATCACTGTGCACGCAGCCATGACTATCAGATAATAACACTTCTGATCTCAGTAAAGCTGAAGATGATTTCTAAAGATGGATTTGTGTTTTCCTTCTCTTTCCATCTTTCACGTTGCTGTGAAGTGGACTATGTCCTCTGGTTAAGGACTTTTTGCTGTGACTCTGAATTCCTTAGGAGTAGAATCAATGCATTGACACTTCGGGCTTTTTAATTGTTGTTTTATTTGTAAGAGATAACAGCTCATGTAGTTCCTCATTTTGATCCAGATAGACAGATGAAGTTTTGCAGGAAGTTTTAAATCAGTTGGAAGGAATGTGGTCTCCAGAGGGAGGTCAGGTAATGCCAGACATTAGAGGAGTCAATAAGAAACATTAAGTGGGAAGAAATTATACCCACCAGGACAGAATAAGGAGTAATAGAGGTTGGGTGAGCTCTATTTTTTAGACAGATTTAGGTGCTTAAAACAGGCCTGCCTTTTAACTTCCTTATTTTAAAGTGGTTACAGCACAATCAGTTTCATTTTTAGACACTGGTAGGTTTGTTGGGCTGAATCACCAATCCACAGGACATATGGAAGTTTCTGTAAAGTGAAATTCCACACGGTTTACTAAATAGAGTGGGTCAAAAGCAGAGGCAAGGAAAGGGCATCTCCAGTAACAGCAGCAGGCATGAACGGTGCAAGTGTGAAGAAGAAGCAACTGATGTGAAGGAAGTCTCTAACACAAGGGAGAAAGTGGGCTGACTTCACTATCTGCCCAACTATGAAGTGGTCATCTGATCTAAAGGCTAATATTAAGAGTACAAAACAACTGTGTATTTTCTGGATCATTTCTTACCCACTGCTTTTCTATCTAGTGCTGTTTTGTGTCAATCTAGATCCTGCAGTTACAGGCAGCCCATAAAAGCCTCAGAGTTATGATATGTTTTTTGTTAACATCCCCTCCGAGTGCCACTGCACGGACGAGTGAATGAACAGTAGCTCTACAATGTGTTTAAATACCAGTAAAAACAATGTCTAAGGAAACTTGCTGTGTGGCATAACAAGTCCTGATACGTTGTCATGTCTTAAATACTGCTCTTATTTGTGCAGTACTGTTCTCTTAAACCTCTGTTGCACCATGCAGCCACTGCATGTCACTATTAAGACAGAGCAATAGAGAAAGAGTTCAGAGGGATTTATAAATTTCTAGTGGAGATGGATGCCAGTATCAGCCAGATAAAATCTGTCCCTTACATACATATTCATTTATTGTTTAAACTCCAAACAGTTAAAGTGCTTAGAAGAGTTCACAGTCCAACTCTGTGCTACGCAATTTAGATTGTGTAGGGTTTTCCATGCATTTGTTATGTATTTAAGTGTGTGTTAAACCATTAGATCCCAAGAAAATCATAGTCATTCATGATTCATTGAGCCATTCATATCTGAAAGTTGTGCCCTAGTGCCAGTGTATTTTCTTGGGTTGAGATATGTTCCTCCTACAAAATATATAAAGTATTATCCATGGGCAATTACCCACTTCTACCCATATTTCAGAGGAAGCACTTTTAGCAGTATAAATTATTCATATTATATAAAGCAGCATACAAGTGGTGTACTCTGTCAGAAATTCAGCCCTTTTTGGTGTGGGATTTTTGGGGTTTTAATTTATTTCTTATTTAATCTTCAAATCCACATGATAGCAGTTTGCTTCAGCGTTCTGGGCTCCTTAGGTGTGCAGATTTCCAACTGGCATAAAGGAAAATACATATGTCAGTACAGTAGATCAATGTAATTAAGAGCTATAGAGCAAATCTGAGAGGAAATTTTGGCCTTGTAGGAATATATCATGCTTTCAAAGGCAAGTGAGGTTAATTAAATTTCTATAATTAAATCAATTATTGATACTAATGTATTTCTTAAACTATAGGAGCTGGAGAGGCTTCTTGTCTCCATGTTTGTGTGCATCCCTTCAAACTGTGGTCTGGCTCTGTGCTAAGACCCAGGTCTGCACTATCTGTCCTCGCTTCTTTTCCCATTGCATTGGGGAGAAAAGCAGGACTTGTTCTGGAGGGGAGGTTGGTTCCTGATATGGGGAACTGGGGTATCAGAACCCTGCCTCTGTCAGTTCACACCTGCTGCACAAACACAATGACAAAATCAATGCAAGCGTGGCTCCTCTGTGCTCTGTTGGACAAATATGGATTAAAACCATCCCCACTGTGAAATGCTTATGCTCACACCCTAGATAGTATACAAAGCAATGATATTTGATTGCCCTCAGAAGCTGGATTATATTTTGCCACCTTTGACCCCAATTTACCTTTTCACAGTCACTTTGCTATGAATTGTTTTAACAAGTGTTCGTGGAGCAACGATGGTGATCCTTAACTGCACTTTCCTAAGGAAGCTAGGCATCAACATTGCAAGGACTGCTCTAACAATTGTATTAATTCACTGCCTTTCCATGAAAACCTTGATACTGATCTTATAAATAGTTCCTGCTAATGCATTTTTGGGCGAAATGCTGCCAGGTTTTAGTGATGCAAATGAAGATGACTGTAAAATTGTTACTTAGCGATTTTGTTACATGTAAATTCACAGTGTTGGATAGTGTCATTCTGCTTCTTGCCGTATGTTCAAGCTAACAGGCAGAACCATGCTCATTTGTATAATGTTAATATCTTCCTGCTTAACTTTTATAACACTCTGCACAAATGAACGTGGGATCCTAATAATCAGGCCAGCTATTAAAGAATTCTGCGATATGTTCCAAAATGAAGTGTGTAACGCCTATTGGGTTCACACAATAATTACAGCCTGACTGCCGTCTGCTCTTCTCATCACAGTGACACCTGCTAACAAATATGTTGCTAACTGTGTTTGCAGCATTACAAATAGGTAGGAGCTCATTGGCTGCTGCGGGGCGAGGGTACTTGGCCTGTGTGCTCGCCAGTGGAAGGTGATTTAGCGAGACTGCTTTGATGATCTGCTTTTCACAGTGTGACGCTGTGTTTTGCACCCTCGAGTTCCCAGGTATGGTGTCACAGCGCAGATACTTCTCTTTTCACCTCTCCCTTTTCCTGCTATAAGTGTCCTTTTGTGGTTGCAGGGTTTTTCGGTTTATTGGCTGAAAAAACAGTTGAACAATTTGAGGAGCTGGGGGCCAAAACCTTCCTTTTGTATCAGTCTGTGTGCATGAGACTGTGTGTGTGTGTGAGGCAGAGACAGAGAGAGAAGGAGTTTTACCACTGCAGCTTTATGTATACAGTGTGCATCTAAATGTGGACTGATATGTAATAAACCTATCAGACAGATCTTTTCAGAAATAATGGCACAACTTTTTTGACAACATTCTTGTGACCTAAAATGTGATTCTGCAAATACTCTTAGATAATGAAAAAGATAATTGTAGAAACTGGTGAAATAAACTGATGACACATTAAAAACATGATGTCCAGTTTCATACAATCCACAGGGGTATTTCTGTCCCTTACCCTACTGTAAACAGCCTAAAATTTGGATTCATGCTTGAATGTTAAATTGGAGAAGCAAACTATTCCGATATTGTTTTGCCCTCTCTATTAGTTATTTGTTTACAAATGTCTGATTTAAATTTCAAATACAGAACCATAACTCAACAGGTAATAGTAACCTCATTAAGCATCATCTTCATGTCCCTTGCTGCACTTCAGACAGTCAGTGATTAAATACCCACAATGAGCATATTCAGTTAATAGCTCTTATACAGCCTTAGGACATATGTTGACTTCCTCACTACTGTTTGATTACTAGAAACAACAAACTTTTTCATATTCAGGCTTTTCATAGAATCATAGAATGGTAGGGGTTGGAAGGGACCTTTACAGATCATCTAGTCCAACTCCCCTGCAGAAGCAGGTTCACCTAGATCAGGTCACATAGGAACATGTCCAGGTGGGTCTTGAAGACCTCCAAGGATGGGGAGCTACAGGAATGACTTCTGGGAGAAGTTGCTAGAAGCTTCCCCTCTCTATATCTGATAGAGCTCATGCCAATTGACTCCAAGGCAGACCTCCTGCTGGCCAAGGCTGAGCCCATTAGTAGCAACTCTGTGATAGCAACAACTCTGCAGACACCAAGGTCAGGGGAGGTGCTGCAGGTGCCAGAGCAGAGGTTCCCCTGCAGCCCGTGGTGCAGCCCATGGTGAGGCAGCTGTGCCCCTGCAGCCATGGAGGCCACGAGGGAGCAGAACCACCTGCAATCCAGGGAGGAGTCCACGCTGGAGCAGGTAGATGCCCAAAGGAGGCTGTGACTCTGTGGGAAGCCCACGCTGGAACAGGCTCCTGGCAGGACCTGTGGATAGAAAGGAACTCACATGAGATCAGGTTTGCTGTCAGGATTTGTGAGCCCATGGGGACCCGTGCTGGAGCTGTCTGTTCCTGAAGGACTGCACCCCATGGAAGGGACCCACACTGCAGCAACTTGTGGAAGACTGGATCCTGTGTGAGGGACTCCACACTGGAGCAGAGAAAGTGTGAGGAGTTCTCTTCTTGAGGAAGAAAGAGTAGCAGAAATTGAACTGTCCATAACCTCCATTGTTTTTCCACCTGTGCCACTGGCATGGGAGGGAGATAGAGACCTGGGAAGAAGGGAGGGGTGTCAGGAAGGTGTTTTAAGATTTAGTATTTATTTCTCATTGCCTTTCTCTGTTCTGATTAGCAAGAAATTAAACTAATTTTCCCCAAATTGAGTCTGTTTTGCACATGATGGTAATTGCTGAATAATCTCTATCTTGTCTTCATCTTACCTCACAAGCCTTTTGATGTATTTCTCTCTCCGCTGCCAAGCTGAGGAGAGGGAGCAATGGAGTGACTTTGGTGGGCACCTGGCACCCAGCCAGGGTCAAACCATCACAACCTTCCAAATGTTTGAAGTATGAAAATTAAATTAGCAGAATGAATATTAAATACACACTTGTAAATGGGATGGGAATGAGTTATTTTAGAAAGGGAGGGACTGTCTGATATCAGGATGAAGACAGATTGTTAAAAATGATGAAAAGTTACTTCCAATCCTTTCAATTTTCATAGAAGCATAGAATCATTTTAGTTGGAAAAGATCTTTAAGATCAAGTCTTAACCTCACTCACCTCACAGAGCCAGGCCCATCACTAAACTAAACCATGTCCCTCAGCACCTCATCTGTGTGTCTGTTGAATATCTCCAGGGATGGTGACTCCACCAGCTCCCTGGGCAGCCCCTTCCAATGCTTCACAACCCTCTGGGTCAAAAAGTTCTTCCCAATGTCCAATCTAAACCTCCCCTGGTGCAACTTGAGCCCATTTCCTCATGTCCTATAATTCGTTACTGGAGAGGAGAGATCAGATCCCACCTCAGCACAACCTTCTTTGAGATAGTTGTAGAGAGTGATCATATCTCCTCTCAGCCTCCTCTTCTCCGGGCAACTTAACAGGTTTCCTAACAACCCTTCTGAAAGTGGGAAAGTTCAAATGAATACACAAGCTTAGACGAATTGCCAAGGTGTCCAAAATGGGAAACTTTGAAACACTTTGGGTGTTTTTTCTGAGAAACTGCATTGTCCTTATAATGTAAGTTTGGTGATTT
The DNA here is from genome assembly GCF_028858725.1 of Colius striatus. Taxonomy (NCBI): domain Eukaryota; kingdom Metazoa; phylum Chordata; class Aves; order Coliiformes; family Coliidae; genus Colius; species Colius striatus. Next base: position 4,544,045 of record NC_084760.1, read on the forward strand.
GAGCACAGAATGGTCTGAGGAAACAGATCAGAGCTCAATACAAAGAAAATCTGGTCACAAAAATCTGCAACATACTGATGTAGATGGTTAATTTATGAACAGTTTGAACTCAAAGTAACTTTCAGTTTAGTCAAGTCCTTCAAGGTTTGTCTTGTCGATAACTAGAAACTCAAACTTTTGTAGTATGAGCACTTTAAAGCATAATTCAAGTTATTTTAATGTAAGATGTAAAAGTTATCGTCGTCCTGAATCCATTGTCACTGAATCCTCACAATTCCTCTCAATTCTGAATGTTAGGGGAAAAAAGAAAAAAGACAAGGACTCTACATTCACTTTTGCATCATAGGGTGAGTCTGTGTCCTACTAGTTTGTGTGTTATGGCTTGAAGTGATGAGTCTGAAAGGTAAATTAAGCCTTCTGTAAGACTTCCTAAGACCACTCTTTTTGTATGATCCTCTTATGGTTAAGGAGACTGATGAACACTTTGAGGGAGATAAAGACTGAACAGAATCATGGTCATCATTTGCCCTAAGGATCCTCTCTTTATTAGAGCTTTTTGAACTTTTTCTGTGCTTTCCAAACATTAAATTGTCCCATGCATGTTTTATGTTTCAAAGAAGTCTCAAGTCATTGTCACTGTGAAAAACAGATGAACTACCAGGGAGCACCAAACACTGTAAATGTGATTTGCTTCTTTCTTGTCTTCCAAATAAGAATCATGTAATAAGACCAAAAGTGTGAGCAAGGTCCTCCACACATCAGACTCTCATGAAAGAACTTTTGCAAGGAGGATGTAAACAAGTCCCAGAGGCTCAGTTTTCTCATTAAACAGGTGTAATGGGTCTTTGGACTCTCTGAGCTCTCCACCACTTTCTTCCATCTTTTACTGAAGAAAAGAGAGCATTTGCTTCTGCCACTACCTGCCATTTTCTTATGTTATTTTATACTCTGTCCTATATCTAGCCATGCAAAAAGAGAAGCTGGAAAGCTAAAAGGTAAAAATATCTAAAACATTCCCAAGTCTAGTGCTACTCAGGACCGGTACTTACTTTCTTAGTCAATCATCCTAGCATCCATAAGGTAAGGTGGGAATGACAGATGGTGGCATGTCTCACACTAATTTTAGGTCTGCAGATAGATTGTCTGCTCAGTTTATCTTCTGGCTTGGACAGGACCAGGAATAACCATTCTCTCAGTCATTGTGTCCAGAAGTTTAGGATGCTTCCAAGGAATTAGATATTAGTAGGGCCTTGTTCCCAGTACTCAGAGATGCATAAAATCTCATAGATGTGGAAAAGGGTTGGTGTCAATCCTGATATATACATTATATTTTATTGAGGAGTATTTTTCATCTATTTGAACTATGTAAGTGAACTTTCTAAGATACTAAATGACTTTCTTATGACACCTCACTTTATGAATATTCTAATTTAACCAGAGTGATTTGTAGTTTTTCCCATTTAACTGAACGAGTTAAGATTAAACACACCAAATGTGGAAACTAAAAACAACTAAACAGCTTGAGATTAAGAGAATTCAGGATGGATTTTTAAATCCAGTTGAACAATTGTTTTCTTAATCTTACAATTTGCTCTTGATTCTTTATTTTTTTCCTTCCAAAGGAATTCCTAAAGGGTTTAAATTTTATAATATTCAAAGGACAGAAATGTTGAGGGTTTCAGTGATTTAAATTCACACTCAACAGGAGACTGAATGACACAGTGATTGTTGTTGGAGCGTGCAGTCTATCACCTCCATGGCACTGGGTTTATCCATCTTTCTAGGTGCTTATACATGTCCATAATAGTAGAATCTGTTAGTTCAAATCAAATACAGAACAGATTGTATTATGCAATAGCTAATCGGAGGTGTATGGCAGTGAGAACGAAGAAAAAAATACATCAACACTTGCCAACAGTTTTCACTGGCTAGAATGTGAGACAGCTCAGCTATTTCACGTTGAAAGCATAGGTAAAGAGACAAAACCAATGTCAGACATCATGGTGGGAAACTGTTAGCAAGTGTGGGCTTGTTAATGGAAACAACTCTGAGGCATGACTTGGTGGTCCAAAACTCTGTGTCCACATCAAACGGCCCCTCTTACCTCTCCTTTGGGGACACTAACTGGCAAGCTCAGCAAAGACTCCAAGGGCTGAATGAATGTGAAGACTGAAAAATGTGTTCGTCTTTGGAGGTACCACAAGTCAACCAGGGTTGAGACATGTTGAGAAGAAAGCTCTTGGAGAAATGCACTGCATGCAACATGTCTGTAATTTGGATAAATTGGGGAGTGCAGTCCTATACCATACCAAGCCAGTTTGTTTTCCAAGGCTGGAATCAATTGTAGAAGACAAAAATTCATTGGTATAAGTTACAGTAAAACACCTGGTTAATGTTATACAAACCATTTACTTTTACTTTTCTAAGCTACCTAAATGCAGAGAGTACCTTGAGTACTTTTTCTTTATCTTCATTTTGATATTCTGAAAGTATGATCTTCCTCTGAGTACGATATTCTTTCATAACTACAGATACAGCATTGTCTTTCTGAATAAAAGCATGTTTGTCAAGAATGGCTGTCTACATGCTACTTAAGTTATTTCACCTCAGCTACTGTTGCTAAAATTACTTGGGTTTCACCCTTTATACATTCTGATTCTGATAAAATCAAGGTAAGGTAAGCATTTTGGGACTAGATTTTGAAAGCTTTGTATTGTAAGAGTTATTTTAAACAGGATTTTTCTTTTCTGAAACGTTCTATAGATGCAATTTATCATTTAAAAAAAACCATCATATTTGCTCAGGTAGTTCGGGTTTGGGTTTAGCCTGGACACGTTCCTATGTGACCTGATCTAGGTGACCCTGCTTCTGCAGGGGGGTTGGACTAGATGATATCTAAAAGTCCCTTCCAACCCTACCATTCTGTGATTCTATGAAGGGTTTTGAAATGTTGTTCCAGAAAATGAAAAGGAATGTCCTCTGTTATATTGAGCCATTTAGCTGAATGTGTCTCTCGAATCTGTTTCCCCAGTGCTTAGCATCCTCATTTCACAATCTTGCAATTAAATCATGACCTTTCCCACACGACACAGTTGTTGTCTTTAATAATCTTTTTTTTTTTTAAGACTCCTGACTCAAATGTCATCTCAAGTCTTATTTCCCATTCCTTGCCTGTAATTTGGCAAACAAGACCAGAATCCAGAAAAGGTTATCCATTATCAGTTATATCTTTTACCTCAGAACCATCTTATCTTGGCAAGTAGCTGACAATTCACTGGATCTTTTCCACCTCTGACTTCTAAAGTGTATTAGGGTTTAGATCCTGTAAATCAACTGCAATAGAAAGAATCTCTTTCTAATTAACAGCGTGGATGTGTGTCAGATACATTGAAATGTAAAAAGTGCTCCATCCCATCACATTCTTTCTGAATGTGTGATTTTGTATGCTAGTTTAGGAACACAAATATCTGACTCAGCCTTTTTTTTCCTAACCATGCATGAAGAGCAAAGCACAGCTGTGTCAGAGAGATCTCCCGTTACGAAGTGCCATACAGTCACAGCAATCTTTCTCCTTCCCTAGTCCTCCAGGGAAATTAAGCTGTTCTTTTGGGGAGCTTATTTCTTCTCTGGTACTGAATCTGCTATATTGATTGGGATTTGGTGGGATATGGGAGACAGAAGGCTTTTTAGAGAACCATTGTTTGACTCCAGCTGTGTCTTGCTGAGCAGAATCTAAACAGAGTAAATAGTGACACTAGGTACCTGGTGTTATTAAAACTGAAAAAATTGTTTCTCTAATCAAAAGGGTACTCACATGCTTTGTAAGAAAAGTCAACTTTCATCCCTTCCATGGTCATTTAAGTCTTGTATTCAACTCCAAATCATGAGCTGCTCAGTCTCACGAACTTACTGTAAGATTGAGGGAGGTGATTCTTGCCCTCTATTCCACTCTCATGAGATCCCAGCTGGAGTACAGGGTTCAGCTCTAGGGCCTCCAACATGAGGACAAAGACCTGTTGGAGTGAGTCCAGTGATGAGCCAAAAAGATGGTCAAAGGGCTGGAACACCTCTCTTGTGAAGACAGGCTAAGATTTGGGGCTGTTTAGTCTGAAGAAGAGAAGGCTCCAGGGAGTCCTTATTGTGGCCTTTCAATACTTAAAAAGGGACTTACATAAAAAAGATGGAGACAAAGTTTTTATCAGAGCCTTTTGTGATAGGACAAGGTGAAGTGGTTTGAAACTACAGGAGGATATGTTCAGATTAGATATACAAAAAGAATTTGTTTACAATGAAGTGGTGAAACACTGGCACAGGCTGCCCAGAGAGGTGGCAGATAACTCACCCCTGGAAGTGTTCAAAGTCTGATAGGACAGAGCTCTGAGCAACCTAATGTAGTTGAAGGTGTCTCTGCTTATTGCAGGGAGTTTGGACTAAATGAACTTTAAAGGTTCCTTCAAATCCAAACTCTTCTATGGTTCTATGATTCAGTACAGAATCATAGAACTACTATGAGTGGAGTTGGTTGAATTCAGCAATTTCTTGCATAAAGTCTTAATGTTGTCTCTAACATCCTCCTGAGGAATTTTGGCCACAATAATATACCTATTCTAAAGCTCAATCTTTAACACATTGAACAATGCATGATATTGACTACTAAGCTAGTTGTAAACAAACCAAGGTTAAAAGAAAACTAATGGGACAAAAGCAAGAAGTTAAATGAACAACTCAGCACAGACCAGCATGAAGAGGTCATGCAACTGAAATGCAGACCTGAGCTCTGTGTACATGTTAGAACACAGGCTTTGCATTTTGATTCTTCCCATTTTGTAGAAAAATAAACAGAACTAACAAAAATCAATAAAACAGAACTTAGGAGACATATTGCCAAAACATACTTGTGTGTATACCTCACTAATGCATAATCCTATCTTCTAAGCCAGATGTACCTTCTTGGGCTGGAAATGCTTGTATGTCATAACACAGAGCATAAAGACTGACTCAGCAATAAAGACTGACTCAGTTTCCTGGTGGTGTGGGTTAAGGGACTTTGCACTAGTGGGGAAGGAAAGGCAACATGGGATCTATCTACCCAAAAGCATCTCAGTGAACATTAGTTATCAGAAGACAATCTCTTTTCCTCCAGCAGAGGTTCACCTGGATCCCTCTGTAGGCAACCTCATAGGAAGACAGGCAGTAAAGTGTTGGTCTAATTAACAGCACCAGGGAACCTCATCTGGAAGTTCATATCCTGAAGCAATATCTGGTGAGCATCTGAACTGAACTCCAGGCAGCTGCCCTTCACAGAGCAGAAGTAGGAATTCCCCTAAAATGACCTACGGATGTTGCCTGAGCCTGAGTAAAGTGAGCCCTAATTGAGAGAGGAGAGACAGTTTGTTCAATGCATGTGAGACCCTCATACAATTTGAAACCCCTTTCAAAGCCTCTGGGAAGAAAAAAAATAAAAGAATCCCCCTGGATTTATTACCAAAAGCTACAAAAAGCCTGAGAGATTTTCCAAATGGCTTTGTTCTAGAAAGATGAAAGGACAGAGTTCTAAGAACATCAAGTGTATGAATCTTATTCTCTGTGGGAGAGTCATGAAGCTTGGGAAAAATACTGGTAAATGTATAAACTTATTTGAATAAAAATCTGAAACAATTTTAACAAAAAAAAAGAAAAAAAAACAAAAAGAGAAAAATTTGGACCTTAGGGAACAAGCTGAGGAGGGACCTACCAAAGTCTGCATTTTGCACATTCTGCAAGATGAAGTGATAAGTACCGCAAGCGTGGCTTTTTTGAGGTGATGAAATGATAAGTTCAGAAAGAGGGAGAAGACTACAGTATTAAATTCCAGATAGAACAGATAAAAATATGTGAATTTCTAAAAAGAAATCTGAATATGGTGAAGTGTGAAAGATCTTAAGCTGCAGAAATTTGTGTGGACAGCAGGGAAAATACAAAGTGAGGAGCGTTTCTCAGTTCTGTCAGCTTGTTTACTCCTGCCCTCTACACTTGAACATGAGAGATATGTATGCTTTATCATATAACTTGTCAATATTTTGTGGAATTAGAGTGGTAAAGAGAACAAGACAAAAGAAAACTTAGTTCCATTCTTACCTCTACAGAGTAGCTTTGGAAAAGTTACTTTAATGTTCTGTGCTTTGGTCTCCAAATGTATAATAGGAAGCTAATAACAATGATCTTTTTGTATGAAGTGTTTCAAGATCTCCAAATAAAAAGGGCAATATCAAAGCATGAAGTTATTATTATTATTGCTATTATTACTTGAACTGATTGAGATATTTTAGAGATAGTACTGAGTTATTTGACAGAACAAAAGATCAGAGGACTGAACATAGTTCTGAATAGAGAGGAAGGAAAAGAACTTTTTTTATACATATATATATAACCTACATAATCTTGCAGACATCTTTTTGTCTTGGATCAGTGTCCTGAACTCCTCGTAAACATCAAGTCCTTAGTGAACTTGACTCTATATTATCAGGTTTTGAGGAGAGGGCCTGGGAGTAAGGCCAATGTTGTGTCTGTAGGGTGATACTCTTTGCTAGAAATTGCTCAGAACTCTGTGGAGAGAATGACTTCTAGGAAGGAATCTCAAAGCATGAATTCTCCTCTTATGCATGAAGTGTTCTTTGTATTTTCAAACTCTTACATTTAGCCCACCTTATGGGACAGTAATATGGGTAGTTTCAGCACAATGATTCTGCCCAAAACCTAAAGGTTGGTTATGGTTAGGTGGCAAACTTATACAGTTAATTCCAAAGGATCTAGTCTAGTTCTGTCTGAGCACAGATGCAAGATATTACCACAGCAGCTTTCATGCTAGATGGATGCAGAGCAGAACCAGTAGCAAGCCATCACTGAGAAGCAACTTCAGCATTAGAGCTGATATTCAATATTGATAGAGCTCCTTTGATATTTCCATCAGAAATCAACTTCAGATATCATGCTTTCTGACATCTGCTTAGCCAATGACTCATGAACTGAACTGCTCTCTGGTATACATGATTCCTGTCGGCAAGAAAGCCTTTCAGTATTCACAGCCACAGCTGACACACAGGCAAAGCAGATTTTAAACTCTGGAGCTCAAGTGTCAGCCCTGAGACCTGTGTCTCAGCACTCATTTGAGACTTGAAGACTGATTTGTTTATTCCCTTGAAGGGTTATTGCATGTTTTCTCTCCTTTTCTCAGTAGGCTCCAGCATGACTTGTAACAGCAATAAAAACTGTGTGGAACAGAGCAGTTCCTGGGTGGATAGGGATGATGAAAGTTTCTGAGCTTTTGTGACTAAAGCCTGGATACCTACGGAGGAATCCTGTCAGAAATGTACTTAAAGTCTAATTCTTTTTCACTTGCCTTGCTACAGGAGCAAGTCTGAAGCGTTTGTGACTGCCAGTCTGTGTATATGTAGCTGTCTGACAGGGCAAGTTTTAAAGATTTTCAGCAGGCTGGCAGTTAAGGATCTTGTAAGATTCTGAAAAGTTCATGAAAATGGACTGCCAGGAGAGGGGAGACCTTCTTGTGTCAACATGAGGGAAAAATTTCACAGGCAGTGACATCCATGTCAAACCAGAGAACCTGCCCAGGAGGACTTGGGACCTTGATGTCCCAATGGCACAAAGAGTGTGTCACAGCTTCTCTATGATAAATTACAAGGAAATCTGACTGTAGCATGCAAATGTGTTAAGAAGCCAAGCTTCACTGATGCCACTTTTCCTGGACCTACTAATGCACAGTAAGACAGCAGTAGGGCTTTAAGCTCCAGAACTTCTTGCCTGTTGTGAAAGCAGAGGGAGTAGCTTGAGAATGACACAGCAGCTGCAAAACAGACAGAAATCCCCCCTCCCCAGGAGCAGATCTGACAGAACTACCTTGATCAATGTTTGCTGGCAAACAAAGATTTATATTTCTTGTTTATATGAAGAACCTGAAGTGAAATACTGACCACTTTGAAGCTGGTGACAGGTCTTCTATAACCAGGATTTCATCACAGTTCCTTTCTGTAGACTCATCTGTGATTTGTGTTATGTTAATAGCAAGGGGAAGTTAAAATGCTCTGAATCAGGGAAAATATTTTACAGATCTAGGTGATCTGAGAAACATCTTTCATCTGTTAAGGTTTGAGATTCTCCCAGTAATAACAAGAACTTGATCAAGCATGAACACTCCCTAGCTATCTATAGATTTGTACTACACAACCTTAGAAATGTCATTGGCACACTTCACAGTATAATCAATACATTCTTTTTAACCTTTGTGCAAGGAGGTTGGGATACAGACTAAGACTGATAAAAAGATGCTCCTGCAGTGTGAAGGGGGCCAAAATTAGAGAAGAACTGTGAGGTTTTGTGAGTGTAACGCACAAACTGAAACGTGCTGCATCCATTCCCAGGGGATGTGATGGAGCCCTGGCCCAGGCTGCCCAGGAAGGATGTGGAGGCTCCTTCCTTGGAGGTCTTCAAGAGCAGTCTGGACACGTTCCTGTGTGACCTGATCTAGGTGAGACCTGCTTCTGCAGGAGAGTTGGACTAGATGATCTCTAAAGATCCTTTCCAACCCTACCATTCTATCATTCTATGATTCTATGTTGGTTTGAGTGTGAGCTCAAGTCCAAATCAAACTTCCAGAGTGAATAATCCAGATGCCTTTCTCCTCTGGTCCCAAGTTCCTTCTCCTTCTTGGAAGCATCACTCTCCTGACAGTCTCCTCTACTTTGTCTTGCTTCTTGTGCCCTCTGTCAGCATTCTGAAGAGCTTTCTTCATTATTTTTAGTAGTTTTAGTGTCTGGGAGAGCATTGCTGTTCCTATCTTACCCTCCCTCATAATGGAAAACGTCTGTGATGGTCTGTCTGGCACTAGAAGTACTGCCATAGCTACTCAGATGAGGAGAAAGCAAGAAATGCCTCAGAGTTTCTGGAGCTTTTAACCAGCAAATTCCCATAGGTTTCCTAGCAGCTGACCAACAGCAAAAAGAAACACTGTGATCTCCACAATGTGATGTTTTTTTATGAATCTGAGAAGAGCTGAAGTGCTTAGCCAGTATTTTTCTTCTCCTGCTGTCTTATTAGAGGGCAGGGATTTCTTGACTGTTGACCCTGTCCCCCATCAAAAAAAAAATCTGCTGTGCCAAAGGAAATGTGCAAGTGACTGTGATGGGACCTTGTAATGACATTACAGGATTGTGTCTTGAATATTGGCATTGAATACTTACAGCTCATACTGAGTGAGCCCAGAAAGGAACCTGTTCCCATCCAGCTATAAAGACAGGGTCTCATCTCTATTAATGCTCTTAAGTACTTCTCATCTTATTTCACTATTTCACTTATTTCACTTCGCATCTTATATCACTAGAAAAAGTTTTCACCACACCTTCATCATCTTATTCAGAAGTTTTACTCTCTGGAAAAGTTTGCTGCTATATAACCTTTTTCTTTTATTGCTGTTTTTGTCTATTTCAGGTTCCCCTATCACATGTCCCAGGGGAAATAAAAAGATTTGAAAATAGAAACTAACAAGATAAAGACTGGGTTTCTTTTTGAATGAGGACTGAAACATGTATATTCTTGCTTGGCCTTAAAATAACTCCTTTTCACAAACAATCCAGCTTTGGCTACAGTTAATATTCTATTCTTTTCATAAGCTGTTTGATGCAATTAATAGTAAATCACCACCATTTGTGGATATATAAAAATTCTAGTATTAAAGTATCTATTTTGGTCATTTGTGTACAAGTTAATCTCCAAAAAGCAGCTGACAATTATTTCCAAGGAAACTTTCTGTAAAGCTAAGTGTCATTTGGAAGGATGAGGGAAATACTGAAGTGAACAAACTGGAACCCTTGAAATCTTGCTTTTGCTTGATGATCAATGTCTGGTAGAATCAAGAAGAACAAAAACTGAACCAAACTTTGTTTTCCAGCTCCTTTTGATTTGTTATTGTACCCATTGCCTTTAACATTTTTTTTGTTGCTAAAAATGAATTGGTAAATTGTTTCTAGCCAAGTTGAAAGGAAATTATATGTTTGGTGCTTTGTGCCTATTTTATAAGCTAGTTTTCTAGGTGGTCTGTAGGTGGACCTCCTCTGCAGGGGGGTTGGACTAGATGATCTCTAAAGGTCCCTTCCAACCCTACCATTCTATGATTCTATGAAATGAAATGAGCTGTTTATTGCTTATAATTTGCACTTTGCAGGTCCCATTGAGTTACAGTTTGTAAGAGAAGGAAGGATGAGAGGCAAGGGGAGACATCTGCAGATCAGAACCTCATGAGATAATATTTTAAATTCTAAATGATCCAGCAGCAACTCACTTACTAAGGTGCCATGAAGCACCAGAAAAATACTTGTCAACTGTATGGGAAACAATTGAAGGTAGAAAACAATATTTTGGTTTGAGATGTTGCGCACAAGAGCAAAATAAATAACTCACCAGGATTTCAAATTACATTTGGAGAGACCAGAAATTGAAGTACTCTGAATAACCTGAGGTCAGTGCCTGCAAAAAAAGACAAGTTAGCCAAGTAACTGGACTTGTATTGACACATGCATACACTTTTCTCTAAAGATTTTAAAAGGGATCTGCATGTTTCTGTATCAAAATGTTCTTTGCTTGTTGATTTATAAATTATACAAATGTGTATATTGTGACCAAAGAGTATTTTGTTATAAACACATCTAATGTTATCCTGTTATTAGGTAACCAAACTTCATATAGAATGTTTATGTGTGCACTTCCACATATGCATAAAAATATCTTGTGTGACCTGATCTAGGTGGGACCTGCTTCTGCAGGGGGGTTGGACTGGATGATCTCTAAAGGTCCCTTCCAACTCCTACCATTCTGTGATTGTATGATTCTATGAAATATGCATATGTGTATGTGTATGCATACATGTAGATAGTGTTAATGAACAATTCATCATGTGCATGTAGTTTGATTTGTTAAAAACAAAGTAATTGCTGATCTATCTACTACAATACAAAGTAAAAATTCGGTATATCTTCAAATCTTCCTGCAAAGAGATCTCTATGTAAAGTCTCTATGTAAATTGCAGGTAGTCAGAATCCTCTGAGACACAAGCACGTTCACAAAATTTGCTGTCACTATACAACTTTATAATTAGTCATGAGAAAGAATGAAAGCAGAGGCAAAAGTCTTTGATTCACGTTGAAGGTAAACAAAGGTGGTTCGGAAATGTATTGTTAATTCAGGAAAGAAATATATTCAGCTACAAATCCTGCATTTAAATGAGTTAATGATATAATGAGATCTCTTTCATTCACTCTTTCCTTTTACCTATATGTTTGCACACCTTGTATCGATGCCTATATATGCCTAGATGTACACTTACAAATTGAGCAGTTGTGAGACATTTGCAACGTTGAGACAGTTGAATACAGGAAGGGGATGGAGTAATTCATGTCGTCATCCTAGCACCTTACAATATTTGCTGCCTCCTTTTTCTATTGCACAGTGTTTTGCACATCAGGTAAAATTTCAGAAGAAATTAATGGAAGAGTTGCTAGTGACTAAAATCGAATCAGTATTTCACCTCCACATGACATGGTTTGCTTCCTTCCAGCTACCGTTAAATAGCAAGCAACAAATAAAGACACATTGCACCGGAACCAACCACAATTGTTTCTTCAGTCTATGCACTTGACAAATACACTAAAAGAAGATGTATATGGATTCTTTTATACTAGATATAGTAAAGGAAATCTTTAATAACTAGAACTGACTATAATTTCCTCCTTTAGACTTTCCTGTTTCGATGTTTCATAATTCTTTGTATCGATTAGCCTTACATGGAATGTTGTACAGCCCTAAACACAAGAAATTAAACAGAGTGGCAGGTGGGTTTTAGCACAGTCCTTCCAGCCAGCACAGTAAAACAACAAAGCAAAAAAAATGAAACACAGAAAATATAAATCCAAATATATACAGGGGAATGTTAATGCCTGCAAATTAGTCAACTGTTAAAGTTCTGATTGTTTTCTTTCTGAGTTTCCAGAATCAAAAGCCCAATGACGGAAAAAGCCACTTCATATATACTTTGGGCACACATCAACACTTGATTATAAGAATTTGATACATATAAAGAGACTTTCAAATATTGTAGAGAATATGAAGGAATGAAAAATAAACTGGCAAAGGTGCTTAACTGTGTGAATCTTCTCCACTCAGATTTTTCTGGTGAGAAAGATAGAACAGAATGGAACAGAACAGAACAGAAATTTCAGTTGGAAATGACCTACAATGACCATCTAGTTCCACTGCAAGAGCCAGTATGTCATTTTTCCTTTGACTTCCTCCATGTCAGGCTTTGAACTTAATTACTTGTCAGGAGCACATTAAGCCTTTAAATTGCACTGCCAGAGCTTCATTTCACCCTGTTTTTTGGCCAGGAAATTCTAGGAAGTCTATCTTTTATATACTCTGAAGACATTTGTGCTTCATTTTAGGTATATGGGTGATGACAAGTTGATGAATTGCTCCATTGAGACTATTTTTTAGCTGAAAAGGTAGGAAGATATTTTGCAAGAAACCAAATGATTTGAGAAACAGAACTTTCTTCTGTATCCTGAAAAGAGTTGATGTTGTGGAAGGATCTTGACCAGTGCCATTGTCAAGTGCCTTTAACTGCTTTTAAGCTAAATACAGATTTAAGATAAAATCATAGAACCATAGAATCACAGAATGGCAGGGTTGGAAGGGACCTTTAGAGATCATCTAGTCCAGCCCCCTGCAGAAGCAGGTTCACCTACCCCCCTGCAGAAGCAGGTTCACCTAAATCATCAACACAATGAAAACAAACTGCTGTACAGTCCACTGTCTGATACTCCTTGGCTCAACATACCTTGAACACAGGAGGAAGGAAAGGGCTCACAGGTTAACATGCATTTACTCTTCAGACAGCACCTTGTTTACACGTTTCCTGCACACTGAGCACTGCCTCTCTCCTCCTGCCCTGCTCTCTGTTCTTTTGCAGCCATGGGTAGACTTATGGGCAGTGCTTGGGCTTTCCAGTTTGCTTGTCAAGGAACAGCAGCAAGCCTTTGCCCATCGCAGTATCCCCCTTTATGTGTTCAGGAAGGTCAGTAAAAGCATTATCAGTTTATGACTCTGGAAGTTACTGTGAAAAAACATCTTGATTGTGATTCTCCTTGCTATGAAAGCTGCTGTTGACTAATTGTCAATGAAAATGACTGTTGAGTAGGTCTAGATTAAAGTTACGTACATTTAAAGAACACTATGATGTAGACTGAGAGAGGTTCTTCCCCCTCTCTACTCTACCCTTGTGTAACGGCATCTGGAATCTTGTGTCCAGTTCTGGGCCCCTCAGTTCAAGAAGGACAGGGAGCTACTGGAGAGAGTTCAACACAGGGCCACCAAGATGACGAAAGACTGAGGAAGCTGGGGCTCTTCAGCTTGGAGAAGAGGAGACTGAGGGGTGAGCTCATTCATGTTTACAGGTACATAAACTGTGGGTGTCAGGAGGATGGAGCCAGGCTGTTCTCAGTGATGGCCAATGACAGGACAAGGGGCAATGGGTACAAGCTGGAACATGAGAGGTTCCAAAGAAATAGAGGGAAGAACTTCTTCCCTGTTGAGGTGAGGGAGCACTGGCAGGGGCTGCCCAGATGGGCTGTGGAGTCTCCTTCTCTGGAGACATTCCAACCCAGCTGGATGAGTTCCTGTGTGCCCTACTCTAGGTGGTGCTGCTCTGGCAGGGGGGTTGCACTGGATGAGCTTTCCAGGTCCCTTCCAACTCTTAAGATTCTGTGATTCTTTGAAATGGCCTTGTTTTGGGTTTTTTTTTTCACAGACCATTCTAGCAGCTGAATTTCTCAGTTAAAACTAGTGCTATTGTAGCTGAGAAAAAAAGGTTTAGATAATTATATCTGTTTTTCTTACTGGTTCACACATCCAAGAGAGGCAACCTAAGTGACAGGAGAAGTTAGAAAAGCCTCTTGCACTGTCTAATCCAGCAATTCCTGTAGCCAAGGAGCTGCACATATTTCCCCTCAGTTTGATGTTATATTTTTTCAACAAACCAGAGTGTGCCACAACGTCCTGATGGTAACTGCCTACTGAAATGCTGTTCTGCTTCTGTCTTTGCTGTTTCAGGGCTTGAACGTGCGATGTGGTTAAGAGCTGACTTGAAGTTTTGGCTTTGGGGAGATGAAATTCATTTTTGGCACAGAGTAGTTTTATACTGGATGAGGGAAGAAAGGACAAGAAAGTATTTCAAGCTCTCAAATCAGTTTTTGTTGTTGATAATTCTGAACTTGGCAAAAAGAGAGAACTTGGAAGGTTTTGATGAAGGATAACAATGAATGTTGTTTTCAGCTTTTTCTGTTTGATTGGCAAAAGTGAAAATTAAAAAAGATAGTGTTAATATTTCTGGTAAAATATCCATATTCAAGTTGTTTCTGGTCAGAAGGAGTATACAGAGTAGTGAATGTTCTCAGCAGGCAAAAAAGAAGAGACACTCATGTTTCCTAAGAGCTACCAGCAGAGAAAAATGAAATTGTATCTTGCAAGTCTTTCAGAATCTCTTGTAGGAGGGAAAATCATTACCTGACTACATCTGTAGCACAAGAAAAGTATTGTTTAATTTGGCAGTGTATTTTGCAGACTATAGAGTTTTGTAAATTTAGGGTAAAAATGGATTCAGTGTATCAAAGGCTTTTTCTTTTATCCTTATGGACATATTTTATACACCAGGTAAAATCTAAATAGTAATAGAATTCAAATATTTAAAAGAGTTGACTGTGTGTTGGAGAATATAAATCATATGTATCTGTGATTTTTAATAGGGAGCAAATGAAGCTATCTGCTGAATACATTGGTGCAAGTACATAAATGTTGCTTCTTATGTGCTGGGGACTCCTGCAAGCAGCTCTACACCACCTCCATGAAACAGGCAAAAGAGTGGAGGAAAGGTCTGAAAATCTCGTTCCATTTGACAAATCAAGTAGACAAAGGTAAAATAACATTTAGGAGCTGTGTTGAGTTCTGCCCCCTGAGGCATTAGTGTTGTAATATACATACACCCAGCAGTTCAAACTGGATCTGGATGAAGTAACATTAAAGTTAACCTAGGCAGAGAGCCCGGGGTCAAGCTTGTGTCAGCCCAGTGTTTCCATGTTGCCTTCAGCAAAAGAATAATACTTGGGCAGGCCTGAAGCCTGAGTGTGTGGGCTCAAATTTTGGTTGGGTGAAAAGGGTTCAAACTGAATCAGCATTTTCATCATGGGACTATATTTATTTCCCAGTTTTAGGACACCTTAAACTGGATTTGCTGTGCAATAAAACACTGGCCATCACCTCTCTATTCATGTCTTCTGATACAGTCTTCAGTTTAATAAAAAGATGCTATTCTTTTTCCCGAGATCCCTTACTCCTTTTGAGCCCTCTGGCTCCACCTCATTGTTTTTCTTGGCTTTGTTCCTTATTTACCACTTGCTTCAAACCCTCTGCTCTGAAAACAAAACTATTAATTTCCTTGTGGCTTTTTATTTTACAGTCTAAATGCTTCTCAGACATACATTAAATTTTATTTCATCTTGTCCTTGGTGTGTGAGGAGTATGATTGTCCTTCACATTGTCTACATTCAGGGTACAGGGAGGTGAAAGTCCAGTGTTTCCATTGACTCTGTGTTCCCAGATAGCAGTATTTAGGATCTGTTCTTGGTTCTTTTTCCCCCAGAGATGTTAGCATTGGACTGTACAATGCTTTATGCAGTCAAAGTACAGCTCTCATTATTGATTTTGGTTGCAGGTGTGACTGCTCTAAAGCTCTGTAAATCAAAACTCAAGGTCTCTACTGAGGTACCCAGATAGCATGAAATAAAGATGGCACTCCCTGGCTTCACAAAACTCCTTCACCTTCACAGAATCATCACAGAATCTCAAGGGCTGGAAGGGACCTGGAAAGCTCATCCAGTGCAACCCCCGTGCCAGAGCAGCACCACCTAGAGCAGGTCACACAGGAACTCATCCAGCTGGGTTGGAATGTCTCCAGAGAAGGAGACTCCACAGCCCATCTGGGCAGCCCCTGCCAGTGCTCCCTCACCTCAACAGGGAAGAAGTTCTTCCCTCTATTTCTTTGGAACCTCTTCTGTTCCAGCTTGTCCCAGTTCCCCCTTGTCCTATCATTGGCCATCACTGAGAACAGCCTGGCTCCATCCTCCTCACATCCACCCTTTATGTATTTGTAAACATGAATGAGGTCACCCCTCAGTCTCCTCTTCTCCAAGCTGAAGAGCCCCAGCTCCCTCAGCCTTTCATCAGAAGGGAGATGCTCCACTCCCTTCATCATCTTGGTGGCCCTGTGCTGAACTCTCTCCAGCACCTCCCTGTCCTTCTTGAACTGAGGGACCCTCCTCTGACACAGTGCTTTCAGTGCAGTTTGGGTCTCCCCTAAGGGACCATCAGTCCAAAGCTTAGCTTTAGTGACTTGACCAGCACCTTGGAGGAATCCTATGACAGAGACTTAGGTAGAATTAGGTCTTCTGGACACCATTTTTCTCTTGGCCACAATTCATGCCTTACTCTTTATTTCCCTGCTGTCTCTACTTCAGCCTACATGTCTTTGCACCAACCAAAACTGGATGTCTAAGGAGAGCAACCACATTCATTACTTAACTCTGATTCACCCCTGCTGCAGGTACATCCCCTACCTCCAACAATACAGGAGAAAAAATAACAAGCAATCAGATAATTAAAGACTGTATCATAATACACGTACAAGGGGGTGTGCATGCAAGCATTAAGGTACTGAGGCAGCACAGATTCTGGCATTTCTTACCTTTTGAGTGATTCAGTTTGTAACCTTGATAGTTAGAGCTGATCAGCACATTTTGGGAAAATGCTGTTCTGGTGAAAGTGGAAACAGTCTTCACAGACATGAGGATTTTAACCAACAGACTGTGGCTAAACAGACTACCTAGCTGCTGCCAATTAACTCATCTCATTACAAGGTAGGCTTAGGACTCTTGAACTGGTCTCAGAGGTCCTGGCTCCAAGATTGGCTCACTGGGCATGTAATTGCATCCCTAAACTCACAAGTTATAACCAGGAGGGAGGGAGAAGGTATAATTTTACCCAGTTCTGGAAAATTTGTAGGTACTTACCGTATTTCCCAAGCTATCACTGCTGCTGTTTTATTTCATTGCTTAGGTATAAACTGAATCCTGCTCCCCTTACAGCCTACAGCAAAAGATCCCATTGCTTCCTACCACAAGAAGGGCTGGAAAGCGACCCATTGCTTGTTCCTTTGCTTTGAAAGCTGCCACTGCCCTTGGTCTGGGCCACTAGAGTGACAGTCCTGGAAGAAGACAAGTTGTAGTGGCAGCAAGTTTCACAACTATGTATTTACCAAGAGTAGAGGAACAATGACATTCAGAAAACCCCATTTGCATTTCAGCTTTAGAATAGGATAGACTTTCATGGGGTCATCTTCTCAAACACAAGGCCTTTGTCTCCCAACATGTTTTTTGCTCCTTATCCCTTTTCCCAGGCTCATAATCCCAGTTTAACTAGTCTTGCTACTGCTTCATTCCTGTGCTAATCTCCCATCCTTACAAGTCTTTACAGAATCATAGAATGTTAAGGGTTGGAAGGGACCTTGAAAGCTCATCCAGTCCAAGCCCCTGCCAGAGCAGGACCACCTAGAGTAGGTCACACAGGAACTCATCCAGGTGGTTTGGAATGTCTCCAGAGAAGGAGACTCCACAGCCCGTCTGGGCAGCCCCTTCCAGTTCTCCCTCACCTCAACAGGGAACAAGTTTTTCCTTGAGTTTCTTTGGAACCTCTTCTGTTCCAGCTTGTCCCCATTGCCCCTTGTCCTGTCATTGGCCATCATTGAGAACAGCCTGGCTCCATCCTCCTGACACTCACCCTTTATGTATTTGTAAATATGAACGAGGTCACCCCTCAGGCTCCTCTTCTCCAAGGTGAAGAGCCTCAGCTCCCTCAGCCTTTCATCAGAAGGGAGATGTTCCACTCTCTTCATCATCTTTGTGGGCCTTATCTCTCCTTTTTTTCCCAATCCCCTCTTTCTTCCTGTGCTGTTGTACAGCAGTACAGCACCTCTCCATCCTCTGAATGCAATTCTAGCACCACTTTCTTTGTCTCCTTGCTCTCCCCATCTTCTGTCATCAAAGAAATGTTTTGAAATCCCTTGTGTGATCTGCACTCTAACTAAAGACAAAGCTTGGGAGAGAAACTCCTAGCCTGGCTACTGACCTCTCTGCAGAATTCCCCCAGAAAGCCACTTCCACACTTGGTCAGGAGCAGTGCTGGCAGCGTGGGTAGTACCGACAGACTGGATCTCTATTACACTTGTGTGATTTGTTCATTGAAGAAAACGATGTGTGTCTTAGCAGTTTTGTGTTTGTACTCACAGGCACTGGAAAAGACACATCCATTTTCTTTTTTCTTTTACAAAGACTGCTGTCATTGTCTGTAAGAGAAATCCAGTCCCAAAGAAGAATTGTCTGTGTTTAGCATATGATTAAACTTAGCGTGCATAATTAAATACATCCATGCAAGTGAGTAATGAGAAAGCAACCTGCAGCTCAGATGAAATACTCTGATGTGCAAAAAATAGAGGCAGGTGGGAGTGTGAGAAAACCCTGTGTTGACTACAAGTAGGAAGCAGAGCAAAGCTGCTGTTATCTGTGGCAGTCACTTATTCCAAATGAAAACTGAGAAAACTTACCCTTGCTGAAAACAACTGTTCCCAGCACCACCACACATCAGTCCTGACATCCTCCCTTTCTCAGGAGCTCAGTCTTCTGCCGAGCTTCCCATAGTAGTAGAGCTATTACCCATGCAAGGCTACTTATAACTAAAAAATTCATGAGGGCTTTTTGGTTTTTTTTTACAGCAGGCCTTGTGACACTGAAAAATCCACCCAACTCTTCTGTACTTCATTACTGAGGGATATGCATTCACTTCACACCAGCCCAAGCACTGATCATAAATAAAGTGCAACAAGCACTGCGAAGAAGTACACAAAGTTACATTTCAAAATATTACCCATAAAACTATGAAGGATATGACAAAATGAGACAATAAGTGTGCATAGCTTTAATAAACTTAAAACCCAATTAATATATAATCACTGAATGACGTTCACAGCTGGTTTCTTTTTGATTTTGCATATTAAGTTTCTTTGTTACTCTCATTCTCCTTTTAATGGTTTCACAGCCATCCCACTTTTTCACATCTGATGTAAGGTTCATCTCTCCTGCTAATAAAATAACTATTTTTTAAAATATATATTGTTTTAAACAGTTGTATTTCATGGATGTCTTCTCAGTGAAATGCTTTTATAATGCCTTTTCTGCCTTGGTACTTCTGCTGTAAATTACGAGCCATACGCTTTCTTCACCTTTCCCCCTAATGCTTTGAAATAACTGGGTTTAGTGTAAAGCTTTTCCTTCTGGTTCTGGGTGTTTTCTCCATCTCACACTTTGCTTTCCCATCTTCCTAGCTGCCAGTATTTCTAAGCCTCTATATACGTGATAGTTTTATACAAGTAAGCTAGACGGCATCGGTGGCCTTCTACCTTCTTATGTTCATCCCTGTCATCGTGTACACCATTCACAGCTTCAAAGGTTTCCCCAGGGGTCCTAGCACAGTAGAAAATCCTGATTATAAGTGACATTTGAGTGGATTTTTAGAATTAGTGTATTAACAATTATACCCAACCTTAGGCTCTTTATGAACAGTATCAAGACTGCAGTCTAGTGCAGAATTCAATGCAGCTGTGTCATCTTTTCATGAAAGCAATTTCCAGTGTGTGCATTGATCTTAACAGTGATCTAAGGGTGGGCAAAGAGGTTGGTACAATCGTTTTGCTAAATAGCATGGGGATCTTTGGCTTTTTCTGAGGGGTGAAATGTAGTTGGAATGAGTGAGGCTTGCATCGTTTGAGTCAAACATCTTATTTGCCCTACATATTTCCACTTGTAATGTTGAGAGCAGCCTGGGAAACACAGATTTTGTATAGATCTGGAAGGAGTCCTCTGAAATAAGTCTTTGAAAAATCACCTAGAAATCAACTTGCACTCTTCAAACCAAAACCATCTCTGCATATGTACATACGAAGTAGTGGTATGTAGTGCTCATGGCCTCATCAGCATAGATGTAACTCCGTGGTAAATATCATTACCAGGGTTTGGCAGTACACTGGCAAGACATCTGCTGTGATGTTTCAGCAATTTCCCTTACTGTTCTAACTGAGGTTAAGACTGAACTCTACCAGACCATGTGAGCACCTGTGAATCTCAATATTTTGGTGTCGAAAAATCCTTGGTTTCTTGTTTATATGCCAATTAGTTACAATCAAGTGAGCCTGTTCATGAACTTGGATTAGAAACTCTGAGATAAGACAGATTCTGCTCCTTGCTTCTGTCAGGGTTTTTATTAGCATGCCTGCTGTATAGATCTGAGAACAAATTTAAGAGTAATGTGCCTGCTGAAAACACCTATGACTACAGCTGACAATTGTAGTGATTCCTGGTATTTGTTAGCCTCTACGAGAGTTAATAACCAGCTTAATGTTTTCTTTCTACATTAGAAACACTTTTTTTTTTTTAAGGATCTGCAGAAGTAAAAATTAGAGAAGTCAAGTATCAGGACAAGGTGATTTCTTAACATCTGTGACCAAGGAAAAGGCTCAAGGAGAGAAATCATCCAACATCTGCACTGTCGGTAAAATACTTGTAAAAAACACAAGTGAAGTGTGATTAATCACCATGGATGTATGATTGAGTCAATTGACTGTTACTTTTTCATGATGATTAATCAGCTACAAAAATTATAATTGTCCCACTTGTAGTGGCTGCATGCTGTGCCTGATGACATCATTTGGGCTACAGATACTCAACGAGTGGTTTTCAAGAGAATATGCAGATGAACCGGGAAGGGTGGGTGAGGTTAAAACTACATTTTGAAGATCATCTCTGGCTTTAGTAACCCAGACTTGAGATTGTTTTATCAGCTCACTGAATGGACAAATGCTCTGTTATTTGATGAATACCATCAGGAGATTGGTCAAAAATCAGAGGCATGAATTTTTTCATTTAACATTAGTAAACAATGTTTACCTCAGGGAAGCATTTGGAGGCAGAGAACAGAACCAAAGTTGTTTTCATAGCATTGGATGAATGAATGGTACACCCTCAGCATAATGTGTGTCGTGCATCTCAGAAAATAAAGAGCTTCCAAAATGGCAATGAAATGCTTAAATGAATGAATATAGGCTAAGGAAAAAAAACCCAAACAACAAAATAAAGATTGAAAGTGCTTGCTTTAGAGTAGAGGTGAAGAGCAGAAAATGGCAAGAGTGTTGAAGATAATAAATGTACAGAGGGGAAAAAAGAAGCTATTTATTTACTCTTTCAAAGAATCAAAAGAGTGCAGTCAAAGAAAAGGAAAGAAAATGCAAACACCACAAAGAGACTCAAAAGGTGCCCAAACCAATGGATTTGAAGTAATTAATTGCAACTGGGTTTCTGTGGCTCTCCTTAAACTGTGTGAGCTCAGAGCCCATGTCAGGTTGGGAACCAGACATTTTCCATCTCCCCCCATCTCTAGCAAGGGCTTGGTTCCCAGGAGAAAGAAACTTGGCTACATTGCCTAAAAACGAACTGCAGCCTGACTGGGTCAGCCCTCAACCTGGATAATGATCAGAGAAGTGTGACTGTGCTGTGGAATCTAGACATAGCCTTGAGATCAAGAATGTAATACAAATATTATAAAGATAGTGACAGCTCCTGTAATTATAACAAAACCCCTGTACTTTTTAAAGCACATCTGCAGTCATGCTTTAGGGCATAAACCAGCCACTTACTAAGGGTTTAAGAAGCAACTCCCTTTACAGGCAGGTGTTTCTACAGGTTTTTCTGACAAGGTTTCTCACACCTTCCTCTAAAGCAGCAGGGATTTGGCATCTGTCAGAGACAGGGGACCATGCTAGATGGATCACTGATCTAATCCAGTATGGCAGCTCCTATGTTCCTACGAAGACTCTGCGAGCTTCGTAGCAGATATTGGTTTTACATGCAAGCCTGAAAATGTCATCAGACTGTGGAGTGGGTAAAGTGCAGCATTTTATAAACATAAAACCCTCAAGGCTCCTAGGGATCTTTGGGATCTTGGATAATCTGCGAGAGATGATGTACTAAGATCTGACACAATAACCCAAATGATGAATTATTCCAGGCAATTTTGCCCCATCAAGCTAAATTCAAATATACTAATGGACTGTGCACTGTGAAAACCTCAACCCCTGTTCACTCGCTGTTATTTTAAGTGTCTTTGTGCTTACATAGTTACTTGCATAGTGCAAGATCCTGCTTTAAACCTAAAGTTCAAAGTCTTATTTAGGAAGAGAGATTTTTTTTTAATGGAAAAATTCTTTACAATCCTCAGAGAGAACATCCTTGGAGGAATACTATCTTTTACACTCATTTAAAATAGATTTCAGATTTCTTTCCAGTCTCTTCTGAGCAGGCAATACCTTTCTGAGTTGTACATAAAACCACACTAATGATTTGTAATGAAGCGCTTCTTTTTGCACATCCAGCATTTTTCCCTCTAAAGTTCAAGAAAATAGCACAATTTTGCCAGCACTATTCCCCTTTCAGCTCACTGGCTTTGCTTTTGAACTAGAGCACTAACAGCAAACCCACAAAGTATAATCCTGTATCTCCTCCTTGGGTTGTCAGCGTGGCTTAAAACCATAGATCCTGAAGTCTGGTCCTGTTTCATTCCTCAGCTGTTAAACTTTTGTTTTTTAAAGCATGGGTTTATTTAAAAACCCCAGAAGAAAGTTTTGTTTACGGGGTTGTATTTACATGAGGTAATCTTGGTAACTTCTTGTATTTCGATAGGAAACGGAAACATGGAAGCTCCAGTCTCTTGAGTTTTTCCTAGGTACCGACTAATTGTTAATTATTAGAGACTAACTAAGTCACTGAAGTGAGTCGTTTGGCTGGTGTCTCAAATGCTGTCATTTACTACTACACAAATCAGCCTAGTGATAGAGTGTCTTTAAATTAGGTTACAACCATGCAGTTATTGGACAGGGAGTAATTGATAAAACCATTAGTAACACTTGTAGAGATAACAGCTAGCAAAATCATGCAACCATAATTATTCCTAATGGATACATGCTATAAATTGTGGCAAGCAAAAAAAAAATCTTGCATTATCTTTCAATCAAATTTGACAGTCCTGGTAGATTACTGTAGACTAAATGCTCATGTATAAAAAAAAGAATGACCTATCAGAGTATCTTTTCTTTTTTTTCCCCTTCTCCTTTCCCATCAAATTATGTGTTGGGGTTTTTTTTTATTGTTTTGTTTTGTAGTTTATTACTGCAGTGCCTTTTGGGCTATAGAAAATGTAGTCCTTCTTATTAGTTGCCTTTACCACAGTGTTTTATGTTTTCAGTCAGACACAAGACATGTCAAGACTTTTTGTAATGTGACAACATGAAAAGAATTACTGGTTTAAATAAATGATTCCAGGTTGCATCACATTTTTTCCAACAGCAAAATGTATTCTTTAATAATACATAAAGTTTTATCTGCATTCTGGTGTTAACATTTGTTTCACTGAACAAAGGCTCCTATTCTTAGTGTCCTTCCCCACCCCCTTCTGACTTTTCTCCCATCAAAAAAATCACCGGTTGTTTCAGCGGATTTTCCCCCTTTCCTCTGCGAATGACGAAGACCAGAAACTGCCTCTATTGACTAAAAGATCAGGTTTATAGATCAGATGTACAGCTTGATTGTATCTTTTCCCCTTCCCCCCCGTGTGCAAGCTGACACTTCTCAATCACACGTGTGAAGGGTTTAAGAGGAAATGGGTGAATCAGCAAAAAATAAAAAGAAGGAAAAGCTAATTACATATGGAAAATGATCATATAGTAATAACTTCTCAGAAGAGAGGTGCATAAATTAATGGAGTTCTGTAGTACTTCTAAAAATACTTTGCTCTGGCAGCTATTCTTGTGAACTTCAGAAGTCACAAATAATTTGTACAATAACTCTTGTCCCACGCTATGCCACGCACTTTAATTTACACATTTGTGTGTGTCTATTGTCGCTCCTTTAAGAGGGAAAACAGCTCAGGAGAGTAGTTTGAGAGTATTCAGAGACTTAATTCCCTAGGCCCTTCAGGATCACCCATCTGATGTTTTATCTTTGATGTCAAAAAGTCCATGTAAGGAAGACACTACTGCAGTTAGCATAAGCTGATGCTCTCTGGTGTTCAAGGGAGATGGGCTGCCAATGCTGAACATCCTCCATGTCCAGGAGACGTGATGGTTTGAGAAGAAGATTTGAATTACCAAGCTGGCCACTGATGCTAGTGATGTTGTTCTTTCTCTGCAAGTTAGCAGAGGAATCCATTCTTCACAATATGTTGTACATAACTATATATTTCCCACCTTGCTGTATGCCTAAAGGCCAAAGAAGAGAAAGCGCCCTGTAAAAAGATGCTAAGTGATGTTTTTCAGGACTGGCTGTATGTTGTGACACTCACTCACTTGTAAAACCACCACTATGCATCCTGCACTGAACCTACTTACTTCCATCTTGTCCCACCTCCTCAGACCTTGTGGATAGCTTCTCTCCTTCATCATTTTCCTACACTCAAAGGTACAAAAATGCACCATCTCAGACCACTGTACATCACAGATGGTAAATTTTCTATCTACTGCTTGCAAGAAATGGAGGAACTTCTGAGGTTAACATTCCCCATTCCTTACTGTGAGAAAACTACTCCAGTCCATTTTTTTTTCCCCTGGAAAAGCATAGACATAAAATGCAGTTAAGCCTGAACCCCGTGTCTTACTGCAATGTGAGGAGCTGTTGGTACCAGGGGATTTTTTGTTTCCCTTCCCTTTTACTGTGACACATTGGCCACAGTGTACCTATCATTTCTGCATTAGCCAGGCTTAGATTAGCTTAGCAATATTTCTTGGCAACTCCTGAAGTCACACTAAAATGAGTCATCAGCATCTTAGCAGCGTGCCAAAATGATTCTGCTACTTCTCCAAACAAGCACCCCAACTTCTTATTGATTTGCTGCATGCAGATTTAATGAAGATAAGTCAGCATTTGCTCAGCAATGACAGCGAGCAGGAGCAAAACATCGGTCGTTTTAGAAATCTCTGGTGTTGCCTCTGCATGGGAGCAGCACAAATTCATTTTCCCAGTTCTGAGATAGGGTTTAGTAATTGCCTTACTCTGTTGCAGAAGCAAGGGTCCTGGCTTTGCTTTCCAGTGTGGGTGCTGCTCTGCTACAGTCAGGTAGAGACACACTGTAGTCTTGCAAAAACCTATTGTGTCCAGCTCCCTGACTTGACAATCTAAATGGATTAGTTTTATGACTGTGGCAAGGACATCCCCTTGTGTATTATATGCATCAAATTTCAAGCAGGTAAATACTATCCTCATCTTCAATAACCACATCCACTTGATTTTTCTTTCTGAATGATTTGTTGAATGTGCATACAGACCCATACATAAAATGCTGCTTATTACAATGCAAAAATTGGAATCCAGCCTAGACTTATGTGCATTTTTATGATACCATCCCAAACTATAAAACTCCCATTCAGAAATCAGGTTAAACATACAGAAATGTTTCAGTAAAAATCACAACTGAGCTTTTAATACTGCTTTTAATGGATTGTTAAATGCTTATAAACCAGCTTTGAGTATAACAAATTAACTCAGTGAAAATTAGTTCAGGTGAAACCCTTTGATTTTCTCATTGTCTTCTAAATTAAAAATTAACCACTCTGGCATGTGCACTATACCAGAGCTGTACAGGCTTTTAATATATCCAGACTCATACAAATCTCTCGAGAAAGTTGAGTTTCTAAAGATTTAATTCAAGTTCCAAGGTCAAACTGAATAGATCTGAATTTCTCCTTAAAATGGGAGTTTCATTCCAATGAGGACTCGACT
Source organism: Colius striatus (assembly GCF_028858725.1). Classification (NCBI taxonomy): domain Eukaryota; kingdom Metazoa; phylum Chordata; class Aves; order Coliiformes; family Coliidae; genus Colius; species Colius striatus. The sequence continues at coordinate 4,570,069 of NC_084760.1, forward strand.
TCAATTTACTGCTCCTTCCTAAGTTGTGACAATATGGCACATAACATCACATGCAGATAGCAAATCAAATGCACTGACAGCACAATGCCAAAAAGGGTGCCCAAGAGCACACTGTGAAGGCTACTTGTAAGATGGGATTCCTCTCTTCTTTTTTTAAAGCCCAGTTTTAAGGACTTCTCCAAATCACACGTTTGTAGTTTTTAAATCACATAGATTCCTTGTGTATTGCAGAGTGCAACACAAAGCCCTCAGCCATTTTGCAGGCAACAGAACTATGTGACAACATCTTTTCCTCTTTGAACACTTTACCTTCTTTTAAAATTCACTTTCATAAAAAATCTCTTTCTTTTTATATTTAGTTTAAACGATTCTGCAGGGGGTTTGGACTGGATGATCTCTAAAGGTCCCTTCCAACCCTACCATTCTATGATTCTACCATTCTATAAGGAAAATAATCACACATTTTAGGGGATGGATTCTGCCCTCCATTCAGCTTGGTTTACTGAGCAACTCCAGATTGAGAAATTGGGTCCTTTGGTTTTACATAGAGAAAGTATGATGGTGGAGCTCTGTGACTGGCTCAGTGTTGTTCCTTTCCCAATTTACAGAGAGAGCAAGATGCTGTGAAAGAAAGGTTACCAGACCTGGTTACCAACAGACATAAGTCACCTAGGCACAATTTACTGGTGTTCAAGATTCCTCTAAATTGGGATTTGGTTGAAGGTTCACCATGGGTGAGCTTTTTTGCCCTGTCTCAGACTCTGTCCTACCCACGTCATGACCACACCTGAGGATTTGGTGTATGTGCCTACACTGTGTAGTGCAGAGATTTGCTACAGTTCTTATGCTAGATCTCAGGAAAATGTTATGCCTCTGAAGCATGTCAAAACTCTGCAAAGAACCTAGCTGAGCTTCAGGAAACAAAGTCATTAGTGAGGCATTCCATCTGCACTAATGAACTGTGTGTCTCAGCTGACGAGGCTGCTGTGCTGCCAGGTCCAGAGCTGCTTTGCACAGAGGCAGGTATCTTTCCAGGATGTTGTGTTTCATAACTTCTGTCTTTTGCAGCTCATCAGAGAATTATATTAGGATAATTATCCTGTTTGACAGATGAGTAAATGAGTAGTTGTCTGTACCTAAATCAGATCCTCCTTTTGTTGAAGTCAGTGGTAAAACTTTGATGATTTACTATGCCCCACATTATCAGAGTCATTTGCCAAAGTCACACAGAAGGTCTGGGGCAATCTGGTGCAAAATTCCCATCTCCCAACTCCCTACCTCTTCTTTCCTCATTTTTATTATGCTGGAAATTCCTTTCCATTAACCATTCCTTAAGTACAAGACCCTGCCAGAGAGTGCTTCCCTAAGAGCTGTAGGACATCAACATCTTGGATATTTGTTCACATCAATGTAGTAGGAAGACATAAGCAGGCACTGTGGAAGCTCCAGACAATGAATGTTTCATGTTCTATTCCTTAGAGAGTCTCCCAGGATGTATACACATTTCAGATATATTTTTTTCCCAGTAAGGCTGCCAGAAAAAAACCCCAAACAAGCATCTGAGGCATATGCACAATAACTGTGCACCAAAGAAAGAAGACTTCACTTGAATTACCTTCCATTAGATATTTTCTACACAGACAAGTTGCTGTCCTTGGATAATTTCCATGCTCTTCCTGACTCTTTCCTATGCTATGGAAATTAAGCAGCCTTTTGTGATATTGAAATGGAAATAACACTATGAAATAAGCCCTCTAATTTATTAGTGTATTTTTACAAATTATGTTCTGCATAAACTGTTTGCTATAAAATCTGAATATGTGCCCATAGCAGTACTTCACTGGGGGGACTTGTGCCTACATTGGAATAAGAATGTGAAGGTGTGCAACTTCAAACCTAAGAACCACAAATTAAAACCTGGTAGGTCTCTATAAAAGTAAAGCACATTAAGAAAGGCAATTCCAAATACAGAGGATAAATAGTAATGAATGCCATTAAAGTTAAACTTAAAAAATGTTATTCCATCCACTAAATGGGTATTTACATGATTATAAGAACTAATGTTGTTTAAAACAAAATTGCCATGCTCTAGGCTCAGAAACCAAAGCACATTCAAAGGTGAATAGAATACAATTAATACAGTTGACTTTGACAAGAACCTTTAAAAAGTGATTCCAAAGACATGGTATCTAGGATAGTTAGTGAGGGCAGCAGAATATCCCTGTTTAAGAGTGTTAGAGACAACATTCAAGCTGCACAATGTTACCTTTGATATATATTATAGATGTGATATTGCTGTTCTTGAAAAGGTGGCAAGGTTGAAAGTATTAAGTTCTGAGGACAAGCTGAACATCTAAATCTACGAAGTCTAGAAAGAAAAATCACTTAAGGGGTGATTTAATTGAAGTATTTAAAATTTTAAATGGAACAGATAATGTCAACATGAACTGCTATTTTCAGACCAGCACAAGAAGACAGGACACGAGGAACATAAATGGAAATTAAAGGAGAACAAATTCAGAACAGACATAAGTACTCATCCATGATGTGAATAATAAACATACAGAAAATCGGCATGGCTAGCCAGGATTTGAGGCAGAGGCTAGTGTCATTCTGATGGGATAGGAAGTGATTGTTCTGCAGACAAGTAGAATCATAGAATCACACAATGGTAGGGGTTGGAAGGGACCTTTAGAGATCATCCAGTCCAATCCCCCTGCAGAAGCAGGTTCACCTAGATCAGGTCACACAGAAACGTGTCCAGGCTGGTCTTGAAGACCTCCAAGGAAGAAAACTCCACAAAGTCTCCTATAGTAGAGGTATATGACAATGAATAAACCCATTATACTTCTCTAACAAACTTTCCATTTTATTAAAATCAAATATGACTTTAAAACAGTCCTAGAGTTCAAAAATCTTTCATTGTCCTTATTTATGTCAAGGTCATTTTTAGGAGTTTAGTCCGGTGAGGTTCCAAGCTCACCCAGAAAGCTACAAGCAACCTTCTTGCAGAGAGTGGCATAAGGAGATATTATTTTCATTCAGGTCTTCCCATTCTATCTTGAATCTTTTTTAAGCCTTTATAATGTGTAAGACCAAACCAAACAGTTTTATGTAGACCTATATCATAAGTAGTATGTGATTCTTTAAGACTGAGTTTTCTTTTGCTCCTTGAGTACAAAAGTGAGTATATAACCTGCACATTGTTTTAAGAGTAAGTATTAGAGACTTCTCTAATTGATAAGAAAACATTTCAAGGGAATTTTGTGTTTATATGTATTGATTACTGGGAAGAAAAATCTGTAAGAAAGCAATTAATAGTCTTGATCAGAACACAGTATGTCCAAATACATAACACATGGCAATAAATGACATAAAAATCAAGGAGCCTGTGTATGTAGATATTTATTTCCTTGAGATTATATATGAAAATGTAAAATATATGGTGAAACACTCTATTTAACTGTTAATTTACCCAAAAGACTGTCAGCAAGGAAGAAACATTTTAAAATCCATACCATTGAAATAATGTATTAAAAAGATAGCAAGAGTCTGGGATTTCCACTGAGGTGAGCACTGAAAGATATATGACTTTTAGACCAAAAAACCAAAGTAACTGAGTACATTTGAGGTCAACAGGAAAAATCAGTTATTCAGAGTCCTAACAAGATAAACATAAGCAGCTGGATAAATATTAGTGCATAAAGATGGACTGGATTAGAGGCAATGTTGCTCTAATTTTGAAAAGGCATGGCCATAAAATAAAAGAAAAAAACCCTACACTAATCACCCTATTCTTAGAGGGAAATTAAAGTGGTTGGTGTAGAAAAAGCAGAACTTCCAGAGTTAGGAATCTGAGGAACTGCTCAAACAGATCTTAGCAACCATGGGCTATGGCATTTATAGGTATGAGTGATTTCTGACCCTCCCTGTTATTCTATTTTAATAAGTTTGATGTTTTCCTATCAATACAATACATTGGAATGTGAATAAGTATTTATTGGAGTGAACATGGTCTTGTACAGAGATAAAGTAAGTGGGGGGTTTTTTTGCATGTAAAGTTAACTTTGTGGAGCTCTCAGACAACCTCCCCAGCAGTAGAAATTGCCAAATCGCTGCTCTTAGAAATATCTGTCAAAGTTCCCAAATAAGCAGCTCTGCTAGAATGATTTTAGAGGTGAGAATACTGATCCATCTTTTAGGATAGATGACTTCGCAGAGCTTCTGTAAAAAAGAGATCCCACAGCAACTAAACAGACATTATATATCAAGGGCAGTCTTCATTCAGTTTAAATTTGTTTATGTATGGTAATGTACATTTATAGTACCAAAACAGCCCTAAGTGTGCCTGTTGATAATGTTACACAATACTCAGGAAGTCAAGCTTAATTGAAGCAATTTCATGCTTATAGTTTCAGAATAAAGTGTTTTCTGCATCCCTTTCTGTTCCCCAGACCTGGAGAGTCTGCTGTGAGGTATCACTGCGTGGCAGTGGTAAAACTGTTTCATTAGCTTCCTTCTTGTGTGTATCTCAACAATTGGAGATCAGTTGTTGATCTTGATAATTCATTTCATGGATTTATAATATTTGCATTGAAAATTGGAGTGACATAAAATGAAATGTCATGTCACTTGCACGTGCACACTCAGCTTTATCTCCCATTTACAACTGGAGACTCTTAAATCACCAACGACTTCAGGAAGGTCAGTCATCTACAGGCTCTGCAGGCGAAACAGTGAGAGTTGAGTCAGTGGCACAAGAACAGGAGGAACCCTTATAATCCCCACTGTGATGCAGCTGTAATAGTCCAGCTCGTTCTCTCCCACCTCAGAGTGATCTATGTTATTTATTTCTCAGACAGTATTGGAGCTGTATCACAGTGCAACAGTTCAGTGGTGGTTTAGAAAAGACCTGTAACACTCATAGCAATTAACAGATTTACTTGTAAATGCTCAATAAATTAATTCAGTACTTAGGGAGGAAGTGTTACAATATTAGGAAAGGTATCATGTATGGGGGTTTTTTTTCCCCCTTTAATTCATAACCAAGAGGTTGAAGTAATAGCTGTAAGGGGTTTTTGTCTTTAGCTAAGCCAATACTTCTAGTTCAAGTAGGGAGTATTAATTAAAAAGACTGAACTTTGTCTTTGCCCTCCCTCACCAACGTTTATATTTTCTTCAAATAGCACAAAGCAACTGGTTGATAAGGGAATGTCTCAGTCATTTTCAATTAGCTGTAAAGTATTTTTTTTACAGTAGTCTGATTTCCAGTTAACTGACCAACAGAACAATGATGGCTATTTTATACTGCAGAGACAGTGCTGACAGGGGGTATAATGAGAGCAACTCTCAGATTTTCTTATTAACAAGTGTAGCCAAAGCCCTCGTTGGCCCCACTAAATGGGTAATAGCATATTACTGTATTGGTGGAGGCCTTGAGGAACCTACGAAGTTGGTTAATTAGTGGGATTTGAAGTGTTACTTCTAATGCTGTCCCAGCTTTGCAGTTTTCCTACAGTTTCTAATTATTTGCCTTTGAATAAGAATACAGGACTAGATTTCCCAACCTGATTATTTCATAAAATCTGAATGGATAATCAAGCACTACTTATTTCAATCAAAATACAGTCAAATTGAACTTAACCACAGATGTATGAATACGGCACATTTGGTATTGATATTGATTTTCCAGTAAATCATCTTAAGTTCAAATGATCAAAAATCAAGACAGGTCAACATCAAAGAAACAGGAATATTGGCATGAAAGCAAGCTCTCTTGATTGGTACAAATTAAAAGATCATTTATTAGTGATTATGCTGTATAATACTGCCAGTGCCAAATGAATGCAATTAAGATGAAATGGGCCCCTGCAGCTACAGGGGTTAATAAAGACTGAATTCCTAATGATTTTTCCATTAATTATGAAGATGTCCACACAACAGCTTTAACAAAGCTGTGGCCACCTCAGACAAATCTTTGTAATCTGTACAAAATGCCGCCCTTAATTGACACGTTGTTGGGATAATGTAAAGATTTAACAGCCCCGAAATCGTTACGTGCCAAATAAGGATACTCTGCAAAGAATACAAAACTTGGGATGTGGAAGAAGTGCAATGGCTATACATGTTTTGAATGGCTTGAAGAAAATCCACCTTGTTTCAAGTCAAAAGTGGCACATAACCTTATTAGAAAAGTTGCTGCACTTCTGAAATCAAGAAGTCTTTACTTCCCCAGAGTGCTTGTGCTTTTCAGCAGTCAAGGAGGCGGGGAGGAATGGGAGAGAAAACTGAAAGACTGGACAAAGCACTCTGTCTCTAACACTGCCATGGCATTACAGCAACTGCCTCTACAGACAATTCTCTTTTGAGCACAAACTTGGCCCTAAATCATTGGAGATAATGAAGGATAAATGCCTTACCTTGGAAAGCAGATTGCCTGATCGTGCCATTAGCCCAGGAGTCTCACTCTGAAGTCTCCTGGCCCTGGTATGTAGCTGACTAGGTATTTCCAGAGCAAAAGTAAAGTCTGACCTTTCTATGGGAACTGTAAAGCCAGATGGTACCTTTCTCCCCTTTTTGTTGTTGTTTATCAACATAGATCTTTCTCTGACTGCTGCTGAGAGCAGGCTTGCCAGTCTTTTGACTGTTTCTTGCTCATTCACTGGATTTCCTTAGATTTTCTTTAAACTGGTTCTTCTTCATCAGTATCATCATTACCTCTCATCTGCCAGTTAACAAGGGAAAAAACCCAAAAGACAGAAAAATGAAGAGATTGCTTGGAGACTCGATTAGGCACCTGTTGCCTCTCAGCATTAAGTTAATTTCCCTGCTAATTATGCACGTTTTTCGTAACCTCTGCCTCTCAGTTTTCTGTTCTCAAGATGACATCAGTTTTCACATGGATTTCAAAGCAAATGGAACTGTATGAAGGGAACATTAGATTGTTTGCAGAGGGATATGTTCTTAGGCAAAAGGTGATTCTCCTGCCAGGCCATCTTTAGACATTCCTTTAGACATAAAAGAATTTCAGTCACTGGAAAACTGGCTAGTTGTGCAGACATCATCAAGCAGTGCTGTATGTCAAAGGTGGACACATGGATGTGTTTGCTTGAAATAAAAAGAAATCCTGGCATTGCAGTGTGCAAGACGGGGACAAATCACCTAAAATGGGATATTGGGAAGGTACAGTCAGCCCAGGGAGAGTAGAAGAAAGAGCTCACTGGAAAAAGCCTTCTGAGACATTAAGAATATGGAGAGAATAAAACTTTTCAGAATTCTTTGCAGTATTACTTAATTAGAAAGTTAAAGCAAATATTTCATGTGTACCTATATAAAACATATATAAAGAAGATGAGCAGCATTGATAATTAATTAGGATGTAGCCAGTATTAGAAATAATCCAGGTAGAGTCCCAAAATTAAACAAATGTTTCCATTTCCAATGAGAACAACAGTAGCAATAGAGGTAAAAAGGCATAGGAATAAGGTTAATAGGAGTATTGTTTCTACATCAGGAAACAGAACTTCAAGCTTAATGTATTTTGTGAGAAAGATAGTAATTCTATATTTTTAAATGACCATAAAAGTGAAATTCTTAGATTAATAACTCTGAAGTAAGATAATTGTTGTTCAAACTATTTCTCAAATATTTTTGGTAGAAGTTACAAATATACAGACAGTTTTAAAGGCTTCAGGGAACAATTGAGAATACAGACTGTCTGACTCCAGCAAAATTGCTCCAAGACATAAAAAAGAGGAGACTTACTGTGGATAAACATGAAGAAGAGTCAATACTGATTCTGTAGTTGGATGTCAAGGATACTAGAGTTCTTCAAAGAAATTAACAGAGATATGGATTAGTCTGCATTTGTCAGTATCACAGAATCCTAGAATGGCAGGGGTTGGAAGGGACTTTAAGAGATCATCCAGTCCAAACCCCTTGCAGAAGCAGGTTCACCTAGATCAGGTCACACAGGAATGTGTCCAGGCAGGTCTTGAAGACCTCCAAGGAAGGAGCCTCCACACCCTCCCTGGGCAGCCTGGGCCAGGGCTCCCTCACCCTCATAGTAAAATAGTTTTTTCTTATGTTTCAATGGAACTTTTTGTGTTCCAGCTTCATCCCATCACCCCTTGTCCTGTTGCTAGCCACCATAGAAAAAAGTGCTGCCCCAACCTCCTTTAGATATTTGTAACTATTAATGAGATTCCCCCTCAGTCTCCTCTTCTCCAGACTAAACAGCCCCAGATCCCGCAGCCTTTCCTCAGCAGGAAGATGCTCCATTCCCCTGATCACCTTGGTGGCCCTGTGCTGGACTCTCTCCAGCACTTCCCTGTCCCTCTTGAGCTGAGGAGCCCAGAACTGGACACAGGACTCCAGATTAGGCCTCACCAGGGCAGAGCAGAGGGGGAGCAGAACCTCCCTTGACCTGCTGGCCACACTCTTCTTGATACATCCCAGGCTGCCATTGGCCTTGGCCTTGAGGACACACTGTAATTTTATGGAACACATCACTGTTCTTTGCTCAGAATTTTTTCCTCTAGCCTTTGGCTTTCTTCAATTTTCCCCTGCTTTATTTTGACAATCCTGTGGTTTTGCCATTTCCAGAACTATATTTCCTCAGAGTTCCTAATGTTACTACAGCTTTTGATTTCTCTGAATTCTCTGTATCTCAATTGTCATATCTCATCTAAATCTGCAATGTTCCCTAATTGGACTAATGATCATTAGTTAGATGTACTGTGCAAGTACTCTGGAAATTCCTTTACATGAGTTGGGGTAAAATATTTGGAAAAAACAGATTGTGTGTTCTGTGTGTAAAACTTAGAAGTGAATATCTAATTGGTCTCATCCTACAGGGTATTCTTACAAGAGCTAGTACTGAACAAAAACCAAACAATTCCAATATAAATAATCTATTTAAGTGTGAAATTGGATTTTCAACATAAAGATCAAATTCATTGACTTCAGTGATGTTACATGAGGAATAAATTGGCCTTTCGGTAATTTTATTGCATCTGCAAACTCGTACCTCATGCCTTATCTCTGTCTGATCTGCTATCAAATACTTATTCATACAGCAAATAACTTATTTGACTCTTTAGCAAAAAGGCACCAAATTCAAATGATATCTGCTAGACCAATAAATACAAAAAGGTTGCCAAATATGCGTGAATAAATCCCCATAATCTTACTTCTTAGATTTTCATCCATATGGGATATGTTAGGAAGAATATTATAGAGGAACTGAATCTGATTTTGATCTCTGTGATATAAATCAGGAGTAGCTCTTTGGCAGTCAATAAAATTACACTGTTAAATCAGAATAAGTGCTTGGTTTCCTTTTTTAAATATGTTTCAGCACTGTTGGGTTAACAAATACCTGAGAAGTAGAAAACCACTCAGATTTCATTAGGGTTATTTTCCTGTATAATTAAAAGATGGACTTTTTTTTCCCTGCACTAATTTAATTCTTGGTTATTATAGTCACTGATTTTTAGAACACACTGGGGGGCAGTTTTGCAAATATGTTAGGTGAATCACCAGTGAGCAAAGAATTTGGGCAAAGAGCAAGCCTGTTATTAAACAAAGCGCCTTTACTTCTGTGTGTAGTGGTGTGTGTATATTAATTTCAAGAATACTCATTCATTTCTACAAATTGTACATATTTCACATTTGAAATTGATGCAAGGTTAAAATTTATGGTGGTTTTTTTTTTTTTCTTCTTGGTAGTTTATCAGCATTTTGCTAAAGTTTGTGGAGTGGTTGTGAGTTACATGACAAAATGTTATTTGTTGATGATTCAACTATAGAATCATAGAATGGTAGGGTTGGAAGGGATCTTTAGAGATCATCCAGTCCAACTCCCCTGTAGAAGCAGGTCCCACCTAGATTAGGTTGCACAGGTGTCCAGGTGGGTCTTGAAGACCTCCAAGGAAGGAGCCTCCACAACCCCTCTGGGCAGCCTGGGTCAGGGCTCCCTCAGCTCACAGTGACATAGTTTTTTCTTATGTTTCAATGGAACTTTTTGTGTTCCAGCTTCATCCCATCACCCCTCGTCCTGTTGCTAGATACAATAGGAAAAACGGATGCCCCAACCTCCTGAATACAGAGGCAGAGGAAGAGAATTATGGCTTGACATTTAACACACGTGCTCGTAGCTACACACATTCCACTCATACAAATCAAAAATGGTTGTGAGCACATAGCACTACAATGAAAAAGCAGCTGTAAACCACACTGTAAACTAGCACAGGGTGTTATGAAAGTGAGGATCTGTAGCTGAATGATGATTCAAGCTCGATGACTGTTTTTGGTTCTACCCAGTTCACACACCGTAAGCATAGATTTTCATATATATTAAATCCATATATATTATTTAGTCATCAGTTCTGCTTTATCTAGTTCCAGATGATCAATATTTTGTGAAACAGCAGCTTCTGCACAGGGAAACATCAGATCTAATTGCCTCAGAAACACTCTCTTATAGGTTTACATCCACACATGCTCCTTTCCTAAATAAACTTAGGAGTTAAGAATCAATATCAGCATAACACAGACTTACGGATGCTTTGAAACATCATAATAACTAAGCTAAAAGTGGTTTTCAAGTAGCATTGGCAGTGTCTACTGTCATTATGTAGGCCTACTAATAATACCCTCATAAATACACAAAATGCTGTCAGATATTGGTGTTATTTCTGATTGTGCTACATCTTGAGATATGGCCAGCCCAGATTTGCTAGCTGTCTCCTGTCTGAAGCCTAACCAAAAAATATGGATGAATTAATGCTCATTGCCTCTCTGCCAACTGGGATTTGAGCTGTTGACACAAATTAATCTTCTGACTCTCCTGTTTCTTGTAACCACTGTTGCCATCTTTGATATGTTTAGAGCAACATTCAAACTGTAAGACCTTTTGCTTATCATATATGTTTATATATCTGATAAAGTGTCTGACATCGTGTTCCTACAGTATAAAATTTCCTCTGTTACTTTTCTGCTGAATATAATTTAAGCAGGTGACAACATCCAGTTCTGTTGCTTCCACTTTGCAATTTCCTAGTGCCTTATAGTATATTGGGCACAGAGGAACCTCATGAGATTCAACAAGGACAAGTGCAGAGTCCTGCATCTGGGGAGGAACAACCCCATGCACCAGGACAGGATGGGGTTAACCCGTTGGAGAGCAGCTCTGCAGAGAGAGACCTGGGAGTGCTGGTTGATAATAAACTGACCATGAGCCAGCAATGTGCCCTCGTGGCCAAGAAGCCAATGGCAGCCTGGGATGCATCAAGAAGAGTGTGGGCAGCAGGTCGAGGGAGGTTCTGCTCCTCCTCTCCTCTGCTCTGCTCTGCTGAGGCCTCATCTGGAGTCCTGTGTCCAGTTCTGGGCTCCTCAGCTCAAGAGGGACAGGGAAGTGCTGGAGAGAGGCCAGCACAGGGCCACCAAGATGATCAGGGGACTGGAGCATCTTCCTTATGAGGAAAGGCTGCGGGAATTGGGGCTGTTTAGTCTGGAGGAGACTGAGGGGGGATCTTATTAATATTCACAAGTATCTAAATGGTGGGTGTCAGAAGGTTGGGACATGACCAAGGACAGGACAAGGGGTAATGGGATGAATCTGGAACACAAAAAGTTCCATTGAAACATACGAAAAAACTGTTTCAGTGTTTCGGTGAGCGAGCCCTGGCTCAGGCTGCCCAGGGAGGGTGTGGAGGCTCCTTCCTTGGAGGGCTTCAAGACCCGTCTGGACATGTTCCTGTGTGACCTGATCTAGATGGACCTGCTTGATCAGGGGGGTTATTTGATTCCCTTGCTTTTTCCAAAAGAGTAAGTTTCTAGAAATCCACACCCTTGGTTTGATGAAGGGTCTGCAAATGGATTTGATCAGAGAGGCAGAGAAATGTGTACAGAGCAGGAACCATACTTTAGGATTTCCTGCCTTTTTAAAATCTTAGACCACCGTTTTCCATTAAATATCCTTTTGTTTGTTATGATTTACCTTTCTATGACCTTAATCTTGTACAGTATGCAGAGAGAAGCAAAAGTACATTGCCATCTATTTATGGCTAAGAATAGGTACTATGTATAATCTCTATTATGAAGGTTATAAAAGTCAACACTACTTAGCTCTGTTTCTCTCAGGGGATTTCACACCTTCAAAACAGTAGCAAAGTCTTCATGCAGAATGGCTATGAAGAATGTGCTGATCTTAATGCCACCCACACCAGTGCAAGGACACTCCTCACATCGTTGTTTCCTGATGCCAAGCAGAACAAATGATTGTGCTGGACTCCCTGTAAAGGCATGAGTTAGCTTTTCTTGCTTTCCTCTTACTTCTTTTCCTTCTTTCTAGCAAGTCCTGTAGTGACAGAACAATGGGTAATTATAGAATAATAGAAATACAGAATGGTTTCATTTGGAAGGGACCTTAAGGATCATCTAGTTCTGGCTCCCCTGTTATGGGAAGGGACAGCTTCCACTAGATCATGTTGCTCTAAGCCCCATCCAATCGGCTTTTGAATACTTTGGGGTGTGATATCCACAACCCCTCTGGGTAACCTGTTCCAATGCCTCACCAACCTCACAGTGAAGAACTTCTTCCTAATATTTGATCAAAATTTGCCCTCTTTCAGTTTAAACCATCCCCCCTTATCCTATCACTACATGTCTTTGTAAAAAGACCTTCTCCTTCTTTCTTGTAGGTCCCCTTCAGGTATGGGAAAGCTGCTGTAAGGTCTCCTTGGAGCCTTCTCCTCTTCAGGCTGAACAACCCCAATTCTCTCAGCCTATCTTCATAGCAGAGCTGTTCCAGCCTGCTGATCATCTTTTTGACCCTTTTCTGGACTCACTCCAAAAGATCCATGACCCCATGTCGAGGACTCCAGAGGTGGACACAGTCCTCCAGATAGGGTCTTAAATGAGAGGATTAGAAGGGGAAAATCACCTTCCTTGACCTTCTGTCCATGTTTCTTTTAATGCAGCCCAGGATATGGTTGGCTTTCTGGGCAATAAACATACTTTGCTGACTCATACAGTTTTTCATCCAACACCACCAAGTCCTTCTCTGCAGGACTGCTCTCCTGCTCACTGCTCAGCCTATATTTCTGCTTGGGTTTGTCTCAACTCACATCCAAGAACTTACATTTGACCTTGTTGAACTTCGGGAGCTTTGCACAGTTCCAATTCTCAAGCCTGGTAAGATCCCTCTGGATGGCATCCCTTCCCTCTAACATGTCAACCACACCACACAGGTTGGTGTAATCAGCAAAGATGCTGAGAGCTGTTTAACCTGAAGGAGGGAAGTTTTATAGTGGACGTAAGGATTGACATTTTTTTTAAGCTGAAGATGGTGGAACAGGTTGCTCAGAGGAGCTGTGGATGCCCTGTGTTTGGAAATGCTCAAGGTCAGGTTGGACAGGGCTTTGAACAACTTGATCTAGTGAAAACAGTCCTTGCCCATGGCAGGAGTGTTGGACAAGGCACCCCAGTGAATAACTAAAACCTAAAAGACACCATAACTCACAAAGGTTTCTCTGTAGTTTAACATTTTACCTGAAATCTGCCAATGTTTACCTCATTATTACATTGGTTTTGCTTATTAATATTTGTAAGACAAGGTTCTTGTTCTTCTAGAGAGGAGATTTAATAATTTAATAATCCCTTAAAATTATCTTCCAGATCCATATATGATCCATCTCCAGAGATGATGAACATCCTATAGTTATAAAAGAGTGCAATGTTTTCAGGTCATAAACATCCCTAGGAAGCACACAGGTGTTCAACATGAGGCTTTTCAGCCTGTACACTTTGGTCAGTGTTTTCCTACTAACTGACCAAAGAATGACAGAAAGGATCAGATACCAAATACGTCTGGTAATGTTTTACTCATTTCCCATTAGATTTTGATGAAGTGAAAGAACTTCTGACCAATTTCTTCCTTTGAATCCCCAGCCTCTGCACAACTAAACCTTTTACCTGTGCCACCTGTAGAAATCAAACCAGTCTTGTGTTGGGTGATACCCAGCTGAGCTAGCTCCTTCTGTTTTACAAGAATAGGGAAGGAAAAAAGCATTCTTCCATACCATAGCCAGGGCTTTTTCTGATATCATATTTGTTACTCTCATTGTAATGTGGAAAGAAATATTTGCAAACAGCCTTGTATCCTATACTTCAACTAAAGAAAGAATGATACTGAAATGGTAAGCTGGAGAACATAAGTGAAACTGAGTAAGCACAGCCTGCTTTTAACTGTATTTCATCAGCAGAGAAAAAAAGAAGGAAGAAAGAGAAAGGACAAGGAAGCCATCAGTAGAGAGGAAATGCTAAAAAAGTCTATATATTATTTTGAATTGCCTCAGTAATGTGTCATAACTGCAGAGACAACCTTGAAGAATGAATACAGGAGAATCATAAAGATATCCATGAATGAAAACCAGGAAGACCAGTCAAAAAGCCAAGGAAAGTTCCTTTTATATCTCCATTAAGTATAGCCCGGAGAAGGTATTTGAACACAAACAGCATCACAAGAAACTTATAAAGGACAGAACAGAACTAACAGTTTTAGCAGCAGCTTTCCACTTATCTCAACTTCGTTTGAAACAATCCAACATTAGGTAGGTTTCAAATTCAGACCATACAACCTGGCAGTGGATTACACTGCAATAAGTCTCAGGATTCACTGTACCAACATGTACATGTCCAGATCTTCCTCAAAAGAGCCAGATGACTTCAGTTCCAGGCAATAATGCTTCTACGAGCAGTATTTATCACTATGATTTAGTTACTCTCCAACATATGATTCAGTTCAGACCCGGAGCATTATGTTGTGGCAATTAGATAAATCTTTGGATGGTGTTAGAAGACTTGAAAGTGAAGGCCAAGTGACTACTAGCTCTTGAAAGATACCATTGAAATAATAATGTGCCTTTAGAAACACACTGTCCTAGAGTCTTTTATTGCTATTATGAAATCGAATGTATTGATAAAACCAAACACAAATGCAGAAGAAGATATTTAATGAGAATTACAATAATGGTTAAAAAAACCCACCCAGTATTAATTTAGAGTTCTCCAAACCCTTCTAACTCTGTTTTCTGAGCTATGGGGTAAAAGTCTCCAGTTACCACCTAACAGTGACAGTACTTTCTAGGCCGTGATCAATGGTAACCTGTTGCCTCAGGCTACAGCATTTTCCCTTGTCCCATCTTGACTTTGCTTATAGCACCAGCTGCAGCAATCCAGAAGGGATGTCTACCTTGAACTAGGACAGCAGAGCTGCAACAAGGAGGATGGAGTTTGAGGGTGCAGAGTTAGTAACTTGAAGCTACGAGGAAAATGAAATGATGTAAAGGCTTTGAGGTAAGTGGAAAGAAATGGGGGCAAAATGGTTTGGCATACAGATTGGGTTAGGGGTAGCACACCATAGAAGAGTCCAGCTCTTCCACATGTGGGGCTTTGGCAAACTGTGCTCTAGGGTGTTCACAGCATTTTATCTGAAGGTGATTTAACCTTGTGTTACTTCTCTGTGACAATAAAAGATCTAGAAAGAGATACAAGTCTGGTTGGGGTTTGGTTTCTTCTCTTTATTTGAAAGAAGCATTTAGAAGTTTAGCAAAACAGAAAAACCTGAGATAATGAGATGAAAAGAAAAAAGAGTGGTGGATGTTAACTCACAGGGCACTCATTTCTCAACTCCCACCACTTGCTCACAGCAGGATCAGCTCCAAGAAAAGACCACATTGCTCGTGGCTGGTTGGGTCTTGAACACTTACACAGATGGAGACTGCACACCCTTCTCCTGGCAAGACAGGAGTTTGTCTCTTAAGTCGATTGCTTGCTGTTATGGCACTGAAAGAAACCATGACACTGTCATAATCTGAAAAAACCCTGTTTTCATACCCTTAGGTATTGCTTAAGCTATGTTCATATCTTCTAAACAGTGTGTGTGCATGTGCATGTGTGTGTGTGTGCAGGTTGGATTCTTTCAGCAAAAGAGAATTTAAACAGAAAGTTTTATGACCAGCTCCAATGTTGCAGCCTTGTGCTAGAAGGCCATGTCTTTCAAATTTTCTCTCAAATGAAGTGGTCTCCCTGTTGCTGAATTAAGGTAGATAACATAAAGAAAAGCATCTAGAAATCAAATCACATACAGCTAAAAGCTAGAGAGGGAAGTGTATGAGAATGCTAGGGCCACACAAAATCACATCAAGAGCTTTGTTTTTTCTTGTCTTGTTTTTATACAACTCTAGCAATTTAATGCTACTCCTTAGAAACTCCAAGTTTGTTTTATTAGGACCGAGTTCAGCCTGCAGCAAACTTGGGGTAAATAAATATTATGTTTGATTTGCTTCTTGTTAAACGTCCAGAAGAGATATGTGAACCTAAACAGGATACCTGATTTATTCCAGGAAAATATGAAACTGTTGAGTATCAGAGTAAAGATTCTGATTCTCAGATTTTAGAGACTTACTGTGTGATTTTTCTGTTTCTCTATGGATGGTACAAGAGTGATCACTTCTTATCGTCTGGTAAAGAAATATTAATGTGGAGAGAAGTTGGTAGGAAGAATCATAGAATCATAGAATGGTAGGGTTGGAAGAGACCTTTAGAAATCATCCAGTCCAACCCCCTTGTAGAAGCAGGTCCCACCTAGATCAGGTCACACAGGAACATGTCCAGGGAAAGAGACTCCACACCCTCCCTGGGCAGCCTGGGCCAGGGATTTGTCAATCTCACAGTGAGAGAGTTTTTTCTTATGCTTCAATGCAACTGTTTGTCTTCCAGCTTCATCCCATTACCTCTTGTAACCAGGCTTTTGAAGAAAGATACAGAGTGTAAAACACCAGTTCTTGAGTCTGCATTTTAACCAAAAGGCTCTAAACAGAAAAGCAAAATATACCACTATAAATCATTAGTAGATGCTGTATAACCTACATCTGTATCTTCTCTTTGAAATATTAGTCAGTAGTGACTCAGTATACAAAACAGTCAGGTCACCACTCAGGAACAGAGAAGAAAGTAGACCTTTAGTGGCCTTCAAGTAAAAATGACTGAGATATTAAATGGTAACTATACATTCTTAAGGATTGATTTGGCTTGTTTTAATAACAATGGTAGTGAACTTGTGCCATTTAAATATGAGAAATGGAAGAGATAAACTGGAGAGACTCAATACAGCTATATGCAGCTGCCAGAAGAAAACAGTGAGTTAGAATGGTTAGAGACCACACAAGGAACTTTCAGTTTTCACTGTAAAAAGCCAATGAAAGTTACTAACTCATTGCAAGAAGTTCCCTTCCCTAAAACTCGTTTCACTTTGAAAAACTCAAGAAATTTCTACTTGAAAGTGGTTAAAAATAGAAGACAATCAGATCTCTCTTTTCCAGATAGCAAACAGAAGTCCACTAAGATACTTGTTTCCATTAAGGATGTGAAAAAGATAAAATCCAACCTTCCCTTAGCATTTGGTTTGTTTCCAGATGAGGTTCTGAACTTAGGTTTCTCTCAGCTTCTTGAGCAGAATCAAGGATTTTAATGGACTTTAGAGACTGGAAAGGATCAGACTATTTGCTTTCTCTTCTCTAAACACTTTGAACAACATTAAAGTTTGCTTTAGATTAGGTTATTTTTTCTGATTTGAATTGTTTAGACATTTCTTCCTACAGTCTTGTATGAGACGGTGATTTTAGAACACCATATTCTGTCCCAGACCACTTTAAAGGTTGAGAGGAATAATAGTGAGACCCAGAGACCACACTAAGAGGAAAAAAGCCAACATGCAGATATGTACTAAAGGAGAGAAAGGAGGGTCTGAAGAGAGAGATGTCAGACTTACCAAAAGGAATTAGGATGAAAAAATAATCTACCCTTCTCTTGATGAGCTGGTAAGGTAATCAGCCTACATGACCTCTCCAAAGATGACATGAGGTGGGCTTTAAATTTGGACTGCTGAAGGAGAAGCGTAAATCATGGGTTTGTTTGGACAAGGAAGAGAAAGAGGTGTGGGGTTTGGAGTGGAAGTTTCTGGAGTTTCCAAAAACACATTTGAACTTTTGGGTTCTTTTATCAAAGTGAATCTAACCTTAGGGCCACCAAAATGATCGGGGGACTGGAACATCTTTCATAAGAGGAAAGGCTGAGGGAACTGGGGCTGTTTAGTCTGGACAAGAGGAGACTGAGGGGGGATCTTATTAACATTTACAAATATCTCAATGATGGGTGTCAGGAGGTTGGGGCAGCACTTTTTTTTGATGGTATCTAGGACAAGGGGTGATGGGATGAAACTGGAACACAAAAAGTTCCATGTAAGTATAAGAAAAAGCTATTTCACTGTTCAGGTGAGGGAGCCCTGGCCCAGGCTGCCCAGGGAGGGTGTGGAGGCTCCTTCCTTGGAGGTCTTCAAGACCCACCTGGACACGTTCCTGTGTGACCTGATCTAGGTGACCCTGCTTCTGCAGGGGGGTTGGACTGAATGATCTCTAAAGGTCCCTTCCAACCCTACCATTCTATCATTCTGTGATTCAAAACACACAAAGGTCTTACCCAACCTTAGGCAAAAATATTATGAGAAGTCAATACTCTCTTAACACCTGTCAGAGTACTGAAAAAAAACCCTTCAGAGATACTATAAATTTGAGTTAGATAATACAGACAAATTTTCGTTACTGTTTTGATGCCTCCAAATATTTTATTAATCTCCCACAAACGTTTCGTATGCAGCATGCTGAAGTATTTTGTTGCTTCTTTAAAGTTTTAAAAATAAATTCTAATTCTTTATGCACACTTTCAAGTGCAGGAAGTTTTGAATTATGTTCAGTGCTGATGTTTAATTCAAGGTTCACATTCATGTTCTCAAATATTCAGCTTCTACATGAAGTCATGCAGGTTGTGTCTGCATTAATGTTTTGGTTCAAGCAGTAATTCTAGTTTTGAAATGAAACTCCTGGATTTCTATGATTCTATGATCTCCACTCACTGAAGGTTGCTTTGCTTTACAGAGTCATCTAAATGAATCAAGTGTTTTCCTTTGGAAAACTCAGGTGTGCAGCAAGTGTGATCCAATCACTAGCAGAAACATCAGTGTCTGCTTTTCTAAACAACGTTAAACTATATGCAGAGTTAGGATGTTCACTCCAGGGAACATGGTTAAATCTTGAGTGAAGTAGAACTGAAAAGAGCATAGCAAGTGTGAGGACCATATCATCCTCTGCTTTGGCCCATTGATTTATACTTGTTGTACTAAATTACCTGCAAAACCAGATATAGCCACAAGACCACTGTATGAAAGTACCATCTCTCTTCAGATTCGAGATTGGGAGAGGCTGGAAAATAACCAGTGAACAGATACAAAGTGCTGAAGTGTTTGTTCTTATCTTTTATAATATCAAACACTAACATAGACCTTTGAATAAACAAAACATATATTTTTTGTACTTAGTTTAATATGAAGAATGTGTGAAGTGTTCTAACACAGTTTGAAGCTGTGACTGGAGGATTTACCATTCCACAAACACTTTTGACATATCCGAAAGCTCCTCCTTTTACATTAAGATAAGCTCATGCCTGGAGCTTTTGATGAAGTGACAGGAATGAACCTAGCAACTTCATGGTTGGACAAAGATAATGACTTTCTTGTGTCATTGATCTGAAGACTTGAATATTGTTTACCAATTTCCAATATTAAACCAGGGTCATGTTAAGTCCAAAATGGTCTCAGTCTTTGTCCATATGGCAGCACTTAGAAATGCTTCCTTCTGTCATATCTATCTTTACTCAATCTCTTCTTTACTTCTGTGTCATTGTGAAATCCACAGAAACACCAGGTTTCCACAGGAAAAAAACATGCTTGCTCCCCCAGAAAGGATCTATGAAGGAGTATGATGCATATTTGTCTGAAAAATCAAGGACATGGTCTTCTTGGTATATCTCAAAAGAAGTGTCAACACAACATTTTCTGCTGCAGTTGCTCTGCTCTGTGTATCTACCCAAAGCTTGATCTCCAGTGTCTCAGTCTTCTCCAGGTCCCCACAGAATCATAGAGTCACAGAATGGTAGGGGTTGGAAGGGACCTTTAGAGATCATCCAGTCCAATCCTGCTGCAGAAGCCGGTCAACCCAGATCAGGTAGCACAGGAACATGTCCAGGCAGGTCTTGAAGACCTCCAAGGAAGGAGACTCCACAACCCCTCTGGGCAGCCTGGGCCAGGGCTCCCTCACCTCACAGTGAAATAGTTTTTGTTCATCCTTGGGCTAACCAGTCCTGAAAAGCACCTCTGTGCAGTTTCTCACCTATCATTTCAGATAGACCCACCAAAAGTGAGTTTCCACACTCTGTTCTGAAGACTGAATGACGAATCCTTCCTGTTGGTATATCAGTAGTTGTTACTTAAGCAATGACACCAAAAGTAAACACAGTTTAGCAAAGATGAGAAACTTTCAGTTCCTTCTGCTCTGCAAGACTGAAAGTAAAGCGATCCTCTTCCCTCTATTTTGAAGTAAGACCTGTCCTTAAGGAGATAGCTTTGACAATCATCGCAGGTGGGTATTGAGGCAGTATGAGTTGCAGATAACTTGTGCACATTCACAACTGTAATTCTTGAACAACCTGTTGGTTTGAAAGTTTGGAGACTGAACCTTGAATGCTCCTACTGTTATATGTGAAAATGTTCACCATTTTTGTGAAGCCTCATCCTCAAGAGAGCTGAGACAAACTGTATATTCAGAATCATTCAACAAGATTAGCAAGAAGACTGAGCCTCTCTGTTCATGGAATTTGAATGGGAAGAGCAATAAGTTTCACCAAAGAAGCTAAAAATCTGGAAGAACAAAGGATCTCTCCCCATTGGCAGTGAGGGGGAAATCAGGAGCATGAAATGGCAATGTCTCAAGCAGTCATAGGTTTAGTTTGAAGAACTTGAGGCCAAAGGTTACATCAATTTTTTTTTGAGGAGAGATTAAATTTCTTTTTGTTATCCAAAGTCCCTGTGAAGCCGAGGACTGGGCATCCATTTGGCATTCTCTACCTATTTTCCTTGCTGTTTCCATCTTTGAGGTTCTTTTCTTCCCAGAATGCAGGAGTCTTGCTGGTTTTGATAACATATCAGAGCTATACCCCATCCATACCTAAGCTTCACAATGTTCCTGCCACCGCTGCATTTTCAATTCCAAACATAACAAATGAGTGCAATTGTTGCACTCATACCACCCTTGATACAAATCTACATAGATTTATCTATGTATGTGTAAATCCAGGAGCACTTGAAACATAAGGTCTTCCATGTAAGTGATTTTTCCTCCTCTTTGCAAACTTCAGTTCCTTCTCTGAGTATACTTTGTCTAGTATTTCTCAGATTCTTCATATTCCCCAGTTAACTTTGAAACAAAAACAACCTTGTCATCCATCCAGAAATTCAAACACATTCTTAACCTCAACATCTCCTCACACACTTCAGTAGAATATATTGCTTTACTTTCAAGAAGCCTGATTGATATGGTTATTAGGTTCATGTAACTGTGCAAGAAAAACATTATATACTCAGGAAGAGAGATTCAATTGTCATCAGCAGTTCCATTTTTCTGGGCAGGCAGAAATTTTGAGATCAAATGTTGCATCTCTTTTCTTTGTCTCACCGCAGAAAGTACGACTTGGTAGACCTTTCCTTCTTCAGAAGTGAGTCGGTGCCTGAAACAAGAAGCAGCCATTGAATCTGAACTACTGCAAGAGGCTACTGCACAGTGGAGCACTTCATGTTCCACAGACTTCTCAATCCAGAGGGGATGACTGTGATTACCTGATTGGATGGCCTCTGCATTATGAATCCCAGGGCTTGTTTTAACTCCTTCCCTGAAGTCCATTTAGAGCCGAAACACTCTGGGGCTTGGGTCATTTCCTTCTTGTAAACAATCGAAAGAGTAAACTCCAAATACTAATGTATTCCGTAGAAAATACGCTCCCTTTTTAATGAAGTATTTAATTTTTCAGTTTTACCAGGGAAGGCTCATTTCTACATTGCTCTTATAGTGCATATCTTAATGTGAGAAATGGAAACACCCTAATCTGTCTCTTGCACTCGTGGAAGATGGAGGATAGCATCTCTGAGATTCTGGAAGATGACACATCCATGGAGATTTGGGAGAAGGACTTTGACAAAATTTCAGGACCTTTGATAAATGTTTGGGACAGTTGAAAAGTCTGCCAAAAGGATAGGAAAACAAGGTGTAAATGAGACAGAGAAAGGAGAAGAAAGAAGGGGAGGAAATTTCGGGATTCTTTTATTGTAAAACAAGGGCATTTTTTCCTCTTTGTTCAGATTGTTCTGAATAATTAAGCTTCTATCAACTGGTAATCAGTCAACAATTATCAGTGCACCTAGATGTTGGAATGAACAACTGATAGGCACATATGGAGCAAATTTTGAAAACTATAAATCAAAACTGATCACCAAAACTTAGATCAAACTTCACCACAACTTCTGAAAGATCTGCAGTTTATTTCTAATATATCAGACCACATATTTGTGAACGAGTGAGTGTAAGAGATTTTTCTCTGAACAGAATAAATCATAGAATCATTGAATCATAGAATGGTAGAGGTTGGAAGGGACCTTTAGAAATTATCTAGTCCAACCACCCTGCAAAAGCAGGGTCACCTAGATCAGGTCACACAGGAACATGTCCAGGCGGGTCTTGAAGACCTCCAAGGAGGAAGACTCCACAACCCCTCTGGGCAGCCTGTTCCAGGGCTCTGGAATCTAATAGGTCCTGGAAAAAAAATCTAATAGTTACAGAATTGAATATCTAAATGAAATGAAAAATCAGTGATTTTTAAAATTAGTTTTAACATTTATTCACCAACAGGAAATTCTAATGTCAAATTATAACTTAGGGTTACACTTTCAAAGGAGTAGCCAAATGAGAGATTGCCTTTTCTTTACATACTGTTCTTAAAGAGCAATTCAAAAGCCTGCAGAATTAGCTGTAAGATGCAACTAGGAGGCAGGAAATCAATCAATGCACTTTTTGTTTTAATATATTCATTAATATATTCATTGAAGGTCGGTTGTTTTAACTGGTCCTAGCTTGGCATTTCTTAACCTAGGATGAAATCATTAGCCTTAACATAGATGCTTGTAACTCTGGGCTATGTATTTAGTGGATGCAAATAAAGATGCACGTAAGTAGCCAATTATCTGAGGAAACGAACCATTAATGGATTAATGTAATTGGAATACATTCTTTTATCAAGAGAGACATTCACTTAAAGTGGTACTGTATTTGCTTTACACATGACTTGTTGCATATCTAATGCAACATATTATCACATATTCCAAAACAGCAACATCCCAGAAGGATTCCAACTTGAGAAAAAAGACAGAGAGAAATAGAGACCACCCTGACAAGTAACCTCCTCTTTCCCCCTCAGCTCACAGAATATTTTGATGCATCATTTGTGTGAGCTCTATTGAAGAAAAAAAACCAGAGGTAAGACAATCGTGCATCTGTAGCATGTTGTTTGCTAATCTTCCTTTACAGAAACAGTTTTTATCATGGGTTTTAGCAGTGCTGTGATACATTTACTGCATACAATGATTTGATAATGAGAAGCATTTCTCAGAGATTTTTCCAACTATATGTCATTTCCTATAACAAAAAAGTACAAAGAAGTGTATCATCATTGAAAGGGCAAGTATTCCCCATGAAAAAAACCTGAAACCATTTCTCATCTTTTCTCCCTTTTTATGCCAGGGTTATTTTGAGGGGGAGAAAGAGAATAAAAGTATTTCTGTGAACATGATGGTAACCTTTGTCTGGTTTTTTTTTGGTGCTCAAAAAATGCTGGAAATAGATTCCATTTAACACTGTGAGTGAAATGTAGTAAAATTTTAATAAAGAAACTATGAGGAAATCAAAGTCCTTGACAAGTGTAATAGGGAAAAAAAAGTATATAAAGCTATCTTTATATAGATAAAAGAGAAGAGGAGAAGGGAAGGGAAACGCAGATGGCCATGGTTATTAGAGCATGGAGAATGGATGTAGCTCGAAAGACTTAACTTTCCTGTCTTTCAGAAACTTCTGGGAAAATATCAGAAAGAAACACCTTTAATACTGGGATTTTATGCAGAACTGTTGTGAGCAGGTATTTGTACCAATAGAATATATAATGTTATATTTGTAACAGGCATTTCATTACTACCCTATATGTTAATAGAAACTGCATTCATGGCCTAATATTCATTGAAAGACATATTGCAAAGTTAGGTACCTTACTTTAATGGTTTTGGTGGGTTTTTTTCCTCCTGCATGAGCATGGAATTTGGTTCAAGACTGTGTCTGAATACATTTCTAGTACCTTTTTACATAGGAGTACTACAGCCTCCTCACCGATGGAGCCTGATGGAGATCTCAGGGAAATGAGCTGACTCTTAGCCAATCCTATCAGTGGAAAGCAGAGAACTCCTCAGCTACTCCAGAGTTAACTGCCCTTATGGAGTCTCCTTCCTTAGAGGTCTTCAAGACCCACCTGGACATGTTCCTATGCAACCTGATCTAGTCTGACCTGCTTCTGCAGGGGGGTTGGACTGGATGATCTCTAAAGGTCCTTTCCAATCCTACCATTCTATGATTCTGTGATTCTATGATTCCTCTAGATATGGACTCGGCTATCCATAGGTATCTTGTATTACTTCATGAGCAAGTGAGTGTCCTGTCTGGTTTCTGTTTGTCTTCTGTCCCTCTAACTGAGCTTGAGCATTTGAAAACAAGACTTAAACTTTCATCAGTACAGTACATTTCTTAAGAATTTATATGTTGCTTCTTTGCATAGAAATGTGTGGAAATTTGGGGCAAACTCAGCAAAGTTAATGCTTATAGCACTTTATGGAAAATAACAATTTCCTATCAGATTAGTGAAAATCTAGGTGAACCTGCTTCTGTAGGAGGATTGAACTGGATGATCTCTAAAGGTCCCTTCCAACCCTGCCATTCTGTGATTCTATGATTCTATAAGAGTAGAATAAAAACCATCTAAATATGTCACATCAGGACACTTTTTTTTGATGTAAGGATTGAGGCTATCAATCATATTTTTCCATATCCAAATATCTATCTCAGTTCTGTTAGATACACATACGATATTCACAACTGTTATTTAAACGAGTTAAGTTCTGAGGAGGTATCACATGTTTAGGACTCATATTTAAAAAAAAAGTTGATATATTTTGCAAAATGACAAGTGATTGCTTTCCAGTGAAAATTACTTTGCAGTTTAATTTTTTTCCTGACATTTTCCCCAATAAATAATCAGCTGTTTTCCAACAGGACAACACACAGTCTGAACTCTGAGCCTGGAGGTTAAGGCACTGTCCATTTATCTCTGTCCAGATAATTTGGATTATTGGTTATTTGCTTTTCATTGTAACTGTGTTATTGGGAAATTATATTCCAAACTACCTTTAATGTATTTTACTTTATCTCTGCTCACATTTGATTTGCTAAATCCCTTGCAGAGTGTTTTACCTGGTTCTACTGACAAAGCACAGGCTTCAGATTCTGCTGAAACACTACTGTAGCTCAATATGGCTGTTGCTCTTGACATTTACACACATCCTGACTTTATTTATATTGCAGCAAAGTACCTAACTTGTGAAAAGAAGAATGCACATTCAGCAACTTAGGCAATTCCAGCCACAGGACTGTTTTACTGTCTCTTGAATAATTAGCAACATGAATGCAGATAGAATATACAGTAACTTGCCTGACTTTGGGGTAAGGGAAAAAAAAAAGATTAGAATGACAAATAGTCAGACTCCAGGGTCAAATGCTTTGCCAGTAGTTGCATATGTTTATGCCAAAATACATAAAGAAATGTCACTTCAGCACATGAATGATGACAAACACTCCAAGTGGGACTGCACTTCATCAATCATTGCAAAAGCGCAGATTGGGTTTACCTATATAAACAAAAGCAATAAAACTACTCAAAGCCTCACCTTAAACTATTCAGGCATGACATAAACAGTGTTACCGCACAGTCAATCCCCGTTTTACTTGAGAGGCAGTCGGAAAGCAAGTGACAAACTGATTTATTAAGATTAATAAAGCATGCCCTTAATAAAAATAAAGCCAGCTAATATTTTGCATAAACATGGGAATGTTGTTTGGGGCTACAACAGACCAGGATGCATGAAAAACAGGGGAAGGTGATTAAGAAATCTTTTTGCACTGTTTGTCTGATGCTAGTGAGTAGGTTTGAGGAGGCTTTAACCTCTAAGAGAGGTTCAGAGCACAGGGACTTTCTGCAGACCCAAAGTGCAATTCTGAGGAAGGGAAAAAAATGGGTTCTCTTCAAAAAAAACCAGAAGAGGTGACTCAGAGTAAGGGCTCTAAGTCAGCACAACAGTGATGGGGCCCTCGCTGGCTGTGTCCCCTGGGTCTCATCAAAACCCCACTGAAGTCAGTGGGAATCTTTCTCCTGACTTCAATGAGATTTGGAGCAACCCCCCTGTGAGAGAAATTTAATTGAATTCCTTAGTATTGATCTCTTCACTTCAGTTGTTCATTTAGCCTTTTTTCTTGACTCTGCACCTGCTTTTTCGAAAAGGAAGTTTTAAAGTTTAAGTTTTAAACTATTCTAGCAATGTTTTACACAAATACAATCATAAGAGATTCCTAAAGCATTGTAAAATACCTGATTAACACCACTAGGATATAGAATTTCTAGATAATTTGTTGAAGTGTGATCTTGTAATCCCTTGCAGACACAAGAAAGTGAGCTCCATGTCACATTTTCTCACACTTTCTTCCACTTTCACCTATCTATTTTTAACTGTTTCTTTATTTAATTATTGTGTGACAGAATCCTAGGTTTAATCCTAGGTTTAAACTAAGCATTTCCATTTCTTTCTCTGGAGCCAGTCACTGAAGTGTTGCATGACCTTGCACACAAACTACTTCCTTAGTCTAATCTAGGCAGAATTAGGAAATAATCAAAGCAGGCTACATTGTATGTAGAAGGGTCTCTTTGGTTCAGGAGATGCTGATGCAGAGTCTTTCTAGACACCTACCATTACATAAGCCAAACATTCATCACTTAACAGGAGACTATCCAAGTATAGCACAAGCACAGAAAAACAAGTCAATCTAACTCAGATAAGCAATTTTTTAAATTGATGCTCAAGTCCTTCAAAGTGAAGAGAGATGGAAGTGATCTCAAATCTTTGGTTGCAGTTACTCTCTTGTTTCTGTCACTTCCTCACCCAGGACTGCTCGTCATCTTCTATCTCTCTGTGCCTATCCTGCTCCTTGCTTCTGAATTCTCAGACCTCTGTTGCTTCTCCAGCATAAGTCCAGCAGAGCTCATCACTCTAGGTTTTGTGCCATGCCCGTTCTGGCTTGTTTTTTTGTGACTATGCCATGATCTGGAAAACAAAATGGAAACTGAAAAATCTTCTCATAAGTTTCCATCCTCAATTAGCCAAAGTGACTGTTTGCTTAAAGGAGATCCTGCTTCGCTGTAGCCTCCTAGGGATTTGTCCCTAACTCCAGCATATGCAAGATTTCATTCCAGATTGTTAACATTTCTTTAAATCAATGATGCTGGGGGATTTTTTTATGTTTACCCATTCCTGCTCCTTACTCTGTTGTCAAGCACATTGCCTTCTGTTCATTTTTGACATTCTTCTTGAAAAGTGACAGATGTTGATGGATCGAAGCTTAATGTTTAAGTGCTAAATGGATGAAAAAACCTTGTTGGATCCTGGAGAACCTAGTTAGTCATTGGCCAATGTTTACAAGCAGACCATATTGAGTCACCTCACACAAGATACTTACCTCCACTATAGCAGTGTGAAGACAGTAATACAACCTCCTGGCATCTCAGAAAAAAATCACAGCACATCTCATTGATCAATAAGATACTGTGGTAAGCCTCTGAGGTACAGAAAGTATGTCCTTAATTTACAAATAGGAAGACTTGGAGAATCTAGTGCCTACCCTTAAGGTCACAAAGTGGTTATTGAACAGTTGGACGCCTTGGAAAAAAAGATGCTTCACAGACACTTCCTTCAACCTCTGTATTTCATTTCTTCTCCTATCATTTAGAAGCAGAATTATGCCACAGGAGTAGCTGTGTTCAGTTTCAGTGGTCTTCATTGACTAGTAGTGGTGAGAGTTGTGAATGCAGAGAAGAAAGAGATTTAAGGCGTTGACTACAACCATGTACTCAAAGAGAATTTTGCCTTCCTCTTTAAACATCATTTATTCTCTTTTTCTTTTCTTTTTAAAGAAAGCTATATCTAACTGGACAGAAAACTCTAACCTGTGCTCTAGGGAATGATAACCTCTTTAAAGTATCAGGATAGCAGTATCTTTAACACCAAGACCTCTGCCTCTTTTTATCAGACTCACACTTGAATCACGAAGTTTGTGGTTTTCTCAAAAAAAAAGCCACTGGATCAAACTAAATTTATAGTTTTTCTGTAGTGCTAAAGTTTGAAACACAATGAAGACACTAAAATGCCCTGATTAGGAAAGGAAAAAGCAAATAATGTTTAAAAAAATCAAAAGAACTTACATAAAATGCAACTACTCTCTGAAAAAATGCTTTCTTCATTTAGCTCATGCTTCAAACAGCCTCCTCACTCAGCACAGTTGCTGGTGTATATATATCTATTAATACTGTAAGTGGAACACCAATTGTTGTGTGAAATTTATTGTGTCTTAATGAATAGAATGATTTTTAGCAGTACTTTGTTGTTAGCTGGGGCTTCAATATTGTGAAACAATCCATGGGATTGTATGAAAAGTGGCTAAATCCACATTTTGTTAGAATTAGATCTGAAGTTCAGATTCATCAAGCTGATAAAGTGACAGTTCAAGTATTGGCAAAGAATTGCTTGTACTTTTATCAGCTTAAGATGGTCTTTGTAGAGTACACTATGGTATTTGTTGTGTGTGGCAAGCTCTTTGCAATAATAAGTATAAAGTAAAAACTAGTTACAACTTCAAGAGAAGCTACTAAATCTTCACAAATTTCTGTGACAGATGTTCCAGTATTTTGGCCTTGGAGATAAGAAGGGAAAGATCATAAAATGGATTGCTTTAATGTAAGAAAAGCCACATGATTCTGGTTAATGCAGTAATCAGAGAAATTTACTTGTAATACATTTATGTGTTAGTTGAAATGTAGCTGTCAGAAATATTTTTGCTTTCAGATACTCCCAAAAACAAGCATCTTCTCAAAAATATTTTCAAACTTAATCTTCAGCAGCATGGTTCAGGCAATGTCACTTAAATGTGATGTTAACCCGAGGAAAACCATGAGGCATAGCTTAAATGGTATCACAGAATCTTACAGAATCTCAAGGGTTGGAAGGGATCTCGAAAGCTCATCCAGTGCAACCCCCCTGCCAGAGCAGCACCACCTAGAGCAGGTCACACAGGAACTCATCCAGCTGGGTTGGAATGTCTCCAGAGAAGGAGACTCCACAGCCCATCTGGGCAGCCCCTGCCAGGGCTCTCTCACCTCAAAAGGGAAGAAGCTTTTCCTTGTATTTCTTTGGAACCTCTTCCGTTCCAGCTTGTACCCATTGCCCCTTGTCCTATCATTGGCCATCACTGAGCACAGCCTGGCTCCAGCCTCCTGACACCCACCCTTTATGTATTTGTAAACATGAATGAGGTCATCCCTCAGTCTCCTTTTCTCCAACCTAAAGAGCCCCAGCTCCCTCAGCCTTTCATCCCTTCATCCACTCCCTTTGTGACCCTGAGCTGAACTCACTCTAGCAGCTCCCTATCCTAAGCAGCAGCTTTATGCCAGGAAGGAACCTATTGTGTGTATCTGAAATGGACAATTTAATTTTAGGGCAAGAGTAGTCTAGGTGCAACATTGCCATACCACCATAGACAGCCAAGAGCAAGTGTTTGGAACCTTTTGTTAGATCCAGTAAAGGATTCGGATACCTGAAGTCAATACAAGATTACTAACCAAAACTTTTGCTTGGAATTAGAGGTAATTAAGCTGACCTGGAGGTACCTTTTGCCTATAATTTTTCCTAAAAAGTTGAAGGTAGCTTTTACATGAGAAAAACCTCACTTTGTTTGCTGATGTCATACTTGAATTCTAATGTTAAGAAACAGAAGGGCACTCAAGTCCTCTGTCTTTTATTCCTTTATTTACTCTTCACAAGAAACACACCTTCAGTGAAAAGGTCTATACAATTAATTACAGGCAAGCAGCACACCAAGTAAGTGCAATTCCATATGTGGATAGAGACTGGGAAGAAAGATACTCTGTGTCTGTCTCTCTGCCTTGGTGTTGCTCCCACTAACCCTAAAAAGGTTTTAAATTCCTACGAGTGGTGTGAAAATCAGGAGCAGGGAAGCAGGAGGAATGCAGAGAACTGAGCTCAACTGTTACTGTTCCATTTGGCATCCTGTCCCACAAGTCTGGGATACAGGAGTGGTATGGTGAACTACCTCACAGATACCTTGGGGCCTAAGGGAAAGCTGTGTGCACTTATGTGCAGGAGGCAAGGTCTTCTTGGGGAGCAAGGGGACAGAGTAGGGTTGTTGCAGTCAATAGTGCAGGGCAATAGTAAATTATTGCTGTGGGAAGCCATTAATTCAAAAACTACTGATAGAACTTTTTTCTTTTAACCTCAAGGACCAAAAAGATCAGTTTCCTCAGCACTCAGAGGTCCTTAGCAATGTGGAGAAATACATAGGTCTATCAACAGTAGACTTCCTGCTACCTTCCCAAAAACCCCTGAACTGCCACACAGGGGACATCAGTGCACCAAGACAGCAGTGAATGCTCAGAAATCCAACAGAGCAGTGTTGAAAATTTCCTCATAGTCTCCTGTCTCTAGAAAATAATAGCACTCATGTTCCCAGCATGCCACCTGTATCACCACTGCTTGAAAATCTTCTGCATGATGCTTGCCACAAGCTGTATCAGAAGTTTCTAGCAGAGCTAGGAACGCAGCTGTGATGGCTCACCTCCCTCTATTTAATCATAAGGTTTCTCTATCATGTTTGTTGAGAAGCAGTGTTTTGTATTTATGCACTGAACATTTTAACCACAAGACCATCCTTCTGTGTTATCTTTGATAAAGGAAAACATTTTTGTGTTTATGCACCAAACATTTTAATTCACTGTTTCCAGCTAACATAATATTGCATCTTGTCAAATGTAAGAGATGAGTGTGTGTACAATTCCATATGTAATTTTTAATGAAGTCAAAATTAAATAGGACTTCTGATAATTAAAAATAGATACTATATCAAATATATACAAATTAAGAAAAGAATTAATATAGTAATTTGATGCCCTAGGTACTGGAATAATAATGCTTCTGAATAAAGGGGAAAAATATGTGAAATACATTTGATGCAGTGAAGGTGGCTATTGCACATGAACATTTTTGTGATTTAATATTTGCCAAGGTGTAATGGCAGCTCCAGAAGAAATCCTTTGTTTATCTCTTAGTAAAAAATGGAAGCAGTTGCTGCCAAATGCTCACAAACCCTACCATTGAGAATGACTATCTTCTCCATGATTTGATAAAAATTACAAGAATCCAGCTTGAAATATTTAAAATCCCCAAGATTATCCTGAGAGAGCAGATTTATTGTCATTGTAGTATTTTCTCTGAACATACACACAGATACATATGCATAAGCTCACACTGATTTATATATAAATTCACTCATATTAGAAAGAGACTAATTTTGGCCATATGAGCAAGTTATGATGAGTGAAACTTGGTTTAGACCCACAAGCATGACAATGCACTTTGCAGGTTGCATCTCATTAGGATGGAGTACAGTTCTGTGTATCCCATGCTAGGTTTGACGTGAAAGCACTGAGGCTTATAAAGCTAAAGCTGTTCTAAATTGAAAGAACTGTTTGCAGACATGTTGCATCTGCAAATGGGAGTGTAAATTGAGCAAAAGATTGCTTACCAGTCCTCCAGACATCCTTTTTCTTCAATAAGCATGTGCTTATTCCTCTAGTGTTGGGAGTTCAGAGCTGTGCAGGAAGATGCAGAGCTAGAAAATGTAGAGGTCCACGGTCACAGGGCTTTTTTGATTTGGTATCCATACTAGTTGTCTAGAAGATGAACACCACTGCTAGGCTCTGTTGTGATGAAGTGTGCAAATCAGTCCTACTGGGTTGCATTACTGGCTATATCTGCACTGTACTTTGTTCCCCAGACAAGGAAGAAGGAAATGTCTGTCATGTTCTTTGCTTTGTTTGGTAAGGAGATAAGTAAAACTGATTTTGCTTTAGAAACAGAAATGGTTTGGTTCAGCCCTGCCTGATTCAGAACTACATGTAAGTTTTAATGAGGGGAATAAAAAAACTTTAGACACACTATCATTCCACCATAGAAATATGGGATACTATCAGCTCAGTCCACCGACAATTCTTTTCTTCAGAGAGAAGATGAAAATAGAATAAATATAGGATTTAATCCCCACTGAGCAGTGAATTAGAAAACTGGGAACACAGAGGAAGAATCTTACTGGTTGCATTGCAGTACTAAACTAGTTCTACCAAGACAATCTAGTTATTCTTTCAGAAAAGAATGAGAAGAGCAAGAATGACAAACCAAGAAACAATTTACATTTTCTCTGGATCTTTACTCCCATAGAAAACACTTTCATTTATTTATTTAGATTAGATTTATTTGTTTAGGTTTTCTTCAAAAAGAAAAGATCTCTATTGAAAGCACAGGTACCTCTACCTTAGCTGAAAACCAAATTCAATAGCAATTTCAGTGGCAATCCTACCAATGATCAGAGCTCTGCATCCTGTGGAACGTAAAGCCCATTTCCTGGGCAAACCAAAGCCTTTACAGAAGTTTCCCCTGCAGCATGCAATCTTATCTGATAAGGTTTCTAAAAGAAATTTCACTCCACACAAATAGGGAAGGTGCATACAATCCTTAGAGGTCTTCAAGACCTGCCTGGACACATTCCTATGTGACCTGATCTAGGTGAACCTGCTTCTGCAGGGAGGGTTGGACTGGATGATCTCTAAAGGTCCCTTTCAACCCTACCATTCTATGATTCTGTGATTTTTATTAATGCATATGCACCTCAATGGGCTGGCAATGTCCATATTAAATGCATAATGCATTACCTTTCTTCCTCCTTTCCTATTCACTATGAATCATGTCTTTAGTGTTTAAACTAGACGCCGTGATAAAAGCCCCACTCTGGCTCTCTCCAGTGTCTTATTTTTGTTGGGGGATAAGATCAGTACAATTTGACACTATGCAATTTGATGCAATGTACAAATGGTAGTCTTTCCCTTCTTTCTGATGCTGGTGATCTGCCAGTGAACACAGCTGGGAACCTTTCCATTTACTTGAACCCAGTTTCTCTGAATCTTTAGTTGTCCATTTAAACACAATGAAATTTTTAAGTGAAGCTCTTAGTGCTGCTTAAGAGTAATTTCATTTCAGCAATAACCAGTAACTAGCCTCACTGTACTTTTGGAGCTAATTTTCCCTGCTGTCTCCAAATGGGTATGAACTCCCACCATCTCTTCCTCTAAAATTTTCAGCTTAACTTTTTAAAGTATGTTGTATTAGCATTTCCCCCCCCCCATGGTGTTAAATACTGAGCTTTGATATTTACCAGTTCAAGTTTCTGATAATTTTTCCTTTTTCCTGAAGTACATTTCTAGTAGATACTTTCACTTGTAGTGCTTCAGAGCTTTGCTCCTTCCAACTTCGTATGCTAATAACCGCTTTGAAGATTCTCTCTTGACCTTGCTGAAAAGTTTACTTTGCAGTGCAGGTGACAGAGCTTTGTTTTATCACAAAATAAAAACTACACCAATTTGTCTTCACTGTAGTCTTACTTCTTCATGCACATTTTATATTCAGACCACTTAGACACAATAAATTCTCCCACAGATGCAAGTTGTCCATGTGTGCTCTTACCACAAGTAGCTTCCACTACCATCAGAGAGCACATAGGAGGTTATACAAGTACTACCTGGACACCATAGCCAAAAGACTCTTGGAAAACCTTGC
Organism: Colius striatus; assembly: GCF_028858725.1. NCBI lineage: Eukaryota > Metazoa > Chordata > Aves > Coliiformes > Coliidae > Colius > Colius striatus. The sequence continues at coordinate 4,604,114 of NC_084760.1, forward strand.
CAGTGGTGATGGTTGCATTCTTACAGTGACAGGAGATGTTCATATCTCCTATTACTTTTACTACCCATATAGAGATGTTTCAGACTGCAATAGGGGGACCAAATGATAAAATAAACTGTAGTAACTGCTGCATTATCAGCATTGCTTGAGAGACAGCCATGCATGTTTTGTCTGTTGCATTTACTTATAAACAACAAATTCAAGTTGCTAAAGACAAATGAGACATATCTGAGAGAATAACCATATATTGGCTGAGATGAGAATATATCTCCAAAGCTCTCTTATCCACTTCCCTGCTCAAAGCAAGGTCACCTAGAGCAGATTGCCCAGAGCTGTGTCCTGTCAGATTTTTAACATCTCCAAGGATGGAGACCCCACAACCTCTCTTGGCAACCTGTTTCTGTGCTCAATTACCCTCACAATATACTTAAATATTTTTGTTTAAATGAAATTTCCCATCTTTCAATATATGTTCACTGAATCTTGTTCTATCATTGGATGCCACTGAAGAGAGTCTGACTTTGCCTTTTTCCATCATCTCATCACATATTTATACATATGGATCTGATCCCCTTCAGCCTTCTCTTCTCCACGCTGAACAAGTCCAGCTCTCTCAATTTGCCCTTGAATTTCACATGATCCCATCCCTTTAATGCTTCTGTGGCCCTCCTCTGGATATGCTGCAGTAAATCCATGTCTCCCTTCTACTGGAGAGCCCAGACCTGCTCCCAATGCTCCTGATGTATCTTACCATGGCTGAGTAAAGGGAAAGGATCACCTCCCTCAACCTGCTGACTATACTACAGCCTATGATGTTGTTGGTCCTCTTTGTTGCAAGAGTGCATAGCTGGATCATGTTCAACTTGTTGCCCACAAGGACCTCCACATGGTACCACCACTCCCCAGGGGTAGGACTTTGTGTTTTCCTCCACTGAACTTCATGAGAACATTGTCAGTCCATTATCTCCAGCCTGTCCATGTACTTTTGAATGGCAGCACATCATACAGTGTATCAACCTGTCCTCCCAGTTTTATACCATCTGCAAACTTGCTGAGGGTGCACTCAGTCTTATTAGCCAGGTCATTAATGAATATTTGGCCCAGTATCAACCTTTGAAATACATGGAATTTAGTGACTGATCCCCATCTAGGTTTAGTGGTGCTGATTAGAAGCTTCTGAGCCCAGACATTTAAATCTGCCTCACTCTCCCCTTATCTAGAACACAACTCATCAGTTTATCTATGAGGATGTTATGAGAGACAGTGTCAAAAGCCTTGATGAAGTCAAACCAGATGATATCATTTGCACTTTCCTAATCCACTAAGACAGTTGACTAATTGTAGAAGACTATCAAATCTGTCAGGCACAATCTTCTATTTGTAAATCTACGCTGACTACTCCCAATCACCTTCTTTTCCTTCATGTGTCTCAAAATGGTTTCCAGGTTTAGTTGCTGCAGCACCTTCCTCAGTTCCCTGTGTCCTCCTTCTTGTCCTTCCTGAAAATAGGTGACATAAGCTGTGCAATAATCTGTACCCTACCATTGGTATGGCTTGCACCCTTTCTGTGTTCAACTAAATCAAATACATATGAAGCCAACCCACAGATTCTGATACTTTAAAACTACCCCAGAGCTTATTTAGGTGCTTCTGAAAATGTTACTCTTCAAGCTTTTAACCCTGAAGGCCCCTGATGTCAGTGAAAAGATGGAGACCATTCCACTAGTGCTGGTTAGGGCAGAGTTGTCTTTCCATACACAGGAGAACAAGACTGCTTCACATCCACCTGTATAGTACCAAGGTCTCAGCAGTGCATAGCACCTTCCCTATCACAGTGGGAGTGCTGGACCCTGATGCTGCTCCTCTTGGGAGACCTCACAAGAGTCCAATTTGCTTTAGCAAACGATAGGGCCTTACAAAAAAAACAGCTTAAAGAAATGGAGAGGTTCACTGGCAATAGTTTCCTTTTTGTGTGTTGTGGGGATATAAACCTAGAAAAAAAAAGTTAGATAATCTCTAATCAACTCAGATAAGGAGTTTTTGATTGTCTCAGTACCTAGACTTCAGCTACCATTACTCAGAATCACAGTCACAGAATGGTTAGGGGTTGGAAGGGACCTCTAGAGATCATCTAGTCCAACCCCACTGCTAAAGCAGGTCCTTCGAGATCAAGTCACACAGGAATGTGTCCAGATGGGTTTGGAAAAACTGAGGTCAGTCATTAAAAAAAACCCAAACAACAGATGCAAAACTTCTCAAAAAGTCTCTATGAATTGTCATGGATTCTGAGAAAAAAGAGTAATCATATTGACAAACTTAATCACTGCCATTGTGCTTGTTACTTGAAATACGGGAAACAGAGAGCTGCTAACATACAGGAGCAACTTAAATGGCAAGGACTGTTTCTCTCTTTTTCCCTAAAGATTTCCAAAGCTTATATTTTCCAGGAGAGAGATCTTCCCCTTGGCAGACAGTTTTCAGAGAGAGGTTGACCTCTGCTTGTTATCGCTGTCGCTGAAAGGTAGCATGGTTGCCTTTGTTGTGGGGAATCAGACTCCCACAGGGACTCCTCTGTTTTCTCTCAACTTCCCTGACCGACACAAAGATATCTCCCAGGTCTCAACTCCCCTCAGTTTATCTCTCCTCAGGCCTAAACTCTAGTTTAGGGAATGTATAAGAAGGAACGTTTCAGAGCACAGTGACCCTTCACTGTCCCACCAAATGCATTCACAGGCCGGTGAGTTCTGTCATGGGTACCTTTGAATCTGCAGCTATTAGGCACACAAAGTCTGTAGAGCAATTAGTCTTCTGAGTAGATATATTAGCTTTTGACTGTACCGTGATTGAATTCTCTTAAAGTTCAAGTGTTAAGTCTTGATTAATTTATCTTGGCTCTTGGTGCTTCACCTTGACTTTACTGTAACCCTCTGCAGGCATGTAATGTGCTGCAGCAGACACCTGAAACTGTTGAGCGCTTTGGATCTATGAGTAAAGAACAGTAACAATTTTATGTCTTCTGAGCAGATGAGTACAATGTTTAAAATGTGTGAGACAGCACTTTAGCAAAACAAGTGGTGGAAGGGTTGTAACTACAAGCCCTCTGCCTCCATTGAGGCAATGAGGACCTGGCAATGTATTGATTTGACAGAGTAGCTCTAAAACTGTGACAAATAAATCCCAACCCACTGAACTGGTTAGCAGCAATCTCTCACCTGGGTCTGCTAATTTCATTACAGATGAACAAAATCAGGTTGCTTGGGATTCTGAAGGCATCCTGGAACGGTTGGTAAATGGTCCAGATGTATTTTCTAATACTTAATACATTGTTTTCTATTTTCCTCTCCCCTCTGGCTTGATCCAAACCAAAATGGAAGCATATCCATCAGCCAAGAGGTTCAGAACTGGACCTTTGAGAGAACTATTCCAATTCAGTCTTTTTGAACAGGCGGAAAGTAGACAAGACAGGGAGTCTGAAATATTATTATGACAATTGATAATCTAGAAGAAGGAAAAACTCTAAGGACAAATTCACCATTCAGCAGAACATACTTTGCTCTGTTAGAAAGGAAAGTTATTTTTTTCCTCTGCAAATGAGACAATATGATGGGGAAATTAAATTAAATGGTGATGTTATTCCCCTGGGGCAAAACAATTCTATTCAATAAATTAATTTTACATCAGTAGCTCTTTCCTTTCTTGAAACTGACAGTAATAACCTGACAGCTTAAAGCTTTAATAAACTTCAAGAACTAGGAGACTGTCCTTCCTCAAAAAAAAGAGCCAACTGTATCTTAGGTATTAGAGTCTTTCCTTGTTCCTTGTAACATAAAAGTCCTCTAAATTCAATTCTACTTACCGTATCACTTGATGAACCAGAGCACTTAAGATAGTTTTTGACAGCATGCAGTTTTAGTATCTTAATGTTCCCACTCTTCAGTAGATACTCAAAACCTCAATGACATTTCCCATTAGGTGACTCTAAGTAAATATTATACAAAAAGGGCAAACACATGGAGGAAAAGTATTCCATCTCTGAGACAGTCCTGTTTGTTGAGAAAGGCTAAGTCATTCTGTACAGGCTGCTGTGTGAGTGAAGCCAGAAGGTGTGAGCTGATGTACCCAGTGTCTTTGAGGGTTAGGAGATCTCTTGTCACTAGTGTCTGAATTTGAAATAAAATACATTGTAATTTGAAACACAGCATTTGTCTTTCTTCTTTCCCCTCCTTTCCCTTCCTTCCTTCCTTCCTTCCTTCCTTCCTTCCTTCCTTCCTTCCTTCCTTCCTTCCCTCCTTCCTTCCTTCCCTCCTTCCCTCCTTCCTTCCTTCCTCTTCTAAAAGAGAAAATAATCAACAGTGGAGCCTATCCACTAATAAACCTGCCATGCTCAGAATCCCATATTGGTTGCTCAGTATCTTAAATGTTGTATAGAAAAGCTTGTGCAGCTGCTGCTGTGTCTTGTGAATAACTGCAAGGGGAAATAAAGGACTCTGACTTTCTTCCTCAGTCTCTCTTTATTTTTAATTCTCAGTCAGCCCACAAGTACAAATATTAACCCCCAGCCCTAGGATAAGTCATCTCCTTTATCATTCTTCTCATAAAAACTTTATGTTTCTCCGAAAGTATTTTACAACTCTGACAGAAAGCACTGTGACAGATTCCAGTAGAAGAGGACCAAGAGAAAGCCTGGGAAGTCAGCCAGAAATTAAGAATGATTCCCCTTTGCACCCGCTCCAGGGTATGACATCATCCCCTGTACTCATCGATGCCTCTATACAAAGCCTTTGGATAACAGGCCAAACTTATTGTGCCAAATATCTTTGCTATTATTATCATTTTTCATTTGGGGATGATTCTGATAAATGATTTGTAAATGCAAAAAGGCCATTAAAGGGGATAATAAGGAGTTGCTCAATTCTTCAGCTGCACTGAGTAGTTCCAATTAGAGTCTGAAGGAGGAATATTGCCTTTCTATCAGTCAAGCCCGTGACACAGCACATCTCCCTGAGGTCATGGGTCCTAGATACTCAAAGGAAGATGTCACTTGTATTCTCAAATAGATTATAGAGGTTTGCTAATCAGTAAAAATAGGAGTCTCCCTAAAGCATTCATTGGGTAGTTGGGCAGAAAGGGTGCTTTAATGGCCTAAACTCGAGGCCTCAGTATGCTATCATTATTCAAAGGACATTTTGGAATACAGAATAATTAAGTTGAGCATTTGTTAGTTAGTACTAAATAATACAATTATTTTTGCATGTCGAGCATCATTTCAATTAGCAGAATACTTTATTTTCCTCCTTTCAGTGCAACTTATTTTAGGATGCAGCAGCAAAACATTAAAGAAGATGGAAGGATAAATACTGTTGTTAAAGACTGAGACAGCCACCTCCCACTCCTCTTCCTGACTTCTTCCTCTGGTCTCAGTAAGCCTTAAGCAAATTTAAGAGGCATAATGTCTAACAGAACTAAGACTTTTGGTCTAGACTCTGAAAGGTAGAGTGCAGTGCTGTAGCTGGGTTAAGTACAACAAAAAAACCCACTCAGGTTTGTTTTCTATTTCCTTTTCTTTTTAGGGAGGGCTGGGGGGAGTTGCTCAGTGCTTTGTCGAATTGAAGCCTTGGCAAGCAGTTTATAGAATGTAGAACTAGTGCTGTCGTCACTGTAGTCAATGGAAAACTTCTCCTCAAGTTGATTAGGAATGTAGCCGGGCTCCCTACGGCCAGCTCAGGTTCAATTGGCACTGCTTGCTAAAGTTATGAGCAGGTGGGCTTGCATATATGCAAGTGCACTTGGAACCCTAGATATATAAAAAGGCAAGAATGAGAAGGGCATTCTGGTAAATTCTCTGTTCAATTCTACTGGAAATATTGATTTCAATTGATTCCCTGCCTCTACTGTTTTTCACTGAAAACAAACAAGAGGTCATTTTTAAGCCCTGGGGCCTGTGGGCTTTGGTAATTATGGAAATGGGGTTTTTTTTGAAAGACTCAAAAGAGCACATTGACCATGGTCAGGCAACTTTATTAAAACCTTATATTAATAATACTTAAATTCAGCCCTAGTACTCAGCAAGTCACAAGGTCTGGAACATGGTCTTTGCCATCCTTACAAGGTCACCCAGGTGATTTCATTTGACATACGGCAGCAATTCAGCCTCTATTTCTTTTCCCACTGGGCTTATTTAACATACGTATCAGAGATGTGATTCTTTTATAGTACTATTGGCATAATGATAATGTCTTTATAATAATAGGGATTCTACATTTTATTAAAAACATTAATAGGAAATTGCTACTCCTACAAAAACAGCGAGGAAAAGGAGTGAATCGTATGCTATCGTTCTATACATTTTATCATCTGGCATCAAGCTCAAAGTCATTACCATTTCTTTTTTAAAGCACCAAATCTGAAATGAACAAATCATTAGACTTTTAGTGCCAAATAACTCAGATTGTTCAATGAACATATCACTGGTGTGTCTGCAACAGTGGGAAGTTTATTGTTTATTCCCGTTTTCATACTTGGTTAAGATTTAGTAAAGCACTTAAATATGAATAAAATAATTAGAACATTCGTTATGTGTTGTTACTGCCATTAGCTATTTGCTTCTTTTGAAACCTGTATTTTGGAAACATATTTACATCTGGAAGAGACTAAGCAGGGAAGAAACCTTCAATTTCCATCAACTTACCTACAGACGTGTATGAAAAACCTCAGGTGGCTGCCTCATAGTCATTAAGACTCAGCTAGGTCCTGTCCTGCAGAGACCTTTTGTGCCTCAGGTTTACAATCTCCCCCAAAGAACAAGTGTCTCATTTCAGATTTCAGGACCAAAAAAGCAATTTTTCTCTTTCATATTGAATGTTTAGTGTGGTCCAGACCCTTCATTTCCCACTCCTGTATCTGTCTTTTATGCGCTCACTGGCTGTCCTGCTGGATGAGAAATGAGTACTTTGTAGGGATTGCTGGCCCATTAAGGAAGTAGAGGGGTGGAAGTGGGAAAAGCTGGTGCCTTGACAGTGTGAGAAAGTGCAAAGATCCATCTATGAAAAAAAATCAAGAACATTCTTTCTTCAAACACACACAAACATCTAATTTCTGAATTCTATTCAAGGGAGACATTGCCATTAAGTCCTTGAAAAAGAGACAAAACAGGAAGAAAAGGATGTGTACACTTATTGGGTGGGATTCATCTCAATTAAATTTAGACATCTAAAAATTAGTCATCTGAGTTAGTCATCCCTGACTACCTTCAAAGTAAGCAGTGAGAAATAGGCACACCTAAAAGACATTCATCCTTCCTATCTTAGAAGATGAATTGCTCTTTAGAGTTACCTGCTTCTCTCCATTGATTACAAAGGGGAGCATGAAGTAAATAACTCAGACAACTGACTTTTAGACATCTGGAAATTAGGAACTTCCCTTCTTTAGCCTAGAAAGGGTTGAATTTCATTCTCAGAATCTTGGAAATAAATGGTATCTAAGATCTCATTTTAGCTGCCCTTTTGTTTTTTTATATAACCATTGTTGTTGAAATTTTGGCACTTCAAACATGAGGCTGTGATTCTACTCAGGAATGTAGCAAAGACTTCTAGGGCATTTCTGGACTTGTCATCTAGAGAAATAAATGCACACAAAAGCTTGGATGACCAGAGATCCTACACATGTAGTCAGAAGTATGTTGACCAAAGCTGAGATTTTTTCACTTATATTAAAAATAAACAGACTAAAAACATACTGGAAATACAAAACAGTATCATTACCTCCAAAAATCTTTCACATTTCACATTACCTCCTGTGAAATGAAAAATCTTTCCAAGATTTATGTTGGTATTTTAGATTAGCTAATTCACTAATAGTAGGAATAGTATTTCACTTCTCTAAAATGATCTAAAAGTCATCGATTCTGGAAGTCTCTCTAAGGACTTTTAAAGTCCTTGAAGGATTTGAATTTAAACTGTGTAATTTTTTGACTGGGATAAAAATATTGTTCACAGTTTGTTCCCAAAACACGTTGCCAAAAGGTTTCCAGGATTGGTTAAGGTAGAAATTTTTGTCTTCTGAGTTAGAGTCATAAATTTATTGAGAAGACAAAGTTAGCATCATTTTGATCAATATCTTGATTTCATGAGAGTATAAAAGATAATTTCTGGGTTTCTTTTTTTGAATTGGGCAGATTTAAATAACAGTAAGTGGGAAGGAGTTAACTTTTTAAGGCTGGTTACTGTAACTGAATTAATCTGTGGGCTGAAATACCAAAAGGAAAGACTTAAAATTCCTCCACTTCATTAAAAATATGTTTAACTCTTAATCTACAGATTCTATTTTACAGACATGGCAGCGTTCAATCTGATTTACAAGAGGTGGTTTCAGTCTCCTCTTTGAAAACGACCTTAACAAAAAATAGAAACAAAGCACTGAAGTGAAATAGAAACATGTTTCTGCATTTAAAAAAGTAGTGATTATTTATTTAAAGAGTTTGTGATGTGCCTATTCATTTATGGATTATTTCAAAGAAATATTTGACCTTAGTAGAATCTGCACGACAATGCCTGTATGGTGAGACTCACATGTCCAAGAAGAAGAATTTGAATGGTTTTGTTGGCTAGAGCTTTTTATTTACTTATTTTTTTTAATGGGATAAAGAGGTTTTTCTGTTGGTTATTGTGGAAACATTTTGTCAAAGAGGAACATTTGGCAGCAAAAACTCACTCTAAATTTATCAGTATATATACTTGGACAAATGTTTCCAGATGGCTTTTTGGGTCTTGGACTTTCACAAAGCAACACAAAATAAACACTTGTCTTTATGAAATATTCTAGCTATGAAAAGTTATTGTTTTCCAGTCATTGAAATGATGTTTTTAGTCAATCTTGATCTGGTAAAACAGACTCTATCCCTCCAGCAAGCTGAACTTAGTGACACTGTTTAGGATTTACACACAGTGGGGCGGTTAGTCTAGTCTGTCCCAGGTGTTTACTCTTTTTAAGGGCTCTGCAATGTATCAGAACACATCTACATGTATCTGTAGAGATGCTGCGAGCTCCTGACTGGTGCATCTTTGGAGGTACAACACGTAGACATAAGGAGCACTGGGAACATGTGAATAACAGCAGAATGAAAGTTGATGTGTTTTTAAAGTTTAGAAATGTCTAAAAACCTACAAACAAAATGAGTTACTTCATAGTTGTGTAGCTCAATGCTCTTAGAAATAAAGTTTCTTGGAGTACCTTCATAGATATTTGCAACCTGATGCACAGTAGCTATGAAAACCTTCCTTCTTTCCCGGTCATATAGGCTGAGATGCAGGCAAAAGATTAGATTAAGTTCAACTTTCACATAAGTTAAGGAAGGGAAAAGCTGTAAGTCTGATTGGTACTGTACTGAGAAAGGAATGACTCACATGCTTGCTTGAGATTTTGTACTAGAGAGGGATTATTCTGGTTTTGTGATGTTGCTAGTTGCCCATTTTCTGAAGTCTTTTGGTCAAGCGGCTTTTTAGTGAAGGGTAACCTATAGATGCTGGGGATCAGTTCAAATAACTGCTCAAAACCTTTAGCCTTTGTTCTTAGAAAAGCACATAATCTTGGGTGAAAAAAAAATGACACTCCTCTCCAAAATTACAAAACCACTAGGCTTTTGTGAAGAGTTAAGTGGTTGCTGGAGGATGTCTGAAAGAGGCAGGTGATCCTTGTATACTGACATATTCTTAACATTTCATTGTTTCAGATCCAATTCCTATCAATCACATTCTATAACAATCTTGAAAATGAAAATGAATTATAAGGTCTCAAAAGCCAAATTTACTCTGGATTTGTCCATCGAATTGTTCTCTGTTTCTGTGGGAATCTCAATTAGCATCTTTTTAAAGAAACAACTTATTCACTTTTCTTCCTTCTCCAAAAAAAGAAGGAAAAAGTAGAAACAATTGGAAGTTAACATTAGTTGGACTATGTATGATATAGAATCTATCAAGATAAACAATTTTACTGTGAGGATGAGGGAGCCCTGGCCCAGGCTGCCCAGAGGGGTTGTGGAGGCTCCTTCCTTGGAGGTCTTCAAGACCTCTCTGGACATGTTCCTGTGTGACCTGATCTAGGTGAACCTGCTTCTGCAGGGGGCTTGGACTAGATGATCTCTAAAGGTCCCTTCCAACCTCTACCATTCTATGCTTCTATGATTTTCTTGTCTAGTTACCCAATGGTCCACGCTCCATGTTTGAGTTCATAGAATCATAGAATAGTAGAGGTTGGAAGGGAGCTTTAGTTGTATGTTCTTATAGCTAGGTACTAATGAGATTACCTTAAAGAGGATAAAGTTGGAATCATTCCTTGCAGCTGTGTCTGTGTGATTTTTGGAGCCCACGTGACATGAGCTTGGATGTTCTGATTCACCACTGAAAGCAAAATGCTTCATCACTAATCTGCTGGGAGGAATTGGAGATGACAGAGCTGGACAATCTGAACAAGAAACATGGATGGATTGGCAGGAATGAAGTTTAGTGACATCAAAAATAAAACTCACGTTTTAGGAGCATACAGGGAAAATTTTTTTACTTGATCAAGCTAAGTTCATGTATTTCTCATGATTAATGTGTATGATGTGAAGAGCACAACCTGTAAAGCTCTTCCAAATCTCTACAACAGCCTGTCTTTGCACACTCTGTCACACTATTCATGTGCTTGACCTTTCCTGGTTTCTGTTTTGTACGGTACAAAATCATGAGGATTTTAGCACCTGATCACACAACAACCAACACCTCTTCATTCACTCTGCCATCTGTAATATTTCCCAGCTTCTGGTCTATGAAGTCTGTAGTATCTAGTAAAACAATATGCTCTATTAGTGTTCATTATGGTTTTCATAATGCTGATGGTAAAAGTCGAATGGTGAGGACTGACAAGCTAATGTTGCTACTTCATTCTGCCAACATACCTTCAGTCTTGTTATCTTTGCCTTGAGCTTTCTTTAGCACAAATTATTGATTGTGCCCAGTGATGCTAATTTGTGTTTCTGACATCAAAGAGAATATGTCCACCTTCTCCGGTCAAGCCATGAGAGAGAAATTAACCTTGGGCTCCTAACACAGTATAATAGAAGTGTACTGGGATCTAACATCATCTCATGAAAGAATTTGTATACCTTGTTGAAATGTATTTACTTCTTGCCTCTAAAAAAGGTAATTATGAGACCAAATTGTCCTACAAATTGTTTCTTGGGATCAAATTGTGACTTGATATCACTGTCATAAAAGCTTTGACAGAATGTTTCTAGAGCAGTTTTAAGAAGATGAAATCTTCTTAATTTCTGAAATTAACCCAGAAATATTGATCATCAGTACCCTTATTCCAAACAAGGACAAAATATGTGGTATGGAGAGATATGACAGCTTAAGTTAGAAAATATTTAAGTAAAAAATAGAGATCTTGAAGAAAATATTTGAAAATTAAAATAACTGCCTTCGCATCCAGGAAAAAACTCCCAAATAACAGTTCAACCTAACTAAAACCTCAGTGTGCCTTCAAGACTCTGGTTTAGCTTTCAGTCCTTCACTGTATGTATTTCATAGAATCATAGAATAAGTGAACCTGCTTCTGCAGGGGGGTTGGACTAGATGATCTCTAAAAGCCCCTTCTAACCCCTACCATTCTATGATTCTATGATCAAGTCCAACTCCCCTGCAGAAGCAGGTCCCACCTAGATCAGATCACACAGGAATGTGTCCAGGTGGGTCTTGAAGATCCCCAAGGAAGGAGCCTCCACACCCTCCCTGGGCAGCCTGTGCCAGGGCTCCCTCACTTGAAACAGTAGTTTTTTCTTATATTTAAATGGAACTTTTTGTGTTCCAGCTTCATCCCATCACCCCTTGTCCTGTTGCTAGATACTGTTGAAAAAAGGGATGTCCCAACCTCCTGACACCCACCATTTAGATATTTGTAACTATTAATAAGATCCCCCCTTAGTCTCTTCTTTTCTAGACTAAACAACCCCAGTTCCCCAGCCCCAGTTGCCTCTGTTTTCCAGACAATCAAAGCAGAAAAATAAACTTAGGCTTTTTCCAAAAGTCTTAATAAATTTGGGATGATTGGGTGGTAGGATTTCATATTGAATTCTCAAAGCAAAGTAACCATATGCCTCTTGACCACATTATGAAATAGGTCTCAGTGGCTCATTTGGGGATGGAGGGAAGAAAAATCAGTGGAATTCAAACCTCCTTACTTTCTGGTCTGTGGTGTAATGTCAAGGCTGTCATTGCTATGAAAACAAGTCCTGTGCTAAGAGAAGGTATATAATAATGATGGAAACAACCCTGAAAGGCATTTATATCAATCTCAGGTTCAGGATGCACAGAATTTCCCTCTTACATTATGTGGGTTTCCTTCAACACTTTACTACAAATCCCACAGATACTTCCTGCAGCCCCGATAACTTTTGATCTCAATCACTTTTGTGCTCACATTTAACAACTATATCCAGTAGATGAATACTGTGTCAAAAGAAAGCAACCTGCAAGAAAAGCAAACCAATATAAATAACTGAGGATGAAATGAGAATAGCTGAAATAAACCAATAAAAACATGAAAAGACAGTCAGGGACAACGAGGAACAAACAGAAATTAAAATTGTTTTGAAAACCTAAAAATAACATGAGATTTCTTCTGATTTAATCTGAATAAAGCAATATATTGATATGTTTTATATTCACCATTGAACTTTCACCTCTGAACGTCATCTCATTCATTTTTTTCACCTGGAACTAACTGCACAAGTGGCTTCTTGGAGGTGTGAGAAATGGGTTCAAACTTACTGGCCTGTATAGTTGGATAAGGAGAAAAAGAAACTGGATTCTTACTGAAGACAGTTCACTGGATGTGAACTGTCTGAGGACACGAGCTTTCAGTAGCGAAACTATAAAACATTGCACTGATTACACTAATCCTCCTGAAATCCATGCAGATTTGTCTAGCATAGCATGTATAATGCTTTGAATAAAACACTGAGCTATGATATCCCTGTTTAGGCAGATTTGCCAAGGCTGTAACACATTTAGGTGTGTATCCCCATACCATTGATCTTTCAGAAGGAAAACAAAACAAAAATCACCTTCTTGACACATCAAAAAGTAACACAGCACCGAAGCAGATGGCACTTTTGATTCTTAGGTATGTGTCATGTTGATTCTGGATTTTATAAAAGCATTAGTGACTGATATGTGAGAAATTAAAATAGAACAGGAGCACTATTTGCAGATGTGAAGCACTCCAACTGTAGTTAAAATATGCCATTCTCTGATATAGTGTCCAGAGTAGTATGTTAATAAAGCCAGGTACGAGGTAGACCTGTTTGCATCTGTGTGACCCTCAGTGTGAGATGACTGGGACATCAAGTGATCCAGGGACCAAAACAGGTTCAACCAGGTGTTTAGAGACAATTGCTTGTGAGATCCTGTATGTGTATATTTGTGGGTGTGTATCTGTGTACTTGTGAGTGAGGGGTTGACAACTGGAATAGGGCTGTGGACACCGACAGAGGGCTTGTATATCCAGATGCCAGCAATTGAATAGATCAGGATTCAGTGGCAGCTACCATAGTGTACTATGATGTATATACTCATATGTAGCTTCATCTGAAGTCCTGTGTCCAGTTCTGGGCTCCCCAGCTCAAGAAGGACAGGGAACTTCTAGAAATAGTCCAACACAGGGACACAAAGATGGTCAAGGGACTGAAGTATCTTCCTTATGAGGAAAGGATGTGATACCTGGGGCTGTTCAGTCTGGAGAAGAGGAGACTGAGGGAGGACCTCATTGATACTTACAGGTACTTGAAAGGTGTTCGTCAAGAGGATGGGACAACACTTTTTTTCTGTAGTGTCCAGTGACAGGACAAGGGGTAACAGACATAAACTGGAACACAAAAAGTTCTACTTAAACATAAGGAAAAAATTCTTTGCTGTTAAGGTGAGGGAGCCCTGGCCCAGGCTGCCCAGGGAGGGTGTAGAGGCTCCTTCTCCAGAGGTTTACAAACCTCCTTGGACACATTCCTGTGTGATCTGATCTAGGGGAAGCTGCTTTAACAGGGGGATTGGACTAGATGATCTTCAGAGATCCCTCCCAACCCCTACCATTCTGTGACTCTGTGATGCCTTTCATACTGCTCAGATGGAGAAGGGAACAGGATTAGGCCATCAGTGCTGTTTGTGTTCCATGAGTGCCCTATTTTCTGCCTGTGCTGATCCATGTGGCCAGCCCTGTGTGCATGTATGTAGGCACTGGGTGTGTGTACCTACTGGGAATACACACACAGACCTGCTACCAGCTGGACGTGGGGGCAGAGAGCTCATCTCTCCTCTATCAGTTTGCTGGATGCACTAACACCATACATTGTGGTGTCTCTGCTCCTCGTACAGCCCTGCAGCGAGAGTGCCTGAGGTTAAGTGGAATAAATTATGACTCTGAAGTTACACATAGCATCTGACATCAAAAATAGTCCTGAAGCACACATGTATTTGCTTATCTCATAACACTGCTTTTAAAACACAGTTTTAAACTGTGAAAACTGTCCCATTCCCATTTGAGAGGTGCTGTTTAGGTGCATGTCCTTATAACAACACCCATTTTTCATTGAATTTCGTTATTGGTTCTTGTAAAATAGGGATAATGACATTGTTTTCTTTAAGAGAATTGGTCCTCAATATTTTCATTGCCATGCAGGACTAAACTTTCCTCAGGAAAGTAAAAACCACCCAGATATAATGCCCGTCATATCAAATGTTGCTGAAAGGATTTTCATTTACAATCAGATCAGAGGAAAAGTAAATGATGTATCCCTTTCTCACTTGCCTTTTTCACCCCATTTTCTTTTCTTGGTCACATATGTAAGAATGAGCACATGTAGCATTTGTTCTGTAATGTATTTCTCTTCTGCAATCATATGCTAATACAGAAGACAGGAATTACACTTTCTCTCTGGACTACTTTTGACTGTTTCTTGGATCACAAATACTGTATAGATTACAGGTGGAGAAACATTGCTTGAAAACAGTTTGATATCTTCTCATGGAAGGTAATATATAGGAGCAAAGTAATATTACCACCAAAAAGATAGCTGCAAACATCCTGTGTTCTTTTGGATATGAATTCACACTCTGTAGGCAACAGCAACCTCTCTTCTTTGGCATAAAAGCAATGTTTTAGTCTTGAACAAAATGCTCTTTTACAGCAGCACAAAGTACATTTTAAAGATGTATTATTAAAAATTCCATTGAATTGAACATTAACATATCTTACCATTCAAAAAAACCTTCTCTGTAACAATGAAAAAACACTCAGCATTTGCTTCAGTTCCCACTGAGGGTAGCAGGAGTTTAGCCCTGTAATCCAGTGGAATCAGAGGTAGACCAGAGCTGAAAAACTTTCCAGAATTCCCTCTGAACTCTTCTTCTTCCCATGTGAAGTCCCAAAAGAGAACAAAAAAAAAAACCCTCTACCAGACAGAAAGGAAGAAACCCAACAGGCTCTGAACTGTGTCCCTGCTCCCTGCCGTTCACGAAGGGCTTCTGCATGGCCTCATAAATTCTGTGGTCAGAGACAAATTCCTTGAATTTCTTCCACTGTGGAATCACTGGGGAACCATAGCGTGCCAACAGACTGCTGAGGGATGCTCTACACACAATCAATGGAGAGTTTTGTGTTTGGGAGCTGGTGGCAGGACGTACCCCACAGATCTGCCATAAACTCATCTTTCTGTTGCATCAAGACAGCTTGTTATATTTAGGTACCAACTGGAACTAATGACTAGCTCTTTGAGATCTTGATTATCATATGACTCATGACCTAGTGAGCTAAGGGGAGAATTAGGCCAGGAATATTTGAGATCTAAACTCTGCACTTGGTTTTCTCTTAGGGTCAAAGAAACAAACAAGCTTCTCAGCTGCATTAAGGGAAAGATAAAAATTGCTCTTAGGAGTATTGGTTTAGGTAATGTCACTGCAATTATGCTCACACAATTATGTATAGCTACCTCTTTTTTTTTAAGTAGCTAAGAGTTGGAGGGGCTTGGCAAAAACTCACTTGAGGAGAAATTGTCTGGGGACTCTAAGGTTTTTTTACAGGAGTAAAGAAACCTGAAAAGAACAGTAAAAAAAAGATCCCAACACACAAATGTGAAAAAAACTATCCATGAGGAGTCTTTTTCTTCTCTCTGGCATCGAAAGTAAAAAGTGAAGCAATGAAAATTTTGAAGTCAATAAAAAGGAAATGCTTTTACATTTAACAAAAATGTTCATTTGTGGAATTCTCATGGGGTATTGTTGAACCAAAGCGTTAGCCAGATTGGAAAGGCTTGAATGTGATTTCAGACTCCTAACAATGCTTAACAGCTGTTCTTTAAGTGGACAGAAATAAAATGCATTATGATGAACAGCTAAAACCCACAGATTCATGCAAGACATCTTTATTTAAGATGTGATAGCTGATTATAAAAATTGGATGCCATTTTCCTAGGAAAGGAGATCGGGTTTTGTGTCAAAAAGAAGATACAGTACTATAAACACTCTGTAATAATAGTATAATACAATATAATGAGCATAATATCATATACAAGTCTTGCATGAGTCTTCTAAGAGTTCCTATGAGAAACACAAGTAGAATATAGTCTTTTAAGGAAGTTTCCTCTTTGGTATAGCCATCATCTCAGAATGAAATTATAAAAGTTTTCTGTAATGTCAGTCCAAATTGGCAGAGAGAGACTGGAAAAAACAAACATAACTAAACTAAAGTGTACTGAAGAGGAATGTTTCTCCAGAATTCAAGAACCAATAGTAAGGATCAGAGTTGAGGATCAATACACAATGAAGAACTACAGAGATGGAAAATTTGAGTAAATATGTGAGACATTTTAAAATCAGAAAGTGGGTATTGATGGGGAAGAGAAATGAGATAAAAAGAGAGCAGCAGCAAAACAGACTGATTAAGTGAATTGACATGCTTAAAGAAAACAAGGAATTTAATAATTAAAACATATACTGTCAAAAGAAAACAAAAGGACAAGCGAAAGAAGATAAATGAGTTAAAGTAAAAGTCAAATCAAACAAAGGAACTATGATCAAATAAGAATGGCAATTGAGTTTGGATTTCCAAAAATTTGACACAGAGCGTTACACTCCTTTTGTCTTCTTGCTTCTTTGTGTTTAATAACACAGAGAAGTCACTTATTTAATTACAGTCTATCTTATTGCCTTCACTGCACATATAATTTCTATGTTTGGTAAGGATTACCTATGGGATCTCAAGCAAGTAGCTTAACTCTTCTCTCATCTCAGCTCCTTTACCTGAAAACAGTGAATATGCAGCGCTCCCTTTTCCCCTGTGACAGGCTATTTTTAATTTTTATTCTATTTTCTTTTGCTACAAACCCTGTTTCAACACCTCATCATTTTTTTCCAACTGCACTATGCAAGCCTATGAACCAGAGGGGTTTTGTTTTCTGTTCTCTGCATTGCTAGTAGTCCTGCATTCTTGCAGAACTCCGGATAGATCACTTAACCTCTGCGGGCTTCTGCTTCTCCATTCATATGATAGGATAATACTGACCTACCTCAGAGAGGGATGTGAGGCTAAATTAGTGTTTAGAAAGGACTGCTGAAGTACAAGGTGTAAAGTATTATTATGCTGAGTGCTTCACCAGTGAGAAACTAACCTCGCCACTGAAAATCAGTTTAATATATGAAGCTCTAGTAGCTAGCGTGGATTTGCTGATGAGAAGGGTGGCTGCCCTTGAGAATGGAAAAACACAGTCCCACATCGCTCTGGCCACATTCACTTTGCTTACTCAAGAGCAGACAATGACAGGCAGGGGCTGGAGGGGGAAGGAGGAGGGGAGGATTTAAAGTTAATCTTGCCATGCGACTGTGTACAAGAATTGCTGTCAGTACAGAAAACTGACACAAGGTAGGGAATGAATCCAAAAGACAGAAGCTAAAAATGTGAACAAGGAGGAAGCTTTTCTTTTTGCCTTTCCCCCACCCCCTTTGTGTTGTTTGATGTAGCCATTTAGATTTCCTCCACTACTCCTTCCCATCCCCCTTCCCCCAGGAATAAAAAAGAGGAGAACTCTTATTAACCAGTGTCTCTTTCTACTGTGAGTAGGGAAATGTTTCAACACCAAGTCACTTAACTGTAGGCGTCCGTGCAGCCATACTGCTGGCTGTGAATAATGTATGGCTATTCAAAGCAGATATTAGACTGCGTGTGCAGATACCACTGTACATATTAGATCACTCCAAATAAGGATACCTCTGGAGAGAGTGGAAAAAAAAAAAGTCACAGCTCAGGCATATTTATGGAAAAGAAGATGTATTGAAGTAGCTGAACTAATAGATCAATGCACCAAAGTTTATGGCGTACAAGTCAGCTGTCACGGGCACGGTTAAGGGAGTTCTAATATTCCAGTGAAGTCCCAAGCTTAAAATAAAATAATGAAAAAAAAAGAGATTAAATCTGCTCTGTCACTTAATTGATAGACCAAACCTGAATCAATCACTCTTGATTGCTGACCAGCTCTCACATTCACCATATGTCTCTGGATCTCTAAACGCAATTATAAATCTTTTCATCACAGGCAGGTTTGAACACAGCAAAACCTTAATGGTGAAGTTTCTGTTACTGAGCAGTAAAGAAAGGCAGATGAGGAAGCAGAGATTCTTGTTCTGCTGCTATCATTCATACAAATAGCTCTCTTGAATCGCTGGAGAAATGTAGGTACTTGAAAAGCAGAATGTAGCCCATATTATAAGGTGAACATCCCTTGTAAAACTTAGTGTGTCCTCCGAGCGTGTGTGTGATTGCTGCGTGTGCTCCTCGCTATACAATCCCCTCAAAAGAGGCTCTACTATGAGCCCTGCAGCAGTAAAATTAATTGAACAGATCTCTGTCCTTCCCTGCCCCTCTGCTCCCATAGCCTAATCCTATCCCACTCTGTCTCTTCCATGCAAGCTATCACCTTTTCTGTCTGTTAGAAACAAGCAGACAGGCAAGTCAGACCATTTCACAGTACACAGAAATAGCCATGCACATATATTAATGAATATACACACAAGTATGCATTTATGTCCATGTACTACACACATAAACGTGCATGAATGTATATGTGTATATCTATTTCCCTGTGTACCAATGTGAATTAAAAGAATGCAGTCAAGGTGACAGTAACCTCCACTGGGGGTAAGTTGTGAGGAATAAGCAGCAACAATTCAAGGGTCCAAAGGGTGGAAGAACCTCAGACCCAAAAACTCCCCTGTCCTAAACTTCATAAGCTGAAACCACAGATAACAAATGAGCAGATTTTTCTTAACCTCACAAAAATACTTTGTGGATTACCAAAATATAACCTTTAGCACAACAGCTGTCATTAAAATGTGATTCCTGCATTGCAGTTACTTGTGGAATGGCACAGCAATCTCCCATGCAGAGCCATGCTCTACCTGAAGAATGCATTCAACACTCTAGCAAAGTAAATTTGATCTGCCAGTAGTAAAGTCTCCCTTCCTGTCCTAACATGCACCATGCTTCACACCTCAGGCTTGATCAGATTAAACTATTACCCTGGTAAGACGTGTATGTATAATAAATGTACATACATCTGTTTCCTTAAAACAGAAATGAGAATTACCATACCCTTGATTCTACTACCTGCTATATAAATAAATAATGACCACTCTCTGTGTAAAATCTGATATGCAGCAGGCAAACTTTAGGCAGAGGTGAAGTAGGCAGCTGCCTATGACAGTAGTGAGGTCAGGGAAGAACAGCCATGACCCTTTACCTCCTCATTAGTTTTCCCCATGCCCAGGCCCTGCAGGTCCATGACAATCAGTGCTCCCACAAAGCCCTGGCATTTGCACAGGTGGGATACAGTGACTGCCCTCCATCCCCACCTCTTCTCCTGGCTTGGAGAACCTGTCCTGGACCTGTGGGTCTTCCCCTGGGGCTCTTTGCTCTAGATTTGCCCATGCCATCTCCCTCACTGGGGAAACAGCAGGCTGCTTTGGTGAGGCTCCAGATTCTCAGCTTTGGAGCAGCAAAATTGCTTTTTTCAGTGGTACTGGTAACTTTGAGACATCTCTGAGCATGCATTTACAGGCATGGGGTCATAAGCCATACAGCTGCAAATTTCATCCAAATGGAAGAACAATAATTGGCCTCTTTTATTCTGTTTTGGGAAGCCTGTACCTCCTGAGAAATTGCTGCCTTTTCTTTTGGTGCATGACTCCTTAATATACTTGACAAACTCTAATATACGAAAACTTCAGCTGCTAATTCACAATAATCTTGGTTTTCTCCTGGTAAAATTGAAGTAAATACAAATCACTCCCCCCGATGATGTTTACAATATTTATTCATGGACCCTTCAGTATGAAGCACTTTGATTAAACAATTTAGCAAAAAGCACAGCAAACCCACCTGCTGTATGAAGAACAAGAACTGAGCATCTCCAAGGTTGTTATGAGCTATTATATGTGTATGAAAAAAAGAAGACGCTTTGCACTTGCAGTCAGAGATCCAGAAAAGTGACAGCTATACAAATACACATGAGCAAAACACAATGACATGGGAAACCAGCTATTCCCAGGCTTTTCTGTACGCTATACCAAAGTGGAAAGGGGGTTTTCTTTTTGAGATTATCTACAGTAATTAGGAGTCCCCAGTTGTGTTTACATGGTTAGCAAGTGTAAAATATGATGACCTGCTGAGGATTTGCAAACAGCTAAGTTATAATGATGGATCGTGGTGAGAGGACATGTAAGATTTCCCAGACTTCTGCTGGGAATACTTCAAAAATAAAGCACGTTGTTTTCCCCTTGGGGTTTATAACGCCTCTTTGACTTAATCAGCTTGCCTTTTTGCTCTCAAGGAGAAATGTCTCCGATTTTACTCATCGGGAGGAATCGCAATGTTCGCGGTGTTACGGCAGTGATTTTTAACTATCTTTTCTCACGGGAGGTATTGGCTTAGGGTAACAAATAACTCCCCTGTGAGATTTGGTTCATTATCTTGTAAATACAGTGTTTCAAGAGAGGATATATTCTATGTATGTATGTATGTGTGTTATGTATGTGTATTATAGATGTATATGTTTCTGAGTTATATGTATATTCATCTTTATAGACAGACACAAACAACTCAGTTTAAGGACACAATTTAGCCTCTACATTAAAAAAAAGTGTGAGAACAGCATAGCAAACCAATAGTATTTTATTTCAAGTTGTATTAAAGATATAAAGGTAAATTCTGCATTTAATTTCTATTCTTATAGTGGCTAAGAAAATTATTGCATTTCTCCATGATGGAATAATGTATGCGAGCCATGCTCACTTATTTTAAACAGTAACATCTGAGCAGAGCTATCACTGACTATATGTTTGCTCTTGTGGCTCAGAGAAGTCAAGCAGGGAAACGAGAAATGCTTTATTACTGCCAAACCCTGCTTAAAAGCAAAGAATACCCCTAGGCATAGTTTGAAATGTTACTATAGGGTAGGGGGAGCTTTGCATGTCTCCTGGACAGAGCCACATAAAGCAGAGTCAAGAGGTGAAAATGATTCCAGAATGCTCCTTTGTAGCTTCAGGACAAGCCTTTACTCATATTTCTGGCTAGATGAATAGTGGGAAAAAATAAGATTCAAACATTATAAAAATGGGATCCAAGTACAACATTTGACAATATTGTTTTCTCTGCTATGTCCAGGACATCAGCCTTTTCTAGGCTTCTCATATTTACTGCCCTGTAAGCCAGTCAGCATCTGGACTCTGCTTTAATATCTACAGGCAGATCCTGCTCTTTCCTCCAAGCAGCTGGAAGTGATGGGCTGAAAACAAAGGGAAAGATTCATCTCACCTGGCATTAGTTGTCTAAAAGTTTAACTGTTATCAGGTTTAAACTAATCATTCAAGCTCCCTCTATAGTTCACGGAGAGAAATAGAGACCCAAGAGAAGGACTTACCTTAACCAAAATGGGCATCAGAGAAATTTCCCTCCCTCTTTGCACCTGGATTGGAGAGAGATCCTTCCTTAAATGAGATGGCTAATTTTCTTGTTTAAAGCTAAGTGGAATGAAACTGGGTCACAATGTTTAACCTCACATTTTTTATTTGAGTAACATGACTAAATCTCTTGCAACTACCCAGGACTTTAGATTTTCCTGTATGTTTTCACCATATCTCGTTTTTTGCACCTCCTGGCTAATTTAGAGCTGAAAATTTACAGCAATTCTTGTTCTTAGTCTTTTACTCTTTTTTCCTTTTACTTTTTTTTACTTCCTAGAAATAATTTTGTCTTTACATCTTCCAGCCTGCTAAGGTGAAACATTGCTCCAATCTTTCTTTTTTCCATGCTAGGTCGTTACTTCCTCTTGAGAAATCTGTACCTCACCTGCTATTGAACATTTCTGGTCCTGAGTTTGTTTTTCACTCTATTGACTGTGTTTCATTTCATTTCGATTTGGGATTGTATATGATGATTAAAGTTCTTCCATTTTGCAAGTGGCCAAACATTCTGCTTGGGTTGATGACAAAAGTAGGTTAACTCACTATACTTTTTATAAGCTATTCTAAGTTTATGGCAGGCAGGTAAGAGAGAAAAAGTAATTGTAGTTCCAAATGGCTATTTTGGGGGGGGGTTTACCTTTGAGGGTTTTTTTTCTCCTAGCTTTCATAATATTTTCTTATTTCTGTGTGTGAGGGGAAAATATTATAATCTTGAAATTTTTAAGTGGTACTTAATGTTTCTGCTACTTCAGGTGTGCTGAAATACCACATACCACTTTTCATCAGGAAGTTGCAGATTAACAAATATTGATGAGCTTCTGAAATTCCCATGAGACCAGTATATGCACATTATCTAATGAAGGTAAGGCACAAGGAGCTTTTACGTGGTTCTTCAATTCAAAGCTTTCTGAAGCAGATTGCTTAATGTTTATGACTTGTGTATATGTCAAAAGGTTTCAGAATACTTTCTTATTGACTACCACTACAAACATATACTGCATACTCGAGATTTGATTGCATCTTAATGGGGGGGACTGCTAACGTTTCATAAACTGTGTTCATACTTTTAACTAGCTCTTTCATCCTGAAGTGACTCATTGCCTTTAACTTTGTGAGAGTTCTCTCTTTGATGTTCTTTTCTTATTTAGCATAAATTTGTTTTTCAGTAGTTACTATCTGCCATTTAATGCTCTGTCATTGTCTGTCAGATGTATCATTTTTTTGACTGTTCCAATGACATCTGTTTGATTTTCCAGCCTCTTCATCCCCTAAACTGTTTGCAGGCTGAGAATGAAGAACAGGGTACAAACTCTATTCGTTTTTATTAACCAAATATGCACTTTGAAAATTTGCATATATATTATAAGGAGTGGGTCTGTATTAATTAATTTAATATGCTTGGCTTTGGTTCCAAATCAAATCACTCTTGAAGAAAACTCACTTCAACAGGAGACGGACCAGTAGCTACAGCAAATACAGTAGCCACCATTAAGATGTCAACAGTATCGTATGATCATCAGTCATTGCCTGATGCAAGCAAAATACCTGATTTAGAAGGGATTCTTTAATCTGTTGCAATGGACATTTATGTCTGTATGAAAGTAA
Organism: Colius striatus; assembly: GCF_028858725.1. Classification (NCBI taxonomy): domain Eukaryota; kingdom Metazoa; phylum Chordata; class Aves; order Coliiformes; family Coliidae; genus Colius; species Colius striatus. The sequence goes on from NC_084760.1 coordinate 4,627,759, forward strand.
AAAAAAATAATCAGCACTTTTCAAGTATATCTAATCTGTTAAATCAAAATAAGTGAAGAGTATTTGGTTTAGCATATTTTCAGTTAATCACTCCTGTGTGTGTAAACGAAGCATGACACTTACTCTCATGGACTGAGCCAACTTGGAAGTTTTAAACAGAAGCAGAATCAGCTCATGGAAAGCCATATGGTCTCCTTATGATCTTCCATTAAAATAAATACCAGATTTACAGCCACAGCTACAACAGCAACAGCATAAAAGCAGAGTAAAACCCCATTTTTCACTTGTAAGTTACATCAGCTTTGAGGATCTTTAGTGTTTTTTCAGCAGCAACAAAAGTACTGTGGAGTAGAAGAATACTTAGTGTGTCTTTTTCTATTATATAGTTATTACTGAATGTTGATCAAGACCAAAAAAAGGGGTCAGTCAGAAGCCAGATTATCAGCTGGTAGCAGATAGCAATAACACATTAAACATTTAGGAGTTTCTCACTTCCTGCCTATTCATTTCTTCTCAGTTCTTTAAAATGTCTGGAAGACAGAAAGAGGAACGTTCCTAAAAGTCACAACTACCTGACACACAAGGCAAAATAGGAGAGCTGAGTCAAGTCATCCAACATTTTCTGCAATATTTCCCCTTTAATTCAGAACTGAGGTCAGTCTTACTGACCCATCAGGAAAATGCCAGAGCTGGAGATGCCATGACTTTCACCAGTATTTATTGTGCTGGTTAACTGTCCCACGTTATTAAAGTTGTGGCCAGTTTTTCATTTGCATTCATATAGATCCAGTTACCAGCAGCAAGTTCATCTTACACTGTTTTTTAGTGCATTTCAGGACTCTGTGATACCCATTATTTTCTCCACATGGAAATAGGACTCTTCTGTAAACAGATTATCTCAGTAGCTGAATTCCTTCAATTTCCCCCTGGAAAGCTTTATTTCAAGAATCTGAGTGTTTTCTGGAACTTAGGTGCAATTTCAGTTTTCCAATAACCCTTTAAAAAGTTTGAATGTGGGTGGTGTTAACTTCTGTAGTTGTCCAATATCAGTCTTACTGTTGCCTTACAGAGAAGTGGAATCGCCATACCTCTTATTAGCACATCCCTGTTTATGATTATACACTGATTACATTAGTCCTTTTTACCACCACAGTGTACTGGGAGCTCAATAGAATTTGTCACCTACAATTAACCTTAAATCTTTTTTGGAGTCACCATGTTAATGATCCAGTCCTTTCAGCCTGCATATACATCCCTAGAACTGCAACTTTGTGCTCCCTGATAGTAGGATGTAGTTTGTTTGAATAAGGCATGGTTTCCCGTGCAATTCAGTTCAGCGGTATGACTGACATCTTCATCATTATGTACCACTTTGCCAATCTTTGTGTCACCTGCCAATTTTATCAGCAGCAATTTTATACTTACTTCCCAGCCCCTGATGAAAATATTGAATAGTGCAAGGGGAAGTACTGGTCTCTGAAGCACCCTGTTAAAACCACTCCCTTCAAAATGACAGTCTCATTGACAGCTTCCTTTAGAATCCCACCAGTTTCCCGGTATTTAATCCTTATAACATGCATTACTAATGTTTGGTACTGAAGTTCACCCTGAAGATTACATGTATCTAAGCTAAAAGCTTTGTAAAAGTCTACATTTATTTTTACAAAGTAACATATAGTTATTTTTTTTAAAGGTAAGTTTGTTTGATAGACTGTATTTACTACAAAGCCATTCATATGTATTAATTCCTTACTAAATCCCACATAAGTCCTAACAGCTGATGTTAAGCTAATATATTAATATGCTCACATCAAACTCTACATGTGTCAAGTATGGCTGAACTAGAGGACTTGGTAAGGAAATAATCTTTGTTTGATGGCTAGTGATGAACATTCCTCTAGAACGAGAGAGGCCATCTGTATTTTTAGCCAGATAGAAAATGTACTCAGTGCTTCTGCCTAACTTGCTTCTTCAAAGATGATTCAGTGAAGTAAGAAGTGACTTAGAAAGTGCATCATTTCTTCAGCATGTAAACTTCAGGGTAATTAGCTCTTTTCAGTGTCCTCATCTAATCCCTTCACCCTCCACAAGAACTTCAAGGTTAAAAAAAAATGCAAAGGGCTTCACAATCTGAGGGAAACCTTTGAGGACTGCAGAGTTTGTATCTGCAAGATATTTTCTCCCTTCAAATTAGGCATCAGAGGATTCACAGCACACGTCCAAGCTTTGCAGTTATTGTCTTGCCTTCAACTATGTTCTGTTGAAACTTTCTTCCTTAACACTTCTTTTTCCTACACTATGGGTGAATGATCTTCAAGATTGCATCATTCTTGGTAATTCCTTCTTTCCACTATTTTATACTTGACAATAGTCAACAAAACTCTGCAGAGCTTTTTAATTGTGTGCTCTGAAAATTTCACAGGCAGAGCGCCAGCCACTTAATTGTGCTAATTATTATTCACGCAATAACGCCTATTAGTCTGCACTTTTTTTAAAGGGGTTCAATCAGCATTCAGATCTTGCTTGCTTGGCAGAATGTCATTATAGCTGCTTTCAAAATCTGGCAATAAGCCTAAGAAGAGTCCATTTTTGCCACTGGGACTGCCTAATCCAGACATCATTATCGATCAAACTGACACATGCCTGCCAAAATGGTTACAAGAAAAACAGGAATCTACACGGCTCCAGTATCTCCAGCTTCAGTCTGCAAAATGATAGGGATCAAAAGATAGAATCATATTTACATGAGAAATCAGAACATACATCTACAAGAAGAAAGGTAGAGTTCCAGAATTGCATTTATTTAATGATGCAGTCTTTAAAAGGGAAAGAACACTGGGAGAATAAAAGAGAAGTAAGAACTCTGGGAGAATAAAAGAGAAGTAAGACCACTGGAAGAATCTGCCTCTTTAAGTCAAGTCCCAGGTCTGATACTGATAGCAACACATCAAATTATGCAGCCTAAACATCTACCCTTCGGTCAGAGATTTACAGATGCACTTCAGATTAATTTGCCTGTGGAGTAAAAGTACACTTGCAAAAGTAATTGGAAGCGTCACGCTTCTCAAAGAAATGTGATTCCTCAACACTGGGAATTGCAGAAAGAACACAGAAGACATTACAAATTTTCTACACAGTGGTTTCAGTGATCAACATGGAGTTTACACTCCATGTAAGAATGAACTTGATGCATAAACATAGTGTTATTTGGAAACTCCATAGGTTCTCTTTTAAATGTTGCTGAATAAGTGTTTCCATGTGACCATTTATTAATATGAAGGACGTGAGATTAGATTTGCTAGTTAGCGCTTACTGTATGATGTATGGCAGAATGTGGTTCCAAGCAAGGCAAAATAGTAAGATAGGCATGTGGCAAATGTCCACTGTTTTGGCTTGTACTTTATATAGAAATATAAGGCATGGAGAGAACCATTAAGCTCATGGTTTAATATAAAGAAAGTGCATTTTTTTGCTCACATCCCTTGAACTTTCATGCTCCACTCTCCTGATATATCTATTAGCCATCTATTAAGAAACTTTTACTGACTGAGGCAGTGAACTGACTATCCAAGAGTTGTACAACAAAAGGAACGAAGGCAACAGAGAATTGGGTGCTTGATTTCTCTCCCTATACGAATTTAAAAGTCAGTTCACTGACCTTAAGAAATGTTAATTAAAAAAAAGCAGCACTGAAAGGAGAGAGATAAAACTGACCAATATTTGAGGGGTACAATGGAGAGGAAGAAAACATTTCTTTATTTTTTTATGGAAGATCATGGAAAAAAAAGAAAAGAAACAGGGAAACTTATAGAGGGAAATAATTTATGTCACGAAAAAATCTCTTGAATACCAGTACAAACTGGTTAGAAATCAGCATCTCCAAGGATTTCTTGCAAATCTAAAATGCTCTACAAGCCTCTCCCTACCATTACAAAAATAGTTCACCATTGGTAAATACTGTGTTTTAAATTTATAGGCCAAAAGTTCTTTGCATCCAAATTAATTTTTCAGAACTTAAATTAGTTCAATGATTTTCTCCCTCTGATACAGAATCATCTCAGCACAAGCAAGCAATAGAAGGATGCTGAAGCTGAGCAGGATTTTACTGATGAGGATTTTCCAGAGAAAAATGATTTTGCATTGATTAAGTGATTATTGGAGCTTACGAAGTTCAACAAAACTTTGACTGGGAAAATGTCTCAAGTCCAGAATGAACCTTCTGATTAAAACCATAGAAGTACAGTTACAGAAAAGATTTCTCATTGCAAAACAGCCAAAATGTAATGCCTATTGCCTGAAATGTGAATATATGTAGAAAATCACTCTCTTTCATTACATGTGGGGTTTTTTTTTCATAGATGTGAGGGATGAGGAAGAGAATGAACCAGTTTGGAATTGTGGCAATGTTAATGAACCAGAGTCACATCCCAGCTCTTGCTCAGTCTTGGCAGTGAACAGAAACTACAGGTTTCCTGACCGTGCTTGTGCCCAAGAGACAAGACATTTGGTTGCGATGGATATTGACAGATATCCCTTCTCCTATACCAAAACAGAAACAAAATGTTTGACGTGAAGCAAATGATTTCTATTTTATTTTATTTCTGTTATTTTCACCTCCTAGAGCTAGTTCTGTGGGTTGCTGTCTATAGTCTTCTCACACTACAGAACTAGCATGTTTTGTCCCACTTTCTTAGAGGGTCATCAAGCCTCATGTGGTGTCAGATGCTATCAGCTTTTGCTCATCATCTTTACATGATGAGGAGGTTCTTCTCCCTCTCTGCTCTTCCCTGGTGAGGCCTTATCTGGAGTCTTGTGTCCAGTTCTGGGCTCCTCAACTCAAGAGGGACAGGGAACTGCTGGAAAGATGATCAAGGGTATAGAACATCTTTCATGTGAGGAAAGGCTGCAGGAACTGGGGCTGTTTAGTCTGGAGAAGAGGAGACTGAGGGGGGATCTTATTAACATTTCTAAATATCTAAAGAGTGGGTGTCAGGAGGTTGGGACATCCCTCTTTTCTATAGTAGATAGTAACAGGACAAGGGGTGATGGGATGAAGCTGGAACACAAAAAGTTCCACTTAAACGTAAGAAAAAACTATTTCACTGTGAGTGTGATGGAGCAGTTCCATGTAAGAATAAGAAAAAACTATTTCACTGTTTCAGGTGAGGGAGCCCTGGCCCAGGCTGCTCATGGGGGTTGTGGAGGCTCCTTCCTTGGAGGTCTTCAAGACCCACCTGGACATGTTCCTGTGTGACCTGATCTAGGTGACCCTGCTTCTGCAGGGGGGTTGGACTCGATGATCTCTAAAGGTCCCTTCCAACCCCTACCATTCTATGATACTATGACATTACTCTGCTACTTGCCCTTTAGTTGCAGCTTGGTTTCCTGGTGTGAACTACCTCAGTTTTACAAGAAATCAAGGCAAATCAGTGAAAAGAGACAAAGACTAGAAACAGAGTTAAAGAGGAGGGAAGGATCACACTTGTGGTTCAGGAAAGCAATGAATCAAGAAACCAGTATCACTGTCCAAAATGTTATGATGCTTCAAACAGTAAAACCTCTTTGCATTGAATCCACTTAAGAGAATGACACAACTAACCACTAACAACAAGCATCCTGCTTTGAGGGCTTTTCCAGTGCTGCATCAGGGTAGCATGTGATGTTCACCTACTGTTCTAAACAGCATGAGACATTGTTACATAAACCATCTAAGTATCAAGGTGCTGAAACTTAATTCACCTCTGTTACTAGCTGCATGAATATTCATTTGCTTTAGAAAGATCAGCCAATTCTACTTTTTCACACTTGCACCGTCCATATCATCAAGGCGGTGAGTTAAGTGTCAAGAGTGGGTTTCATACTATGTATGGGACAGAAAAGTTTACAGTCCACACTGTAGAGCTGGTAAGATACAAAATTAAAGGAGAAAATAACTGTTTATGTGCTATTCTCATGGAAACTACTGGAGTATCAGAAAGGACCTTGTGCTGTTTCAAAAACAAAACTGAAAACGGTATCACGAAGCCTGCTGCCTTGAAGAAATTGTTAGTGGCATTGGAGAAGTAGGACTGTTGAAATTAAGAGGGATTCTTGTACAAAGGGGTGCCTTTTCTACTAGTTTGGTCCAGTAATCATTGTCTTCTTAGCTGCAGAACTACACATAGCTCTTTGTCCTTTTGCTTTGTAGATGCCAAGTTACCACATTTATAGGTTTTGAAAAATTGTACCAAGTAAGGCCTTAAATCTCTCTGGTTTAAAAAATAAGATCTCTTTTTCTATTCCATGTTCAGCTTTTGGAAAATGCACTTGAGCACCAATGAACACAGAAGAAATTTATTCTCCTGAGTAACTAAGTCACTTTGGAAAATGGAAATTCAGTGCTTCTGGAAAGGACTTACAGTGTATTCTTGGTCTTTTATTTCCTTGTTAATCATCCTTGGTGGTTGAAGAAGAACCTGTTTTAAACTTTATCTATTTCCTATTAACTTATAAACTACACAGAAACTCTGTGAGTGTTCATCTCGCTGGGTGTCCTCACCTTCTCGCTCTCCTTTGTATTACTACAGCACACTCATTGCGCCTTCTTATAAATTAGATCATCCGTATCCCAGAGATCTCACCGGGTATCCCTGGGAATTTACACAGTGATTAGAACAATGGGGCCCTGATTCCGAACTGTGCCTTCGGGATTTCCTGTGATATCAATTATATACAATAACAATCCTGCCCATGAACAGTACTACCCTCCAAGCCACTCAGCTCCCATCGCGTGACGCTTAAAATTTTTCACCTTATTTTCATTGGCCATGGGAGGAGAAACAAAGAGTAAACAAACAGAAGATGACCTTTATGAGTAAAACATCTAAGCATAAAAAGATTAATCGACCCCCGTCAGCTAGTCATTAAATCAAATAAGAGCTTTTCTTGTACTTTTAAAGCTCAGATTTACAGTCAGGCAAATTGTGTAAAAAGGCTGGTAATACAGTGACGCCCAGTGCCACTGGGCTTTAGAAAGCTGACAGTTGCTGTAAAATAGTCATTAAACAACCTCTAGAAGAGACTCATCAGCAGATGCCCCCAGGTGAAGGAGAGAGAAAGCTGAGAGAATGAAGGAGAATCTAACATCTTAGCATGACTGAATTAAACAGAGCATATTATGCTGATTTTCAGAGTCAGCCCAGTAATTTAATTTTCATAGCAGTTCCTTTGATTGTAGCAACCATTTTATGAAACATTAATAAAACTTCTTTTTTATGTAGCACACATCCCTTTTCCATTTCATTAAGGGAAAAAAAAAAAGGCAGGATGTACAAATTTGCTGACCATTAGCTCTGTAAATGACAAAAACAAATGAAAGATTATTTTTAATGCAGTGCCACTGTGGTGGGTAGACTGGCTTCACAATAATTTCAGCACAAATTGGAAGAGACAAATAAACTGTACATGGATTTGCCATATTGTACTCCAATGTCATCTCATAAATCAGAATAGACTACTATGTGTGTGCATGTGTGCACATCTACTGCTTTTGTGTGTAATTACAGTTAGTAATGATATATGTGCCATTGGAATTGATTCTTCTCTTGCTTTTACTGGTATAAATTACAGGATTAATTGGAATTAATATCAACATAAAACTGATCTAAATGAATAGAAGAGAGAATAAATGTAGTTACCTACTTGGGATAGCTGAATACGTCCATGTAACCATACGCCTTTAGTTAGCTGCCATCAGCATTGGCCGAGTTACATGTAAGTATCATGTGAAAAATGCCAAAGTTGTGAATATTTCCAGCAGAGATTTATTCTGGAAGCATAAAAATGTCTAAAAAACATATATGGGGGGAAAAAAAGTAATTTCCCTTTTCTTTTGGTGTGTTTTTGTTTGTTTCCTTCCTCACTTTCTGTCTTTCTGCAACTCCTCATTTCGCTCTCTATTTATTGTCTTCAATCTGGTATAGAACTAGGTAAAGAGGTGATTATAAAAAGGCAACACTGGCAGAAAATAGGAGAGAAATAGGAAAGAAAAGTTTCACTGGCATTACATTTCCCCCCCTTTTTCTTTAAACCAGAATTTACCACCACACTTTTGCTTTGGAAAAGCAGACAAACGTTTCTGCAACAGAAATATCTTCCTTGAAAAAATAGTGACACCTCTTCAACCAGAGAAAATACATTTTTGCAGACAGGAAAGACATGTCACAAAAACATGTTCTCATTTGGTTACAAAATCTGTTTCTTTGTTGACTACCTCATTTAAATGCTGCCTCAAAGTCAGTCTCCTATCATAACAAATAGACACAGAAACTCATATGTGGAAATACACACATGTTTATATTTACCTAGATGTATATTTCTATGTGTATTTATTTAAACATATACAAACAATCACAGACAAACTATGTGTAAGAATAAAGATCACAAAGTGAAGAACTCAAATGACACGAGTTTTCTGACATTAAGAGCATCTGCACAACCTTCACTCTGTCCATATACACGCAGGCATCACATCTTCACATGATTATATGGCAGTTTCCCCCTCATGATAGCTTAGCTTCACATAAAAAACCAAGCCTGGTTGGTTAGTGTACAGACAGTGTTACAGCTTTTTGATATTTATCTTAATGTTCCCTCATGAAGGAAGAAAATGACTCATTCATTTCACAGCGAGGCACCATCCTCTGAAAGATGCTACGGAGTTTGTTCATGGAAATGAAAGCCCCAGTGGGAAACAGACAGGACTTAAACAAACTTTTTTGTGTGTGATCTCTGCTAGATCTCACATCCTCCCCTCGTGTTTCAAGATTTTTAGTAGTAAAATATCATTAAAGATATACTGGTTAGACTGTGACCTGGTCTAAGTGGGACCTGCTTTTAGCAGGGAGGGTTGGACTAGATGATCTCTAAAGGTCCCTTCCACAACCATTCTGTGATTGCACAGCTTACCTGATCTCACTCCAGTTTTTAAAGAAATCACGTTTCTCTAAAATAAAAGTACTTATCAAGAGCCAGAGGAGAGCAACAGATGCTGCAAGAGGGCCTCTTCATTTACGCTCCCATCAAACAAGGATGTGCGGGGCTTTTATTTTGGTCTCTTTTTAGTCTCTACAGAGAGACTCCAGACAACTCATATGGATACTGCAGCTATTTTGGGAATGTCAGGTGGCTAATGCTCACTTTAGAGGAAACCTATCCAAAAGCTTACTGATCTTAAGTTGACTTTATTGTCCCCGCACAACAGATTCCTCATCTTATTTAGGCTTTTGCAAGAGCAAGTCATGTAGCTTGTATATTTTATTTAATATTGATTCAGAACAGGAAATTTGTCTTTTCTCAGTATCTCTCCCTGTAAAATGAGGATAATGTTTATCCCTTTGCAAAGCAGTTTTAGATCATCCTGTGACATATACGGTTTCAAAGTGTCATAAACCTCCCGTAGATTCATTTTTTGCCTACTCAATATTACAGAGATAGCAAGTGAATGGACACATAAATTACATAACAGAGTGGTGGCTGCTTTTCCAGGGCTGGATGGGTTTTTTTTCTTTTTCCTTTTAAAAAATCTTATTATGCAATAATAATCTGGGAAAACACATCAGTTACCTGTGGAAAACACTTAATTATGTGAATAACTGCTATGAATTGGCTTGGATTTTTTTTCCTGTGGTATTGTACTCCTGTCCAACTGCTTTGCAGTACTGTTGCATATGACACAAAATGCATTTTGCTGCAGTCACACCTTTAGTGTGTTTTTGAGTGTTTGTGTGCAAGAGTGAGAGGATCTCTTATCATTTCATGTTTTACTAAGTGTTAAATTTGACTTAACGTTCAGGAAAGTATCTAACAAGTGCACACAAAGAAATCTTAAAAACACCTGTCCAAGAAAATTTCAGAAGCATTCACGTTCAGTTTCTCCATCTAACACACACAAAGAATTCCTCTAATTTCATCATGAGGTTAACTCTTTACCTCCTGTCATCATAGAAGGATTTAATTATGATCCTAAATTGATTGTTTCGTAGCCAGCTTACAAAATTTGTACTGTGGTCTGTAAAGCTATTACTCTGAGCAAGGAATTTTTCAAGGCATGGGGAAGAAACTCTTGCAAATTGCAGCACATCACAGATTTTAATGCAGAGGGGAAAGGCAGAATAACAGCAGCATGTTTACTGCAGGAGTTTTGTAAAGGTGAATTACCTGCTGTTTCCCAGAGAAGTGTGGGGCTTTTTTGTTTTCTAGCAAAATTTCTCTGTATGCCACAAAAATAGATTATTTATTTAGCATAACTGGGCAATGGAAATTGATTCAACAAAACTTTTGCCAGAACCTTGAAGCCATCCTTGCAAGTTCCTGGTGCGCTACAGTCACACAGCTCAAACGACGAGGAGCAACTCTAGTGTTGTAGCTAAAGGACCAGAAAAGTGGAAAGAACACGCTGGGTTGTTTTGCTGTGTCCTAAAAATTCCTTTCAAATGACACTAAAAAACAAAAAAGAAAAAAGGAGAAAAAGTTTAAATGTCAAGAAGTTAGTGGTAGCCTGGGCTGCAGTTCCTCAGAAGTTTAATCTGTAGTTCTAGTCACATAAAAAAAACAACCCAGATGCCGGCCTCGGTATTTTCTTGAAGTGTGGTTTTTGATTGAAAACTTTGTGAATGTTTGTGATATTGCTGAAAGCCTATTGGCTGATGAGCATCTCTTGCTATAGTCTCCATCATTATTTGCCTGTCTTGTCTATTAACGAGCACTATCATCCCATCGTAAGATGACAGCTGCAACACGTACTCAGGCGCAATAAACAGCTAAATGAGGCGCACAGCAATTTCACTTGTCACCAGAGCCCTCGGCACGACTGGCTGCACAGCTTGATGCATAAATTCATGAGGCTGTTGCATATGATGGAGTATGCCTGGCTGAAAGAGGTGATGGATAGCAGGGCAGCTAAAAATGGCCATCACCTTGACTCTGTCAGGACATTTTTTAAAAGTACCCCATCAGCTCTCTTGCATTCTTTCATGTGCACTATCCCCAAGCTATAGGCTTTTGAAAGTACTGATATAAGGCTTTGCCTTACTGAAGGTTTTTTGGATCTAAAGTCAAGTTTCTTCTTAGGTTCAGCGAATGCAATATATGCTACTAATGTGTGGGGTGAAATGGCCCTATAATAATTGTTCATTCAACACACACCAGAGTCATAAGGTTAAACGCTAACAACAGATATTTGCAATCTCCCAGAGTGTGTCTAGAACGACAGTAAAACACAAACATACTCACAGGGACCCATATAAAAGTCAAATGTGTACAGTATGATGCAAAAGTCCATCTGCTTACGTACCTGCAGACAAAACCACGTTTTGCAACAAGCTATGGAAGGTGCACTTCAGTACATCGTGGTACATTATGTACATTATGTAAAACCAATACAGATCAAAATAACTTGCCATTACCTACTGTTAGATCTGAATTAACAATGCATTTTCCAATAAGTCAATAAAATGGAAAGTAAAACTACAGCAGAGAAAAATGGACTTACTGGTTACGAGGTTTCCAAATGAAGCCCAAAACTTGCCTTGCCCTAAGCACTGTATTTGATGTCCCAGTGAAATTCTTTGCGTCCCCTCTATCTATGTTACTGGAAGTCACCTAAGGAAGACAAATACAAAGGCAACAAAATCAATGAGGCAGTTTCCTGCAAGGCTTCATGCATTAATCTCTATCACACAGAGAAATATACACCACTACAAGGGAAGGAAGTCACTTGTTCTCTAATAAAAGAGAAAACCCTTTGTAATAAGCAATTAATAAAGTTGTCATGATTAGTTATGCAACTATGAATCAATGTTCATGATAAAAATGACCATTTTCATGGCTTTAAATATCTGTGATCTGGTGGTATGGCAAATATCATTGCCATGCTGAAGCCCACACAACCATTGTGTTCATTTTCTTAACATTGTTAATGACAGATTTTAATGGCAGGTTGGGCTTCCCAGTTGGACTAGATGATCTTTATAGGTCCCTTCCAACCATTTACCATTCTATGATCTGGATGCAAAGTGTCTCCTCCTGCCCATCCTCTGCTGTCTGCTCTGAAACTCCTTTACAAGCCAGACAGCTCTGCATAGCTCCTGTCTGCAGTCAAAGGAGTTTGGACTTTTCCTTCTTGCAGGTCTGTGGCAGCAGTGTCCTGGTGCTCAGATGTGGCTCCTCCAGGCCAGCAGCAGCAGCAGCAGCAGGGTGCCAGCATGGCTGTTTGCCATCCAGACCAGCAGGTGGGGAAAAAGGCCTCTGAGAGGAAGGCTTTGGTGGCACTCCTGGTCCATCAAGCTCTTACATCCTGCAGCTGCTCATGCATTTCCTGGTAGCTGTGATGTGTCCAGCAGTAATTCCAAAGAGCAGAGACATCCCTCAAAAGCCTTGAGTTGAGACAGTTGCCCCATTGTGTCTATTATTTTCTCTGTCAACCCAAAAGTGGTGGTCCTGCTCTGGAAGGGAGGTTGGATTAGGTGATCTTTCGAGGTCCCTTCCAACCCTTAACATTCTGTGATTCTGTGAAAAGTTGGGCTGGGGAGTGGTTGACATCACATTAAGGTGATGTCCTCCTACCCACTGGCTCCTTTGGGGACTGGCAGCAGCTGATGTGTCTGAAGCACATTGCCTGAATTTCTGAGGCCGTGAGTTTTTTGTTACATTTAATGGTGCAGCTTGGAGGGGGGGGGGGAAAGAGATGAGATGAGGTGAGATGGCATGAGATGAGATGCCTAAATATTGATTGAAGTGACTGGTTTTCGATATGGCATGCTGCCATCTGGTGGACATTGCTCTGATCGATCCTTTGACCACAGCTCTGAAGAGGTGGGGGGCAAGGAAACAAGAAAAATAAAGACCTGCAGCAGAATGTCACTGGAGCTCTGGCAGGCTCTGAGCACGTTCCCTTTGCAAATTGTCTTCTGGCTCACTTGGTAGGTCAGGGAGCTGCGTCTGTGGGCGAAGTCATGTCCTGGGAGAAAGCACCTAATGGTCACTCAAGCATTTAGATAAGGCTAAACTGAACCACAGAGAATGATGCATGTAGAGAACTTTTAAGTTGCACCAAACAGAGTGTCCAGATTGTGGCTTTATCCAGCTTCTGTGAGAAGCACCTACAGGCACGTGTTCTGAAGCGATTCTGAAATCTGGGCTGTTTCAAGTGCTAAAGAAACCCAGGACACCATTCAGGAGGTTTGGAGAAGGAAGAAGGAGGGAAAAAATTCACTACACATTATCTTAAAGGCTATGTGTTTATTAACAACTTCAGTTTTCCCAGCTAATTCTCAGCAATGAAACTTTTATCAATGCTACTTTTACTGCATATCATATCAGGGCTCAAGGAAAAGAATTCTTCCTTAAATGAGTACAATACAACAACATGCATCCTAAAGAGCTGCTGTAATTCAAGAACTTCCCAAACACAACAAAAGGTAACCAGAAAAAGAGACTTGTGTCTCAGTGTGTGTATATCAAGCTCTTTACAAAGCGCTCGTACACTTTGTCCTAAACACAGTAATCAAGTTTCCCACTGAGAGACTTGAAGATCAAGACTAGGGGCCAAATTCTGCTCTTATAGTTACATGTTCACCTGTGTAACTGACAGCAGAATTTGCCCTTAGGACTTTAAACTTGATCTGCTATTCGATGGGCAGCTCGTGCACTGATCTGAGCGCCGGAGTGATGTGCTCCTGTCAACCTGTGAATCAGAGGAATTGCTGCTCTCAAACAGAGGAGGAAAAAATGCTCCTTGTAAATTGCTCTAGAAATCGCCTCATGCCTCTTTCTAGCGAGGATGGGCAAAGTTAAACATAAAATTCAACAGAAACTTAAACAATGCTTAGATATCAGAGAGACAGATGCCATAGAAGTACAAGCAGGTTGATGATTAATTGAGTTTGCATTTCACTTAGGACACACTGTGATAAAAGGAGTTAGTGAGGGGAAAAGAGAGAAATTTTAATGAAAAAAACACATGAAGCACACACAAATATGTACACACTGCATATAAACAAAGCAAATTTAGGCCAGCTTCTGCATACTTCTTTACTGGCTAATACAGAAAGTGGACAGAGATGAAAGACATTCTTTTTAAACTGCCTTCACCCTCTGAAACAAAGACCTGGGAGTCCTGATTGATAATAAACTGACCATGAGCCAGCAATGTGCCCTTGTGGCCAAGAAGGCCAATGGCAGCCTGGGATGCAGCAAGAAGAGTGTGGGCAGCAGGTCAAGGGAGGTTCTGCTCCCCCTCTACTCTGCCCTGGTGAGGCCTCATCTGGAGTCCTGTGTCCAGTTCTGGGCTCCTCAGCTCAAGAGGGACAGGGAAGTGCTGGAGAGAGGCCAGCACAGGGCCACCAAGATGATCAGGGGACTGGAGCATCTTTCATATGAGGAAAGGCTGCAGGAACTGGGGCTGTTTAGTCTGGAGAAGAGGAGTCTGAGAGGAGACTTCATGAATATTTACAAACCTCTGAATGGTGGGTGTCAGGAGGTTGGGGCAGCACTTTTTTCTGTTGTATCCAGTGATAGGACAAGGGGTGATGGAAAGAAGCTGGAACACAGAAAGCTCCGCTTAAATATAAGACAGAACTCTTTCAGTGTTTCAGTGAGGGAGCCCTGGCCCAGGCTGCCCAGGGAGGGTGTGGAGGCTCCTTCCTTGGAGGTCTTCAAGACCCACCTGGACATGTTCCTACGTGGCCTGATCTAGGTGACCCTGCTTCTGCAGGGGGGTTGGACTGGATGATCTCTAAAGGTCCCTTCCAACCCCTGCCATTCTGTGATTCTATGTTTCTATGATCGGCAGGCCAGAAAGTTTCATTGGCTCAGAGTACCGTTGCCACAACTACAGCATTGCCTGTTTAATTCTCCATAGATTAGCAGCTTTGTGCAATGCAATGTATTTCTACAAATTTAATGCTTTGCATAAAATTAGTTAACACAGAGCATGGACTGTCAAAATGTGTCTAGTAGTATAGGAATGTGGGACACTTGGGGAAAGACTGACGAGTTAATTTGAGATGTGGGTGTACTACCCTAAGCAAACCTTGACCCCATTTGAACAACACTTTACAATTGAGATTTACTATACTGTGTGATCATGCAGGGAGTCTGTTCTGTAAGGAAAGATGTAGGCTTCCCTCAGGCAGCCAGGCAGCCTTCCTTGCTGAAAACTTCCTTCCCTTGTCCCATGCTCCTCTCTTTCCGGTTGCCTAGCTACTAGATTAGCCCATCGAGCCAGCAGTCACAGGAGGGGGAAGTGCTTTCTCCTCACGTTGCCCTCATGATGCTATGGGGAAAGGGAGTTAGTTGCAGTCATGCCAAAAGGCTTTGCAGATTTGGGGCTGTTCTAGCTCAAGCCATTTGAACTTCCAGAATAAAACTAGAAGGGATGAAAGTAACACATGAAAGACAGAGGTGCTCATTGAGTTTGTGAATCATTATGTGACTGCTGCTATTGTTTCTTTAATGGGGAACGATGGCAAGGAGACTTTCCTACGTAAGTCACCTGAAATATAGTTTTAGGGCTACTTCATGAATGTGTGACCTTTATCCAAGGAGATAAGTGCTATTCTTTGTATAAAAGTAATGCCTGCCGTTGTCCCTATGATGATGTACTCTGCAGAAACAAAGACCAAAAGTCTCTTCCTCAAGATATCTTCCTGTCTCCATTTATCAAACAGAATAAAGAAAGACTGAGAGGTAAGCATTTCAATTTTTCATTAGGTAAACAGCTCCTTTTACACTAGGAAAAAAAACCTAATAAAATTACATGGATCAACTCTGTTCTTGCAAATGTAGAAACGTGCCATTTGTGTTTCTCAGTCTTAATACTGACATCATGGCTCGAATCAGTAAGGAAGGAGAGAGGGGAAAAAAGAGTCTCTTTAAGTACTTTCATTGTCTTAGCTTGTTCTCTATTTATTTGCAAGTCATTCCCTTTTTCAAGGTCAACTGTTTGATAGAACACTTGGAAGGATATTCCTCAGACATGTTTTTAAATGGAAAAAAAAACCCACTCCAGTTTGTAAACAAATGAAATAAAAAGTGACAGAAGATGATATCAGACGTGCAACATTTGTGACAGATGAAGCTCACAAAGATTGCCCACAGACTTCAGAATGTCTCCTTAGTTACCCCCTTTTCCTCAGAAAAAACTGCTCCTAGGTTCCCCTGGCCATTTCAGAAGTTCATTCTGGTATCTTTGTTGAATTCCTAAGACTAAATACAGTTAATATATTGCAGACTGCCCAAGAGGTTACAATAGGCATCTCACAAGCTTGGCATTGTGTATCCTCTTCTTAATAGAAGCCTTCTGAATTAGAGAACTTAATCTCACATTTTCTCTTTCCTCTAGTTCTTCCATCTGCCAAGACCCCAGTTCCTTTTCCAGTCTTAAGAAATGCCAAACAAACACCTCAAACACAAAGAACAACTCTGAGAAATTCCCATAAATAGTCTGCAACTTGTGGATTGGTAGTTGAGACTCATCTCCTGATCACAACCTGATCCTTTCTCATCCCAATAGCTTTTGCCATTTTAATGCTAAGCAGTCAACAACAGTGCCTCTCCTTTAAAAGAAGGTATAAACAGACTTTTCCTGTTTTCTAACATCTCTCAGCTGCCTCAACAGGTCCTGGCAAAATCTTGTCCAATCCCAAAAGTTAAAATTACCTCAGGAATCACCTTCTTCCACCCTCAGACCTAGATCTCCCAAGCCTGTTTATGTTTCTTGCCTACTTACAACTGCTATGATAAGACCAAGAAACCTGTGAACATTTTTTTTCCCCACTGCGATAGACAGGAACAAAGCCTTCTACAGCAAGCAGTGGATGGAAAGTAAATAGGTTCATGAGCTCTGGGAACACTAGCAGTGCTGCAGGCAGAGTAGGAGACAAGGCAAAATAAATACAGTTAAAGAGTAAGAAAAATACATTTACTTTTGCTCCTTTAAGCTTTGAGCAATTCGAGAAGGTTGTGAAGGAGATCTTAGTTCGGGAGGGCACAAAACAACCTACTTGCAAGCAGCACAGCTGCCTCGTAGATGAAAAACCAGGGAAATTGGATTTCAGAAGATCCATAGCAGTGGAGACATAATCATGAAGAATGTGATCCCCAAACCATTGGGAATGAACAGAGAAATAGATTATATATGATAAGGAATGTCTCCTATTAGGTGTTTTATTACTTAGGAATAAATCCCAAACAACCAACTATAAACTGAACAGACTTGAGAGGGGTGTTTTGCAGATTTTGGAGTACTACTTTGTCTCAGTTTGCACCTCACTGGTATTAGTGGCATAAAAACCACAGTCTCTGCTGCTATAAACAGGGGAATACAGTATGGAGTGGTTTTTTGCTAAGTGTGAGGGTTTTGTTGTGTTTTTGTTTTGTTTTTTGGGGTTTTTTTAATGAATAGTGCCTGGAAGGCACAACAAGAGAACCAACTACTGCATTAAATCAATATTGTGTCTTGTAAAACATATAACTGCACTAGAAAATAACCCATAATCTGAGGAAAACCTGGCTATGATGCATTTCTATCTCTATGGAACGCTACAGAATGTAAAATATTTACTTCTTTCTCCTTTCAGTTGAAACCTTGCTTTCTTCTGAGATTATGCTCAAAACGTATTTCATCTGGAGGAATTAAGATAGAATGCTTATATATGTTGCTGTAGAGATCTGTTTTTCCTCAGATTTGCCCTCCACCCTCCTGTCCAACCTGTGCAGCTTAATTACAAAGAGATCTCACTGCCTCAGAAACCAAAGTGATATCTGTTTTTCTTAATGGTTCCTTGGGCTATGCCATTTTTACCTATTGCTATTCCTCTCATTTATTAAATATTTGTTGATACTTCTACTGCTTCTATCAACCAGACTGGTGGCAGGTTCCCATAGTCCTTCATGCAAGTTCCCTTGTGCAAGGATATTGAGATTTTGTTAGCTTTCCTTTCCATTTTAGGATGAAAACTAAGAGCTTTTGAAGCTTTAATAAGGAGGAAGATGAATATGAGAAATGCCACTCAACAGTTTGAGCTCCCATATGTGTTGTAAGGGAAACAAGATTTGCTTCACTTTACTTTTTGTTCTCTCTTTCTTTCTCTCTCATACCTCAGAGATGGTTTTTGCTCTTTTTGGGATGTCTCTCCTTCACGGGAAGCCACAAACTTCTGCATAAAGGAACATTTGTTGTCCCAAGAATTCAAACTTCAATCTCCCACATCCCAGTAAATAATCAATAGCTGCTTGGCAAGAGATTCCATCTGGTATCTATTTTTACAGAGCATATCTCCAATAGGAAATAATGTGCTGGTCAGGGTACTCACCTGTAGCATGAGGGATTGAATACAACCCAAAAAGTTCCATTTAAACATAAGAAAAAACTATTTCGCTGTGAGGATGAGGGAGCCCTGGCACAGGCTGCCCAGGGAGGGTGTGGAGGCTCCTTCCTTGGAGGTCTTCAAGACCCACTTGGACATGCTCCTGTTTGACCTGCTCTAGGTGACCCTGCTTCTGCAGGGGGTTGGACTGGATTATCTCTAAAAGTCCCTCCCAACTCCTACCATTCTGTGATTCTATGAACCACAAGGCAGAGGGACTTGTTTTGTCCCCTCTTACGTACCAAATCAACTAGATTGTCAGACTATGAACTGCTCTGAGACCTCTCCTGTTGTCTGACTGGACTTTCCAGACTGCACCCAAGCAAACATTCATTAACAGCTTTATGCCAAGCTGGTACACACCAACAGCTCGTGTCACCCTTGACAGACTGCCACTTCCATTTGACAACACTTCTTTGGCCAAAACACTCCTAATATAGCACAGCTATACATCCCATATATAAACATGGTTTAACCATCTACTGCACCGAAGTCTGACTGACATAAACATAAAAAAAGTTACATCCTCTCCCGCTTCACATAGATTTTATGCTGCACTCATCACTGTGCTGCTGCCAGCACCATGTCAGTGATGCATATATGAATCAGTACAAACCATTCACAAGTTCTATATTTAAAAGGCTCCGGATGTAGCAGTTCTTCCAGCCTCGTCAGATGTTCGGAGGCGGGGAGGCGTGAAGGGAGGAGAGGGGAAAGGAGTGTTCCGCTTCGAATTCCCACCAGTTTGTTTTGACATCTCCCTTGTACCGAAGTGGCTGGAGCTCGCTCGGTGGCTCGCAGAGAGCCGTGTGTTGCCAATCTGATACGATGACTCTGCATGCATCGCCAAAAACTGTAGTGGGTTTTTTCATCTCGGATCACAAAGCAAGCTCATGTTTAATTTGGTAGCTACTATCATCCCAGCTCTTTTGTGAGACATTGCTGCTTTACATGTGTATCCCCGTGTTTTACAAGCAAATGACAGGTGGGGTTGTTTTTTTCATATATACTTCACTCAGTTATATAAGATTGTCACGAGTGTGTAGAAGATGGGGAGAGAGCTTTGCTGGTGAGATAGCTGACAAAAGGAGAGACTCCATCTCCCCACACACCCTGGACTCGGCAGAAAGCCCTTCTGTTATTCTCACGATTCACACTATACAAAGAAAGTAAAAGCCTGGCAACTGGGAAGGGAAGGCACTGGCAAACGTGGGAGCCAGGCACTAGAAGAGGAAATTCTTGGGGTTATTGTCCTTCATAGCAGGGAAATATGGTGAGGGTGTTGCTCACTGCCTTCTCTGCCTTAATTTTCTGTTCCTACATTGTGCAGAAGCACACTTCCATGTCCTGAAGGCATCTGCCCTCTGAGAATCGGCTCTGTTTTGCTTGTGCTGTTATTATAGGCCTAGTGTCTCTGATACATGATTGAGGCCTGACTCATAAATAAGAGCTACTATAAATTTAAGCCACTGCCTTGTTTAATCCCCTTTTGCCCACACAGCGAGGAAACTGACTGGAATTTATTGCCTTGCGTATTCTCCCTGATTTATTCAGTCAGAAGCCTGCTTGCATTTCCCTCTATTTGACACTATTTTATATCTTGTAACACAATATATTTTCATTATATTTTAATATACCATGTGGTAAGTGCAACCACACAGCAAAATTTTGGGATCTTTCTGCTTGTGCTGTTATTTCTCCTGTACAATAATATCTACTACATGATGAAGACCCGACTCATAAACAATAGCTTAGGTCACCACCTTATTTATTTCCCTGAATGATATGGCCAAGGAAGTAACAGCTTGGTAATTTATTTGACATTTGTATCAGGATAGTATGATCTATGCCCCTGCAAAGGAATGCAGGGCTCATCTGTTGACCCAAGCTATTAGCAAGTGTAGGAATCTGCATTAAAAGACCACGAAAGTTGTGCTGACTCAATTCCTTCAGTGCAGCCTGTTAATTCTGGCAAAGTATGAAAAGCTTGTGTCATCTGCACAGGTAAAAAGCAAGAGTTAGAGACCTTCTGAGAGAATCTATGAGAACAGACAGCTTGGAGAAAAACTGAGGTTTGCAGTGCTGCTAGTTTAGGAAGTCCTTGAGTGAGATATAAACAAACTGAGCTCATATGGTCCAAAAAGTCCATTCCTATATATTATTCTGGTTGTTATATTGGCTTGCTTCCAAAATCACAATTAGAGTTGTTAATTTTTTTCTTTTAAACTGTTTTATCCTCAAATTAACTTCTACAGAAGAAGAAAATGCCACAGCAAATTGATTTTCATTGAAAGCAATTCTTTTTAAAATGTTTCTTTTTTACTTCCCTACTGTACCAAATACTTTCTGTGGCAAAACAAAAAGCTAAAATGACATAGGGTGGAATGAGAAAAAAAAAATCATTTTCAGGCTTTTAAATTTAAAATTTCTTTGTTAAAGTTTAAAACAAAAGTTATTTTCCCCCATTCTGTGTAAGGGAGTTTTTTCACAGAGAAACGTCACCGACTGTCCCCAGCTCACGAGGGACTGGGACTGCTGGAGAGGCCAGTGCAGGGTCACCAAGATGAACAGGGGACAGGAGTATCTTCCTTATGAGCAAAGCCTGTGGGACCTGGGACTGTTTAGTCTGGAGAAGAGGAGACTGAGTGGGGATCTCATTAATATTGACAAATATCTAAATGGTTGTTGTCAGGAGGAAGCTGAAACACAAGAAGTTTCATTGAAAGTTCTATTGAAACATAAGAAAAAACTATGTCAGTGCTGAGGTGAGGGAGCCCTGGCCCAGGCTGCCCAGGGAGGGTGTGGAGGCTCCTTCTCCTGAGGTTTTCCAAAAACCACCTGGACATGTTCCTGTGTGACCTGATCTAGGTGGACCTGCTTTGGCAGGTTAGACTAGAGGATCTCTAGAGGTCCCTTCCAGTCCTTACTATTCTGTGATTCTGTGAACTGCAGAGTCACAGATGTGGAAGAGAGGCTGAATTTTTTAGAAGAGACATTTCTGCAGGATAGCCAAGATACCAGGGCTTTAAGTCCAGGGACTACAGCACAAGGTGGGGACACCACTGGATGCAGCAGCTGAATGGGTGCAGCAGCTGACTGTTCATAATGTTGGGGAATATTTTGGGATAGGAGGTTTCAGAAGCCCAATAGCTTGGTGAAAAGAAAAGCTTTATCTCATGATAGACAAGAGGCCAGCAGGAAGGTCATTTTGAAACTTGAAGGCGATGCACTCGCACTGCTACAAGGGTTAATCCTATATAATGGCTGTGTCCCCTTCACCACAGGGCAGATAGGGCAACTGCATTCTCAGGTTAATGCCCAAAATTGAGTTACGTGACAACATTTAGTAACTTCAAGCCTTATTTCAAGTCTTGCACAGGACAGTTGTCTGCTCATAGTACTGGCTATAGATCCTGCTGGAGTTGCTGGAATGACTGTGGATACAATCTGCTTCACAAAAGCCTGGCCAATGGGATGTTCACCTGATGATGGAAATGAACATCCTGTGCTGAGTCAGAGACTTTATCCCAAGACAAACCACTAGACTCTTAGATATTCTGTGAAATTCTGGTAACTGTGTTTCTGCTTCTATTCAGCCTTCTTGCCTGCCTCAGCTTCAATCCTAGGACAAAAATGTACATGTCAAAATAACACCATAAACCTCTTCACACTGGTGTGAAATGTTCCAGATCCAGGAAATCAGCTGGTTCTGCACACATGAAAACAGCCCCACTTGAAAATGCTTAATCAACTAGAGTCAAAGATGGGTACTTAGTTACAATACGAATATGTTTTGATAACAATACATAGAATTAAGGTTGCAAGCATTAGGACATGATTAGTTCAATTAAAAATGACGTCTGAGAAGGAATAATCTAATCCTGTCTGAGCAGTCTTCTGTTTGCTTGCTTTCAGCAAAGCAAAGTTTGATCTGCTTTTAGGAGCATGGTGGTTTCTAACTCTTCTTGTGATTTTCTAATAGAAAGTGTAGCATAAAATTTGTACTACAAATACCGTTTTTCTAAGGGATCGTATACTGATGTATTGCCCTAAGAGCATAGTAAGAAAGGTTTTAAGTCTCATCAAGCCTAAGAATTATTTATAGATGCTTGCTAGTGCCATCTTTTTTTCACATGGTATTAATACTAGAAAATTTATGAAAACTCCTTCTTTTTTTCACAATTCAAAGTAGCATTCTTTGGATTTTGGCTGTTGAATCAATTTATCAAGCTTCTCTCTTTCTATCTGTATTAATTTATTAACTTAAATGGGGGAAGCAGATCATATTATCCTTCTGGTACTGCAACCTACAAAAGCCATCTTTATTTTCACAGTCTAAATATGTTGGTGCTCATACATAAAATGTATTAAGTGCTTTTTTTCCTCTTCTTTTTAACCACTTCATTACCAAACCTGTCCTAGACTTTTTTGCTCTGAAATGTTGGATTAGGTCTGGCTCAGATGGAGTTCATTTTCTCCAGAGCAACCTGTATGGTGATGTATTGGATGCTGTTACTAAAGCAGTGCTGATAACACACTCCAAAGGGATACTATATGTCATATAATGTCATGAGCAGCAACAGAAAGTGAGTGGAGGGACACTTAGTGGAGGTAGCGTGTGCATGGATTCTGACTGGACATCAGTGAGAGGTGGCACATGATTGCCTTTGTATATTTTGGGCTTTTGTTTTCCTTTTTCTTTGCTTATTAAGCTATTTTTATCTCTACTCATGAATTTTCTTGCTTTTGCTTTTCTGATTCTTTCCCCTGTCCTGCCAGGAGGAGGGAGAGCAAGTAGCCATGTGGTGCTTTTCTGTGCCACAGCTACATACCTGTTCCACCCCTTTCTCATTTGGTTTGTCCAACTGGAGGGACTGAGAGTGACCAGCACCTTTGTCATCTTCTTGGTGTCATTTTGAATTTTTAAGCCTCAGTCATATAACTGACAAATGTAAAGGCATGAAAACTGTAGTCGTTTTTTGATCACTTTGTTCCTTTTGCACTGTCACAACACCACACTCAAAGATCTGCAGGAGATAGCATGAAAGACATGAGTTACTGAACCACTGGTTCAAGTCAAGCTGTCAGATCTTTTTCTTCTGTTGCCTGAAATCAAGAACAGGATAGAAATTGATTGGGTTCCTGACTTACCACTCCATATGATATTCTTCCTATACAGGAACTGTAAAAAATAAGATTAAGTACTCCAGGACCATCTTTTTCAGGGAAGGAAAGTGTTTGGGCAGTGGCTATTTAGACCACCTTGCATCTCTCAATAGATGAGGTCTGCTGCAGAGGGTGTCATGGAGGAACAAGAATGTTCCAGCTCTGCTGCTGTATAAGAAGGTGGGAGAGGAGAAGAGCAGAGACTGAGAGCAAACATTTTGTGGCTTTCATATCTGGTGAGTTCTGGAAAACATTTGTACTATGGTGTGTAAATTTGTGGCTGTTATCTACCTACTTAAAACTGCAACTTTTCTCAAACAATGCCTTTAGCCTTTCTAGAGGAAGAGTTAAGAATGAATACAGACAGAGGACTATGTAATAGCCAATGGCAAAAGAGTAGACATGAATTGAGCAAAAAGATCACTTCTTCTTCATTTCCAGAGTAATCCCAGCAACAATCTCTTTTTCTCTTTACAACCAAAGAACAGATATTGTTTTTAAAATTAAGTTTAGAGTTGTTTGTAACTGTTTGCACTTTATTTTGCCTTTGTTTTTTGGTATGGTGATTATCCTTTTATCTCCCAAACCTGTGCCATCATTTCCAATGCAACAGTAGCTCCCAGAGAGTCCAGTGATCATCAATCACAAACTCCCCTGCTGCTGGAATAGACACACACACACTATTCATGTCCCAGTCAATGTCTGGTCTTGTAGTACTGGAAAGAGTTTAGACTTGGCTATCTCTTTATTGAATGGCCACGTTTATATGATCAGGGATGAAATTAATCTGTGTGGTGAAACTTGGACTAGATGATCTCTATAGGTCCCTTCCAACCCCTACCCTTCTGTGATTCTGTGAAATGTGATTCTAACTGAATTCTGAGTCAACAATCAACAAGTTTTTTGTTTTTCCAAATTATGAATAAAACAGAGGGCAAGACAAATTAAAACCCGGAAAATTAAAACCCAGCTAACCAAATAAAAAGAGACAAAAGGAAATTAAAAGACGCTACTTTTCCTGCTTTGGAGAGTAGCTTTCAAAGGAATGGACAATGTTCAAGTGACAGGCACTTTTGTTAACACAAGGTACCTACATGCACTGACCTTTCAAAGCTAGTGCAAAGATGTTTGCAATCTTTATTGCCTGAGACTTTCCTAAGGATGGGATTTGCAAAGCTGATATTTATGGAATTAAAAGAAAAAATAAACGCAATAAAAATTGTTACTGATTTTTAAAATTAGAGATTCCACCACAGAGTCAACACTGTTTCTAAAGCATATGATTTCTGCATATCTGTATTTGTTGCCATAGAATTAGCTTATTTGTCACATGGGTAGAATGGCTGAAATTCACAGTAGTGTTCCTTGTGATATTTGCAGGCTTATCTATTAAAAGAGTAATTTTCTTTACGTACTGATAGGACAGTTTTATCCTATCACCCCTTGCCTGTCAGGAAAACAAGAAGAAAACAGAGACACACTGTATGTAGTTTTATTAAGTAAAGTTAACAATGGGTTAGATTCTGCTGCCTTTTCTAATATCAGGTAAAACCTCTTTCCTGCATTTTGCAAATATTTGTGGATGTTATTAACTTAAGCATACAATAAGTCACTCCAAAGTCAGGGCTTAATCAGTCTGAGAGACTTACAAAGGAAATTAGCATTTACGAAATACATTATAAATAGCCTTATTTGCATGTAGGGATCCAAAGCAAAATATTTGGTTTGTACATTCTGTATACCCTAAGAAATGGAGAAGTAGTTTGGATTCCCTGTTCTTCTTTTCATTAAACATATTTTTTTAAGGCAAAATTTGCTGAACTGTCTGGTAGCTTAGCATTTGACTTATCATACATTTTGTTAAACAAGAGTAAATCAGGCCTAAAGCATTTTCAAATGTATCTATTGAAAAGTCAAAATACACCATTGTAAGTATTATTGTTCTAAATAAACTCTTTTCACTCCAATTCCATCTTATTAAAAAAAAAAAAGTATTTAGACCACACAATTTGTATTGCAAATCATTTGTCAGAATGAGCAAAGCATTAGATGTATATATTCTCTATAAACCTTTATAAATGACAGTCAGCATGACATTCAGTTTTAAATCCCAATTATTTATAATATTTAACTAAATAAACACCTGGAACATTTGAAAAGAGACAGCTCTATAAATTTGCTTGCAGGAGTGCAAGATCAGCAAGTTTTCAGAGGAACAACCCTGAAATCTTAACTCTACTACATATCCCATCAAGAGAAGAAAGGCATTTTTTTGTGCTCCAGGGAGGCTTTGAAATGTGTATTTCCATTGTCACCATCCAGTAAAGTAATTATTTAATCAGGAGACCAAACTAGGTTATCTAATGATGCCTTTTAGCTTTAAACTTGCTGGTTCTTTTCATAGAATCATAGAATGTTAGAGGTTGGAAGGGACCTTCAGAGATCATCCAGTCCAACCTCTCTGCAGAAGCAGGTTCACCTAGATCAAGTCACATAGGAACATGTCCAGATGGGTCTTGAAGATCATTCATTCATGAATCACACATATCATGTTAAGCAGGATCTCAAACACTTTCTAGACATAATACTTTTTTTTTTCCCCTGCTGAGGAGGAACATTAAAACTTCATGCCACTTGAGCTCTGTTCTGAACCATTCTAACTTATGCTGACCCACAGGGCACAAATGAAACTGTTTCGGATGTGCTAAACAGTTTTCCAAAGACCAGCTTCTGACTTCATGTTTTAGATTATAATTTCTAAAGAGATTTTTCTTTTTCTAAATTGACTTTCCCTCTCCTTTCTTTCAAAAGATCTTTTTGATGAATCACAAATCAAAGATCATCTACCGTTTCATACATCTACTTCCTCCCAATTTTAAATAAATATTCCCAGTGTATTAACAGGAGAAACCACAAAGTGACCAGTTACACTTTTAAATATTATTATTTTAGGAGAGGTTAGAGATTACTTTCACTGCAGAACTACCTTACTCATTTTTCTCACCTGTATGCTTCAGAGTTTCTATCGCTGTTATGGGTTGCTAAGACTCTTTCCCAGTGTTATTACATTTTGGTTTCAGCATCATAGATCATAGAATGGTAGAGTTGGAAGGGACTTTTAGAGATTATCTAGACCAACCCCCCTGCAGAAGCAACCTAGATCACATAGGAGCATGTCCAGGCAGATGATCAGTACCTACTGATACTGATTTATCAGACCTAAATATCTAATAAAAAATTAGCTTGGGGATCCAAGATATTAACAGCAAGATAATTTTAAGAGCAAGAACAGGGTATGTAGTTACACAGGAAACACTACAGCACAAGCAACACTACTTTAAAAATCTGTTTCTATCAGTTTTAATAGAGCAAATTTTTACTTTTGAAATCTGAGGCAGAGAGATATTTGAGATATATTGACTTTTTAAGAACAAAAGTCTTCTAATCTTTGCCTAAAAACTTTATATTCTGAGTACTCCTTTTGCTATTTGGTTATCCCTCAAAGTTCAGACTATTGGGCTGGTGATTTGAAAGGAAGAGTCTGAAATATCCTGTGTTCTGATGTTGATCACATTTATAAGCTAATTAAAAGGCTATTTTTATTTCAGAGCAGCTTATTAAAGGGCATTGCTCACTCTGGGTATGCAAGTAATTGATGGTATATGTATTATATGTCAGAGCTGGGATGATGTACATTCTTTATTAACATATATACAAAACCACAGAGGAATACACATTTAGGGGAGTTTTTGAGAAAGAAAAACCAAATACTCGTGATGAAGGAAAATCAAAATTATACTGCAAGTTATTACTTACAATGGGGTATTACCTTAGACACATCAAAACCTGAGAACTTTGGGTCAATTTCTAGCATGGTATATTTGTCATGATAGTATTCACGTAATTATAGCCGTAGCTTTCCTTTCCAAAGCATCCAGTAGCCTTGAACCTGGGCTATTAAGCATAGTAGTAACATCTCTTCTCATGGGTTGCCCTTGACCCTATGTGTGCTCTTTCAGATTCAGAATCTGAAGCCTTATAATGCTTGTAACATGAAATTCACTTGAAGTTTCCAGCCATGTGTCTACCCACAAGGTTTTTGATTTGTGGCTTTTGTTTTGTTTTACCAAAAACGGCTCGTTTCTGTAACAAGTCTATACTGGCCAAGAAAGACAGAAAATGCACGTTCATGTCCTTTTCTGGGATTCTTGTCATCAAGATAAAACCCTATACTCTACTAGAGCATTTTTTAGGGGGACAAAAAAAAGTGCTGTATTTAAAATGTACTAAAGTCATGAAACAAAAGAAGCCAGAACTATTATGTCATTTATCTAGGTTCAGCTGTGATTGTCATGAGAGAGGGAGACGTAACATAGTAGCCTTGGCTATAGAGATGCATACATCTGACACCTACAACCAGGAAGTGAATGCTTTCCCAAGGAGGGAAATGCATCAATGTTCTTGATAAATTAAGAAAGAAAATCAAACCAAACACCAGACCTTCACCTTGCATTTTCTCTATGGATTTTATTTGCAGTGTGGATATAGCTAAGATATTACTACTGAGTGTTGGCCAAGCAATTTGTGAGCCTATAAACTTTGATGGATGGATGTTGGTAAGAATGGACCAAAAGATCTTGTACCTGAAGATGATGTACTGAGTGACTCATGATAGTTTACGATGATGTTTAAAGCCTTAACAGTACTTCTTGTTTCTGTGTAAGCACTGATTTTATTACTTGAACCAAAGGCCACTGACATTTTGGTTCCATAAAACATACATATATCCATCAGAACAGGTTTACATTCAGAATATGAAAAGCAACAGCTGGGACTGTGTGCAAAGCCCTGTTGAACTGAAGTAAAATAACTGTTCTCTCATGAGAAGCACCTTGAGATCATGGTAACAAGGAGAAATGGAGAGAAGATATTGAGGATTGATGAGTCTTCATTAGCAGGCCTACATCATGTAGTCTGTACATATGTTTTACTGACTTTTGAAAAGCATGGTGGAACACATGATTTATTGTGGACCATATTTCATCTAAATGCTGATTAAAGACTGAAGGGTTAGGAAAATGATATTTCTAATGAAAAAGTCCCAAAGAACAGCAGCTTGTATTATGGCCAAGAGGAATGAAGGTTATTTTAAACAACTTCTACTTTGATCTTCGTTGTTGGAAGGGCCGGTAGCTGGAATCAGATTTAGGACAAAAGGGGTCTGATAGAAATTCTCAAGCAGTTTATGACACTCTTTTTATTGATAGTCTTCAAGTATACAAGTTTATACTGAAACCCCATCTAGCTGGATCTACCAATAAGGCCTCGTGAAGTGCAGCTCTGATGGTTGAGGGGATTGCCAGTTTTAATATTGTAACAATTTCTTTTTTTGTAACTCTATGTTTAAAAATAAAATTCAGATGTAAAATGAGGGAATAAGAAGTTTCTGTAACCAATAAGTTGGTGATTTGAGCACGTTCCTCAAGTGACACAAGAAAGTGATGGACTGTACGCTACACAGCACTGGTATTCTAAGTAGCTTCATATTGAGGAGAAATTCATAGCCAAATCTTAAAATCTGCTTCTGGATGGGAACAGAGCAGTGGATGGAGGAAACAGGTAGTTTTTGTAACTGGAAACAAACTGCCTTGTCTGTCATTTTTCATAGCAGCTCAAAATGATTCTAAACAAAACAAAGCAAACAGGATGGTTTTAAAGCATTTGGAGTCCTGTATTTATAGATTTGCTGTGACTCATTTTTTAACCTTATACCTGAAATTAGCACAAACATAACATCCATGACCCTGATTAGTAGAAAGTCTCACTTGTAAAGCTACCTGAGACCTTTAGTGAGTACAGGGAACCTTAGCCTTGGAAGTGCCAGACACCCACAAAATGAATGATTCATCATAGCCATGGAAGTGCTTTAAAAGTCTTTTAAGAACAAAAATATTGCAACATTTCTTTAGCTCTCAAGCTGAAGGATCTACCCTTCCAACTGTTCTCTCCACAGATTAAGGAATCTATACCATTTCCTTCATCGACAGGAGTATTGCAGGCAAAATACTGTATGCCTATATATATATCTATTTCCAAAAAGATAAAATGCTATAAATTTCTTTCAGAGTTCTGTCAGAAGTTGTACAGAGCTCAATTTAGAGCCCCACAGTGGTCCATAACACTAAAATTGTATTCAATGCTTTGAAAATGCGCTCCTTCAGTTTTTGTGAATCTGTTTACATGCAGATGCAATTCTTTCCGAAGAAGAGAAAAAACCCAAACCAACCAGATTTCTTTCATTCACTGAAATATCACCAGCATACCAAGGTGCCACAGCAGCCATGAATAGTAATGCTGACAGATATGCAGGCAGATTATATATAAACATGTGTATTCTTAACTGTGTGCACAGTAAAGGCTGTGATTTAGTTTTCAATTCCACTAGCAGTGTCCCATCATTCCCACGAGACCCACTGATCACTCAGGGCTGCATTTTTGGGTGATTGGTCCATTTTTACAACGTCTTGCTATTTTAGAAGTGCCAACAGCATCCCTCTTTGTATAGCATGCCTGCAGTTCCTGCTGCATTCTGCTTTTAATGCTGGCCAAAGCTTGCTTGTTTTGATATCACTTGTGCTCAGTGGGCAGCCTAATCAGCCTGGTTGATGGCTCCCCTGATTCTCATCGCTCCCACTGTGCTCAAGGTTGCAGTATATTAGTCTCAACACAAATATGAACTTAAAAGTATACACAAAGTATTTATTTAGATAACACATGCAGAAGAATTCACACATTCCCTGAGATATCTTTGTGACATTTATGTCAAATACTTAAACATAGAGAGGGATATTGATGATATGCAGATAGACATATTCAGGAGCTTATTGTTTATTGTCACCAATAAAAAAATTAGAATTATTTGTTTAAAACAAGCATGGAAATATTTTCTAAGAGATATTGATGACTGTATTTATTAAAGTGAGTTCCTGAAATTAAAGACATTCCCCATTTTTTAAAATACAGGTTTAAGTAGTCACAGTTCTACCTTTTCAGTCCATGAAACATCCATTATAAAATTGCTTCCAAGTTCCTGATCTTTGGAAACCTTTGCTTTCCAGAGTTATTCAGTGTCCATTTGCTTTCCATAAAGAAAAAAGAGAAGTGGGAGGTTAGGTGAGGCTGTGATTTTTGAGATATAGCATCATGATGCAAAGTGACAAACAGCAGGGCATGTCACTGTAAAATGTTCTATCTTGCAACATCGGGCAATGCTGATACTTGAAGAATCTATAATATGAAACCTTCACAAATCAGAATGGTCTGCAATATGAGCACAGAGATTTTTTGGATAGATTAGAATTTCCTGATAAACAGTCCAGCCAATATTAATGAATGCAATGTAATTCACTACATACAGTCACAATATCACCATGTATTTCACTGCATTCCTTTGTACAGTAGTCCTGAATATTAGATTTATTGAACATAAATGAGTGTTTTGCTTTCCTTCTAATTAACCTGCTCTACCTCACAGCTGCTGTCAGTGAAGCCCCACTAATTTTTGTAGATGTCTCTCAGCCTTTCCAGCCCAACTAGATTATTTTGTCAGCTGAAGGGTATGAGGCTTGTTCCCAAAACAGTTTCCACTGAGCAGAGCTCTGAAGAACTGGGCTCCAATCTCTCAGAAGAAATTCTTTTTCAGGAATATTGTCGAGACATTTTCTAGGGGCTGAATTCAGTTCTTCCTGATCCTGGAGCACAAAACAAAGCCATAGCAACATATCTAGAAACAAGGCCTATTTTTTCAGTGAAAACACTTTTGTTACTACAAATTTAGAGGAAATAGAGAAGGAAATATAGGCAAATTATAAAAAGAAACGATGAAATATTACTGTGAAAGAAAGTTTGCTGGTATTCAGATGCAATATCTGAAAAAGCTGTTCTGCTGCAGTTCTATCTACAATAGATATTAACTTCATACATAAAAGCTGTATTAAAATGATGTTGAATTAGCAGGAGTTGGGAAGTATACAATTTCAAATGACATGCTGCATTTTATGTGCATGACAACAAATGCCTCAGTTGTGTACCAGTGGATTTCCTTTTACATAAATTCTTATATGTGCTCTCCTTCCTGTTTGGTCTTTTTTTCTGCTCCTTTTCCCCTTAACCAAATAATTCCCCCCCCCCAGTAGAGTTCAGTAGTCATGGAGAGCTCCAGCTTGCATTGAATTAGGAGCTTGCTTTATACACTAAACAGTGTATAAAAAATGAATCTACACTCTAAACATAGACATTGTCTGCATGCAATAAGGATTTCCTCATTACTGTGATGAAATCATCTGTATCTGATCAAGATAAATTCCAATATCCCTATGATAAATTCCCTCTCTCCTAGAAAAGAATACAAAAGCCTTGATCTCTCTATTGGCATTTATCTTCTCTGATGTGGAGGGATAAGTCAAGTGCAGTAGTCACCAGTGACTTATTATTTCTCTCCTCACAGGTGAAGATGAATGTCATAGGGAGATAAGCCATCATGTGCATATATTATTATATATATCAAGCACTATGTTTGAATAAGGAGGTATTAAACACACTATGAACATTTTCCTTTCTTCCTTCCTTCTTTAACCACGTAGACAGTGGTTAAAGCACATTTGAAGATGCTGTAAGTTCGTGTTGAAATGAAAAGCTTCAAAGACTTTAATATTTCCTTCGGTATTTCAGCCTGTCATCAGTAAAACAGACAAAACCTCTGATTCTGTTTGACTGAGAATTGCTTGATAGAGGCACTAGTTTGGGACCATAGGTATCTGAAATTTACCTACTTTTTCTGTTGATGACTTCTCTTCAGTACTTAGCTTCCCGTGATGCAGTTCTCCATCTAATGATCATGGTATTCATAGCTCCTGCTCTTTATGTGATGTGTGAGGATGTGGAAGACAATAAGGTCAAACAGCATTGTATTGGATGTGTGTATTAGAAGTTGTGTACCTGTCCTGGAAACATCTGATGATTGACTGACATTTTAAAACGTATCTAGAGATAAAAAATTACCTACATCTAAGAAAGTCTCTAATAGAACAGAAACAAGCCTTATTTAACCTATTGACTTGTCTTTACCTCATTTCAAAAGCCTAGGAAAGGACATCAGAACAAAGGGGGCTCAGAATTTTTTAATGAGGAAAGATTTCTGGCCATGAGGAACTGTGCTGGACATTACAGAAGATGCCAAACTCATATTAATCCTGCAACCCTCTCAACTCCTTCCCCCAACGGTCAGGGGGGACAAGCAGGGGGGTTTGGCTGCCCACACATCAGGGTTCAGTGGGCCATCTCTGATGTGGCTCAGCTGTGCTGTTTTACCCAGGCTGCAGAAAACGAGCTGTAAGGAGGCCTCCAGAGGGGTAAGAAAGGTAACATTACAAACAAAGGGAGGTTCCTGAGAAAAAATCCTGCAGGGGAAAAAATAATAAAGAGGCTCTATAGGTCTGCAAAAATTGGTTAAAAAAGTACCAACCTGCAGATATATTCCAAAATACATGCGTAGACAAAGAAGATTAAATGAAGGCATTTATTTAAACTACTCATTATAAGTTTGGGTCATTAATTTGTCAAAATGGTTATGGATTAATAAATAGGATAAAATTTATCACATCTAAACTTTATCCTAAGTTTACAGTGAAGGAGAAAGGAAATGTGCTTTGTGTATTTGCAAGGGAGTGCTTAGAAAGAGTAGCATGGAGTGACATTCTGTAACGTGAAGTTCTCTGGAGAATGCCAGTAAATCAAAGCTGTGTGCTGAAGGCAGTGTTCTTCCTTGCTGCATTCATTTTTTTTCAGAACATGACTTTATTATATCTGATAAACATAGAGTTATTTTCAGAATGTGATAAATATACACGGTCTATAATATACAAAGGATAGAGTTAGAGTGAAAATTTGGCCCCATTAATTTATTTGGGGCCAGGGTTTTATCCTATGATAAGGCATTAGAAAATTGCAATTGGTTTAAGAGAGGCATTTAGTGATATTCACATGTTTGTAGAAGTAAAAAAACTTTTAAGAGACTCTGCATCTAGTCAGAATGAATGCAGTGACCTTGGGCAAACATTTTCCTATAAGATTTTGGTCACATTCAGTTTGCATACCCAATATTCACAATACTGAGTGAGGTATCTGCGAGGCTGACTACTTTCATCCGAGTCTTTCAATACAAGAAAGTCTCCTGACTGTCAGCAATTCATAGATTTTGACATTCAAAATCTGCTGTCATTGTTATCTTGTGAAACAGAATAGAAATTTTCACCCAGTAACTGTTGCATCAGGACTAACACCTTGTGGTTGAGATAGAACTTCTCTTTCCAAAGGCCACGGAATCTGGGTTTAAAGCAATAAAACACTGCCAATGGCATCCTTTAGCAATGCATGCAACTGGTAATGACCCTGAGTGTTAAAAATCTATTGTTTATTTCTAATCTAGACATAACTGCCCTCAACTTCCAGCCATTCAAGTCTCATTACCTCTCTGCTAAAGAGCCCTCTCTGATTAGAAATCTCCTCCAACTCCAGATTCTTAGAGAAGAAAATCATGTCACCATTTAACCTTCTCTCAATAAAGAAAATATGTTGTGCTTATTGCAATCACAGTAAAGTGCATTTTCCAGCTCTTGGGATTACTGTTAGTGGGCAAACGTAAAGAGTGAAGCAGCTCCGTGGCTTCCTCTGAGGAACTCTTTTTTTCCCCCTCCTTTATTTTAACTGCTGCTTTCAGACTAAAATAGAACAACTCCAGTTAAAAATATTTAAGTCTTTGCATAGAAAATGTATCCAGCACAGTGCAACTGCACTTCTGACCACATTATGTTGCTACCAAATAGTCTACTATTCAGCTAAATATAAGCCTACAGCTCCTTTGTTCTAATCACACAAACCCAAATAAACAAGACAGCCTTACTTTGGAAATATTTTGAAACTCTGATGTTGTTAGTTATTTGGGCTTTGAAATGTGAAACAATGTATTTGAAATGCAGAGAGAGACCTGGGAGTGCTGGTTGATAATAAACTGACCATGAGCCAGCAATGTGCCCTCGTGGCCAAGAAGCCAATGGCAGCCTGGGATGCATCAAGAAGAATGTGGGCAGCAGGTCAAGGGAGGTTCTGCTCCCCCTCTACTCTGCCCTGCTGAGGCCTCATCTGGAGTCCTGTGTCCAGTTGTGGGCTCCTCAGCTCAAGAGGGACAGGGAAGTGCTGGAGAGAGCCCAGCACAGGGCCACCAAGATGATCAGGGGTATAGAACATCTTTCATATGAGGAAAGGCTGCGGGAACTGGGGCTGTTTAGTCTGGAGAAGAGATTGGACTTAATGAAAAAACATATAAAATCTGTATGCTTCACAAAGGCTTATGGATTCCAGGGCAAAGTTATGTGCAGACTCAATACAAAGATGGATATTAATATGCTCAATTCGTTATGATGCTTGGGTGTCATTTACAGAAGATCTCAGAAACTTGCAGTCATAATGTGAAAAAGCCCGAAGGACGAAACAGTGCTGCACCTATCACTGGTATTTCCCTCTAATTCCTTCACAATAAAGTCACTTATCTGGGTCTTCCTCATGCCTAAGATGCGGTGCCCAGAACAGTCTGCTCAATTACCATGCAAATAGCAGCCTCTACTCTGCATTAAAACAAACAGAAAGCCCAATTGCAAAGAAATAGTTATTGGAACCCTGTCACCCACTGGCTGATGCTCAGGTAAGATTCCCATTCACTCCTGACAAAATGCCTTTTCCTCAGTGGACAAAATGGGGTTGACAGGCACTGCAGGAACAACATGGCCAAGTGCAGCCTTCATCTGAAATGGGACCTGCAAGTGAATAGCTGGTGAGGTACTCAAAACAGCAGATAGAGCTGTTTTCTCTTTTGAAGTAAGCATTATGTAGGTACATTAGCACTCGTCTTGCATCCTCCAGCTCTGATTAAAAAATAAAGCAATGACCTTAGACTTATCTTATTGTTAAACATTTTACATGCATTCATTGGGCAACAGGAGCTAAAGATGCCTCACTTTTCCTCTCTTGCTTTTTTCATTTCTATTCCCTCTTCTCTTTCCTTTCACTTGCTTTTTCCATCCCTCTGTTTTTGTTGGCAGCAGCGTATTTGACTTGACCGCTCAGATACCCACCAAGGTCTATTTGTGGTCCCCTAGCAATAGCAATTTATAGGTGAAACCAACCACTTACAGATTCCTGTCTCCAAATAATAATGAACCAAGTTTCCCTCAAATAGCTCCACTTGGTAATCCTTTCATGTCTGTTCTGCTCCTGAGCCATTTCTGTAGAGCATTGTCTACTGGGAAAGGGATGCAAAGTGAAAAGGAGCAATTGTGTGTGTCTCTGTGTGTTCTTTCTCCATGCCTATAAAACCCAACCCAAACTGTCAAGGTGACAATCCAAAACGATAATCAAAACTACTTTTTACATTCCATCTTGTAAGTGCCGCAGGCAAGTTTTAAAGGAGATGCTAACAAATCCCAAAGAATACCGGGTATTAAATATTTGATACGGTCAGAAATGTATACAATAGACATCAAACTTATGTTGTCTACCTCTGTAATTTCTATACCATAGGTAAACAACCTTATAACAAACAGCAAAAAAAGCCTTAGATGGGTATTTGGAGATCTACATAAAAATCTGTTTACATTTTGGAAATAGCTCTGTTGTTTCCCCATGCGGCTACAACAACAACAAAAAGGGATTTTGCTTGTGAGTATTATCTCCCATAGACACACAGTGAAAAATATTTTCAAGGGTGCCTTTCCAGCTGTTTGCATCTTTGCAAGTATTTGCTTTAAAGAGTTCTTATATTCATGCTACAGCCTGGTTTTAAAACTGTAAGGCTGCCGATTTACAAAATAGTTTATGTTCATGCCTACAGTCTGCATTTTAAAACTCTCCAGGACTTAGTGTATTAAAATTCAGTTCATTTTTACAGTGTCCTTCATAGGGAGCACTGAGAAGGCTGCATAGAAAGAAGGGATCTTATGAGTAAAAGGGAAAGGAAGGCTCAGAAAGAG
The DNA here is from genome assembly GCF_028858725.1 of Colius striatus. Lineage (NCBI taxonomy): Eukaryota > Metazoa > Chordata > Aves > Coliiformes > Coliidae > Colius > Colius striatus. The sequence continues at coordinate 4,664,414 of NC_084760.1, forward strand.
GTGTAAACTGAGGTTACGGTGCTTGAGAGAGTAAGATAAATACAGCAAGCTAGTAGAAAGAGTGACCTTGCCCTCAGTCTGTACAGTGAAAGAGAAGAGAAAAAGAAGGGGCTTTAAAAAGACTTGGTCACAAAGTAGACTGGTGGTAAACAAATGCAACAGAATGCTGTGTTTAGAAGAAGTGGCTGAGAGAACATATGATCCACTCAGCATGTGTCAGCTGAGCCACGTGAACTGCATGTATGTGTTTAGCTCAGTGTAAGTGTAAGCTAATTCCACCTAGCTCATAGAGAGTTTAGTTGTGTGTTTTGTCATAGTGGTTCGCTTTTGTTTGGGGTAAAGAGCACATGAATGAGCAGTTCCTAGGAAAGTAATTTCCAGGTAACTTTAGAGCACTGCAGTGTGGAAACCTTCATCTCAGCGATTTCTTCTAGACGCTTCATAATCGACAGAGAGAAATAGACACTTGGGGCACATGATTCACCTGATATATGTTAAATGTCTACTGCGGAACGCAACCTAAGAGGGACAAATTTTGTTCACTGTCTACAGAGAAAGTCAAGATGACTAGTTCAGATGTAGTCATTTACCCTGGCTCAGACAATTCCCCCTAATGAGCAACAGATGTCAGGTACCTTGTTACATTGCAGTAACTTAATTATAAGCCTAAGATGCTGGAAAGAACAGCTAGGGGTAGGGTCCTGCTAGGAGAGAAAATACTCTCCCAACACAGAAGCAGGTCTGCATAATTTTGTGCCTTGCATTTAAAGGAAATAACAAAGAAAGGAAGCAAAAAAGAGGCACAGAGAGGTGAATGGCCCAAGGTCACCCAAAAGGTCAGAGCCTGTATTTGGTTCAGTGACTTATCATTGAACTGCAAAGCCAGTAAATGAAAGCAGCAGAACAGCACAAGTCAGGAGGAATTTTTGACAACTCTTCCTCTGCATTCTCTAAGGATAGATTCGTGCAGGCTTTATTCTGTAATAGGTATGACAAAAAAATGACTGTAAATAGTATCTGAGCAGTTGCTCCTCTCATTGTTCAGTGCAAAGATCAAAAAATGACCCTTGTATACCCCATTCCCAGCATTGCAGAATATCTATATTAGCAGGTTTAAAGACACAGGGTTCCCAAGTGGAGGCACTTCAGGACAGCAACTTCACTCACATGCAGCACCCATGGCAGCAAATGTATAACTATTAAAATGCAATGTCATAAACTGGTAGCAACTGAAGAGCCCAGGCCACTAAAAGCTTTCTCAAAGCATCCAGAGCTGGAACCTCTGTGCAATCAAGAAGGACTGTCTTAAACAGCTGTAACAGGCACATCCCTGTTCTGACTCTCTTGAATATCCCTGGGATTGGATGTAAGATTTCCATGTTCACAGGTGCCTTCATTCTCAAAGCTGACTACAGGCCTTTTAAGATCTTTTTTGGCATCCTGATTTCCCAGTGTTGAACATAGCCTGTGGAGCAGAGTTGTGATATGTTCTCGCTAGTACAGCGCTTGTGAGGGAAGGCAACTGTATTCTGCAGCAACTAGAGATTTCAAGGATTCTTCACACTTTGAATCTGATAGAGTGCAATGTAGTAGACAAGCCTGAAGGGATTCTCAGTTATAGATCACTGTAACAAAGTCTGCATTTAAGAAGAAAATGCACCGGCTGAGATGATAAAACAAAATGTTTCCAGTCACTTCTATCTGAAGGACAGAAGAGTCTGATACAAACAGAGATTCTGAATAGACATGTCATCCTTAGCTAAGGGAGAGGATAATCAGTTCCTAAAAATGCTGCCTTCCACATTTCAGCATCACAGCTGGCTTCCACTTAAGGAACCTGCCCCAAGACTGAAAGAACAAAGCAACACTTCTGTCTGCATCCACTGGAAAGCATCGTCACAGACTGATCTGTCTTCATTGGCTTGCTCATGGGCTTAGCAGAAGCATGGAAGAGAGTGCAATAGAAGCACAAGGGACAACAAGGCTAAGCTTTGAGACCTCACCAGATCACACAGCAGAACAGATCAGAGAAAGACTTCTCTCGAGGTTGTCCCACTGGAAACTCAATGGCCACCTAAAATAGTAGATACAGCTGTTTCTAATGACCCACTGGATAAAGGGATGCTCAGAGAACTGGCCACATTTAGCCACACAACAGGTCATACTTGAATTTTATATCAACGAGACAAAGAAGGTTGGATAGAGTGATATTTAGTGAAACATAGCACTGAGTTTTTCTTTTAAAGAGCATTTCAAAGAATTATAGAATCACAGAATGGTAGAGGTTGGAAGGGATCTTTAGAGATCATCCAGTCCAACCTCCCTGCAGAAGCAGGTCCCAGCTAGATCAGGTCACACAGAAACATGTCCGGGCAGGTCTTGAAGACCTCCAAGGAAGGACACTCCAAACTCTCCCTGGGCAGTCTGTGCCAGGGCTCCCTCACCCTGACAGTGAAATAGTTTTTTCTTATATTTAAATGGAACTTTTTGTGTTCCAGCTTCATCCCATTACCCCTTGTCCCTTTACTGAAAAGGATTCCTGTGAAAGCAAAGCACGCCTTTAGTAAAAGCAAGTCATAGGAAGATAGATATTTCCCAGTATTTCAATGACAATGGAAGTTACTGTATTATTCAATAAATGATATTGAATCATTAACATCTCCTTGTTTTAGTTTTGACCTGGTTGAGGTGGCCAGAGGTCGTGGAGTGCTTGGACCAATAGCAACGATAGGAAGAGGTCTCCAAAGCTGCCTGACAGTAGCTCCTACATCCCAGTTTCCTGCCACCTGAAGAGAAAAATCCAGAATTAAATGTTTATTTGATTTTCTTTTCCTGCAGGGCCAGCTCCTTCATTCAGGACTCAATGAAAAAGGAAATGATATATGTGAAAACAAGGCTTCTCAGAGAGTTCTTAAATTTATTTGTAAAGTTTGTATCAGCGCTGTACATTATGCTTCACTGTCAGCCAGGGCTATAAATCGCAGATGCAATCCAAGAGGGTGGAGCATGACAGGTAGTGAAGTAGCATTTTAATTACCAAAACCCAACCAAACCTTCTGAAATATGTTATAATGTGTTCTGCTCAATAAGAAGCCACAGAAGGAAAGTAAATCTGGTCATAGTTACAGTTCCTTCTGCTCAAGAAACAAACCCGGTCTCATAAGGTGGTACTGGAACATAGAGAAACAATATCAGTTGTATTATAATTTCTAAATATTTAGGTTACTGTATGACCCAGACACCTCAGTGATTACCCAGGAACATCATGCCAAAGCTGTAGAAGAGTGTAGGTACATGCAGACAGATAGAACTCTACTTGAGATGCTCTCCTGTCACAAAAGCATGCACAAGCGCACACACAAGCACAGACACATGCATGAACCAAACTTAGGAGTCAAACATATAAAATACTTCCCTGCAGTTATAAGAGCTTTACTAAGACCTTAATTCTTTCAAATATTTTAGATTTCATGAGCAGAAAAGACCTTTAGATTTTGTAGTCTGAGTCTTCTACATAGCAGAGGCACAGAACCACAGAATCACAGAATGTTAAAGGATTAGAAGGAACCTCAAAAGCTCATCCAGTCCAACCCCTTCTGCCAGAGCAGGGCCACTTAGAGTAGGTCACACAGAAACCCATCCAGGTGTGTCTGCATGTCTTCAGAGAAGAAGACTCCACAAGCCATAAGCTTTCCTCCAGCTGCTTCTGTGTTGACACTTGATTTTGCTATTCAGAATGTATAAGATTGCCTCCTTAGGAAAAAATGGAGATAATTATTTTTGATGTGCCACATCTTCCTCTTTACTCAACATTAACTCTTTTGTATGTTCTGACACGTTAACGGACAAGGGACAGGGAGAACCATCCAACCCTTAAGACTCTGTGATTCTGTGGACCTGATACAGCTCGTTTACTGCGAACCTTAAAAAGTAGTTGAGAAAGTACCGTTCTGTTGCCTTCTATTATACCTGCTTTTCTTTACTTTTGTGATGTCTGTGATTCCTCCTCACCACTTTGATAAAGTTCTTTGCTGTACTGTCCCAGTTTATCAGATTATTGCATTGCAATTTGTTTTACCTTCTTTTCAAAGGTGTCTGTGTCACACAGGAATAAGTGTGACATGATGAACATGATCCGAACACTCTGTCTAATGCCTGCATGCTCTTTGTTTCTGAGACCATTTGGTGGTTTCAGTTCTCACCAAGAGAAAGATAACTGCATCTGGGTAATCAATGATCTGAGGTGCTGATCTGTTTGTTACTAAAGGACAAGTCAGCCCATCAGTACTGACTTGTACTGATGTCAGTTACTTGTACTAATGTCAGCTACTTATAATGTAGTTATTCAGACTAGTCTATATTTTTATGTGCTCTATAAACATATATCTCTGATTTTGTTAATAGGTAATGATTTTATCAATACCAGGAACTAAATCTCTGATGTGGAAGAAGGTTGTTTGGAGTGAGTTTCATTGTACCTGAGTTTCACTGTGGTGCCAGAGCCTCTTCCTGAAGTTTCATCTGTCTGCTTGCTCTTTGTAAGTGCCAAGGGGCTGGTGGTTCAAGATCCTGCCATGTTCTCTCATTGGCTGCAAGTGTGGCTGATTTCTCTATTTCCAGTGGGTTTACACAACAAATAAAAGATGATTATTAAAACTTACTGAGTTTTCATCATCTCATCACCAGCGCATTAGAAATAAACATGTTTTTAACAGATATGAGGCTGCCATTCACTCATTTGAAAGCCTACTTTGGAACTCCATGTTTGTAAAGCACTGTTAAATTTGATGCTAACTTCAAAGAAAGGGAACGGGAGATCTTTCCCACCACCTGTATCTCAAACTAAGCTACAAACTGGTCAACTGGAGAAAATGTGCATTCTTTTAAACAATTTGACCTCTAGATGGGAGAACTATTTCAGAAAAAGGATAGAATGGAAAGCTTCACTTTGCCATCCATCTGACCACTGGCCATATCTCTCATTGATTACTAAACTCAGTTTACACATTTGTCTTTATTTCAGTAGCTGGATAAAGGAACCTTAACAAAAAATTCTATGCTAGTAGATATGAAAGTCCAGAAACAAAAGTATCTGTTCATTGATTTGATATTCCAGCTTTTTTGCATAACTCATGCTGAGGCTGTTCTAAGTTTTAAAGTCATCAGACAGTACAGTTCATGTTCTTGAAGGTCACTTGTTTACTCTGGAAGACAGAATAGACAAGCACCAGAAGTGAGAGCTGTGTGCTGAAATCCATGTAGTCATAATGCTGGTTTATTGTAGTAAAAATCCTCAATCTACCAGCAGAACACAACCACATAATCCCATGAAGTAAGAGCAAGAAAGCATAATGTAAACTCAGCCAATAATTTTATCCATGGTGTAAAATACATGGTGACTTATGGTGGACTTACATGGTGCTGACAAGAGGTGATAGTGATGCTTAGCAATAATAATATTGCTAATTACATTGCTGTAATAAAGATATAATAAATAATGCTATTAGTTCCTCTGTAGCACGACACATCCTTATGGCATTGTAAACACAGATAATATAGCTGGCAAGCATCAGTTCTAAAGCACAACAGCATGGTGGGAAGTCAGTCTGTAGCCAAATGAAAATAAAAGGAGCAAAATATCTTTGATTTGTTATTATATCTCTTTTGTAGCTTTGCATAGCATTTTCAGTAAAAGTCTGACTAACTGCCTAGATGATGATTTATAAGTTTTATAAAAGTATTAATTTCTTGGTTCCAACAGTAATTCTGGTGTTATTTTAGGGGTGAAGAAAACCAATCAAAATGAAGATAAATCAATCCTTCAAACGTGTGAGATGTATTTTAAAACTATTGATATGCTTTCGGGAATCTAACAAACACTTCTTCGCATTTTCTCATGTGTTGAAGACAGTTTGCAAAAGCTCCTTGCATGTAAAGACATGTATTTGTAATCAAACATGGGATCACTTATAGTGAGGATGCTGCAGTTAACAAGTCTATTACAGGAGAGTTTTCTCAAGGTAGCAAATACTATCACTCCTCTCTCCACTGCCTGTCAAAAAAAACCCTGTATCCCTCTGGTATTTTTCTGTATAACCTGAAACATAACCAGAGTGTGCTTTGACCGAAGTAACTAGTTAGCAAACAGACTTATTTAACCTTGTGGTTGTGCTCCCTTCACAGTGTACCCACGCACACCCAGTGAAACTGCACCAGGAGAGTCAGAGGCCACCTTTCAGAGCTGCACTGTTTGGTCTCATCTGCGTAAGCTGTTTGGAAATAAGCAATACTGCTATAGGGAAAACCCTATAGCTTCTGTTTTGCAGTCCAGAGACTGCTGATCACCTTGCCGTGGAAGAACTGCCAACTGATTTCCTCGTCATGGCTAACACCATCTTCTCCTGGGTCAAAGATTCCACACTTTTTAAGCACGTGCAAAGGATTACAGAAACCCCTATGTGCATCTCCAGAGAGCAGCCAGAAAGGGTTAAACAAAATCAACCCTGACAATACTAGAAACAGTTCTCTCAGTGTGTGTTGGTTCACTGCTCCACAGGGCATAGCAGATGTTGTGTCTGGTAGTAAGAAGGGCCCAGGAGGTGTGAGCTGTCAATCACTTTTTTTCCTAACTACAGGCTGTGCTATGGATATGAAGCACGACTAAAACAATCTGTCTCAGCTGGGGTGTGTGAGGTATCAATAACCCTTGGCAGAGGTGTCAAGAGCCTTGCTGGAATCAAACTACCCTGCTGACCAGCTGCTTAGCAAGTTAACAAGGCGGCATTCAGCGCTCCCTGCCCTCCCAGCTCAACAATTAACACAACTGGAGCGGGGCTCCACTGAAATGCGGGAGGAACCTCGCCGCATCGCCCTCGCGCTGGTGACAAAGAGATGCACAGATCTTTATTCAGAAGCATCCGTAACAACACGCGAGGAGTGAGAGAAACTAGGGCAGAGAACACGTTTTTTCCTCAAATCAAATATGCAGATAAATATTAGCAACATGAGGCAAAGCTGAACGGACTGGAGAAAAATAGATTTGTAAAGTATTCTCACGCATGAGGCCAGCGTCTGTAGAGCAGAGGGAGAGCTCCGGGAAGGGATAAATTGTGCTGAGAAGCTAGAGGAAGGTAAATTTAAACAACAGCAGGAACAAACAGTGTAATGAAAGAGTTCTGTGGCTCTGGTAATCCAAACAATAGCTGCGTAGTGGCTTGTTACAATCATCCACATGGCTGGTTAGAGTATTATAGAACAACCAGGTTGTAAAATGAACAGGCGACAGTTGGAAAGTCTTAAAACATTTTGCACTCGTGGGTCATGTACTGCTCAGCCTCGTCCCAGTGTAAATGCTGGAGTAGTGCCATTACAATCAATGGCTTCACGGTGGTAAACAGGGAAGGATCTGGCCCGATTATAGAGCATTATCCAATGTTTCATTTTACAAACTGCTAACCCTGGCTCTTGGAGTCAATGTTTTTTTCCCGAGCCTCCAACATATTTTTTGTTTTGTTTTGAAAACTGAATTACTTTCAAGTCTTTTTGTATTCTGCATTGCTTTATTTGGTGGTTTTGTTCTCAAGGGCATCAACCAGTGATTATATACTGTTCCATGCTGCAAAAAAAAAAACCCTACATGGTGTACAGCAAAACATGAATATTAGCTTTAAACAATTTAATGTTGTTTGTCTTTGCTTTGAAATTCAATAATGCCATCAGCCTATAAGACCTTTTAGAGCAGAGTATTTCACACAGTGAAAGCTGCTTTCTGCTACAAAAGCACAGCAGCTGTGGCTCCTGCAGATACTCTTAAAGACAGATATAATAAAACACTGGGAGGGAGTAGGTCGACACAGGAGCATGAAATGGACGAGATGAAGCCCTTTGTCACAATCAAATAGGCTGTAAAGTTACTATAGTAACATACAGTATTAAGCTCCAGGTGGATTGACTTAATGTTGACTAAACAAAAAGAGGTTAACGAAAACCAAACCAGTAATTATTACACTCTCTCTACCAAATGTTTGCCAGGATGCTGTTATTTTGATTTAGCCAAGCTGCGCAAAATGCGGGTGGGTTGCTTTCTGTTCTGGCCAGCAGATCTTGTGTGAGAGAATCTGTAAGACAAAAACAAATTGAAAGTTGTAGGAAGAAAGTGGATGGGTTTACTGTGCCCGTGACAGACACTGCAGCAAAATGCAGGCAAAATACCATGACAGAATTGTGTCAAATCAGTCCTTTTCTTTCCTCTCTGGAGTTACCCACTTGCCCAGTGTGAGGAGTCTGGAGAAAGAGGGGATGTTCAAACTCATTTTGACCTACCTGAGCTCAGACATATACATTTAGAGACTTGTTTTAACTTCCCCTGTAAACTAGGCTTTGTATCTAAAAAAACTACCAGGAGATATTGCTCCCCTAATTACAGATTGTATCTTCAACATGAAACAGGAATTCATCCTGCTCTCAGTGTTTATTTCTAATTATGTTATTTGCTGTAGAAAGCAGATTCCTGACAACTTAAGAATGGGGTACTTCTGGCTTCTTCTCCACCCTTCTCTTTTAGCTATGTGTCAAGAAAGCACTTTGCCCTGTAGATAAATCCCAGTGTCAGGAAATCTTTTCTTAGCTCCAGTGGCCACTTGTTTCACTCCATTTCAGTCTGGGAATTAAAAAATCTGAGGATTTAAGTGAAATTCCTGCTTTCATTCTGAAACTTCTGATGCTGCCAGAATTCACACCTTCTATCAGAACTGTAATTTCATGTGTCTCTGGTATAGTTAGTGAACTCCAAGCTGCTGCCCTATAAATCTTTAAAGGTTGCTATTCAAAGAGGGAAAGATCTTGTATTGGTTCAAATTGAACGAAAAAAGATTGGGTCTTGCCTTGATAAAAAGTAGTAGGTACAAATCAGAAACCCACTTGGATAGCCATAGAATCATAGAATGGTAGGGGTTGGAAGGGACTTTTAGAGATCATCTAGTCCAACCCCCCTGCAGAAGCAGCAAAACTGTCAAAACCCTCTCCATCTGTGACATAAACTTAGTCTCAATGAAGTTTGAATTGATACTGCATTGTCAAGGGTAAAAGAAAATGTGCTAATTGCATTCAGGACATGATGTTTAGCCTTGGCCAGTGAAAAAATGCAGAACAAAACAAAAAAAAAGTTTTAATTATCAAAAGTATGAAATGGCTTTAAGTGTGTTTGCAGATGTAGTTCAAGGATGACTTTGGGAAAGACAATATATGAAGTATGGAAGGAGGAAATATCTGAAACTCTAATTATTCGAGGAATTCCTTGTGGTTATTGCAGCCTCTTGGCTGATAATGTACCAACCAGGGAAGCAGTATCTATTGAAAGATGATGTAAGGATTAAGCAACTAGCCAGAATATGCTGGCAAAGAAAACCCCAATGGTTATTCACTTCAAGAATTTCTTCTCTGCAATTTGTCACAAATATAATGTGGCCGCATCCCAGGAAATGTGATGAGATGAGGTCAGAGGAGCAGTAATCAAGCTGAGAGGCAGTGCTGAGGGCTTCAGTGGGAACAAATGTCATCACTTGAAGAAATACCAAGTACTTGTGTTCAAATCTATTAGGGAATGGTTTCCATTTGGATCAAGTTTGTAGAAGTACGTGGCACAAAGCGAGGCCATCAGAATGACAGCACGAGAGCTTGGTCAGCTTTCTCAAGGGCAGATGGATCCTGAGTACTCATCAGAAAAATGTTTGTTATGAAGATACTTATGAAAGTTTATATCTTCCAGTTCCTCTGGAGTATCATTCTCCCTCATTAATGATTATGGCATGCCACAAATAATTCTGTATCTTGCATGACATTGGGAGGATAAGACATTTGAGGAGTTCCTTCTGATTACTTGAGATGACTCTGCTAAGTTGTTCTGTTAGAACATCCTGAAGACTTAAAGTTAGGCCAAGGGACTATCACAGGAATGTAGTGTTTTTTTTCCTGGGCCAGGATTTTTGGTAGCAGGGGGAGCTACAGGGGTAGCTTCTTTAAACAAAGAGCTGCTAGAAGCTTCCTTGTAACTCCTCCCACTACCAAAAAACCTAGCACAGGCAAAACCACTACAGTCACTCATCCAGAAAGTGTCTTCACTTGTTTAAACCTGTTTCTAGGTAGTCTTGAACCTGCATACCACATTCTGACATGGCTTTTATCTGTTAACTCTAATTGGCATCTCAGGTGGCTGCCACTAACAGCGTTATCTGCATCTTTATCTTCAACTCAACAGATTTAGCTTTGGTTATTGAAGAAGAGCATCCAGAAAACTATAGCCTGCAGTTCAGAAACCTGGTATAGCCACCACAGAACCTCGGGAGCACAGGCAGCAAGAAGAACAAAAGAGCAATGAGAGCCCACCTCAACTCCTTATGTCCTGGCACATGAGGACAGCCTTGCCCGGCAAGAGCACATTGTTCACAAGGCTTTAGGAACTCTTTTCCTGAACACAGGAAAAAGTGGAATCTATATAAAAAATGTGTTGGCTCACATGCATATATGAATTGTAGAAATGATTTTATTTAACAGTTCATGTAGGAAACGAGTGTATTATTCCTTCTTATATATTCTTACAATGAGAATATGAGCAGACACTTGTAGACACAATGTGGGAAATGAGATATAGATGTAGTTAGGTGTATAGCCAGGGTTTCATTACATTGTTCCAGAATACTTTCTCACAGCCACCCAAGTATGTAAGAGTGCTTGAAGAAGGGATGGTAAGTAAACCTGGGTAAATACCCCACTTATTGGGCTGTTTCAGATCTTTATTGTCTGTGGTTGATGTTAATACTGAACACTGGATACCCTTCCTCCTCCTTTGCTTGTGGAGTCCCAGGCAAAGCTTGTAATTCTACTCTGTCAGTTCTTGGTTTAGTTTCTCTGCAGGGAGCTATAGGCATGGAGACCAGGTGCAGCTGGGGCTCATCTCCAAGGAGCAGATACACAGCAAAGCTCCTCTGCAGATGGGTTCCCTTTGCTATGCCCTTGGTGACCCATATGGAGCAGGAGGGCAGCAGTCACCAGTTTCTATCCCCAACAGCCTCTTTTACCTTCCTGTATTGTCTGGATCAGCTGATGGGAGGGAAACCCTTCCCAGACCCCTCCCAGTCTGGGGAGATCACTTTTGTATTTCCCTGAGTGGAACAGCAGCTGAAAGCTCACTGTGTCCCTGGGAGTCTGTGTTCTGTGTCCTTGGGGGTCTGTGTTCTGTGCCTGTCCCCTCCTGTTTTAGGAACTTTTTAAGGAGGATGCTGCTTGTATTCTCTGTTCATCTTCCTCAGTATTGAGATGGCCTTTGCATGGGGTTCTTCATTAATCAGTGAGGTTCAAATGAATACTTACTTAAAGGTAACTTCAGTCTAAAGGTAGTGAATTTTCAGAATGGCTAAAAATCTTGTTTCATGATTTTCAACTCAAGGAATTCACATTGATACACTGGCCTTGCTCAAGAGTCATTGTAGATTAAGAGACAATTTGAATTACAATCCTGATACAACTACTACTGCTTCTGTGACTTTGGGCATGCCACTTAACCCCTCTGAGCCTTATTTTCCCTATTATCTGAGACTAATGGTATTTTACCTGTCTCAGACCACAAGGGAGCTATGAGGCTTAATTAATGTTTGCAAACTGGGTTGTTGCCTAGCATAATTAAATAGCATTTCCAAAGTTTAAAGAAATAGAAAGTATTAAGACCCATCAGCAGTAAAGATGAGACAAGGAGCGAGAATGTCCTGATTCCCAGGACAGTGCTTAATTCTCTCAACCATATGGCTTTGGAGGGAAAAAAACAGCATCAAATTGTCTTCAAGAACCTTTTTCAAAGTTCAAAAATGTGAATTTTAAAGCAAAGGTGGCTATTTGCAACTTTAAGGAACATCCAAACAGCAATATTGTTTTAATTCTTGTATAATCATTTCCTTCTTGTTTAGTTGCATGAAACCATCCCACGTTTTTTAGATGATACTGAGCTCACAGCCCAGATACTTTTCTTAAAAACAACCTTCCCCAGCCTCAAGTCTATTCAGTTATACCATTTTTAATGAGCCACATTTATTTTCCCCTTTAAACTTTAACTGTTTCAATTTCATTTACAGCATTCAAGCTGCGGTTGCCTCAGAAAAAGTGGGAATGGTAGAAACATCCAGCAGTTTCACAGGGTCATACCTATCAGATATCTTCTGCCCTATCACTTCTGATGATAACTCCTCCATAATACTCTAGAGCTATTTTAGCTATAAAGGGGAAACATATCACAAAAGTACAGAGGTTAATGTAGAACTGTACCTTATGTTAGATTAATGTGAAAGCGAGTACTGATAAAATCAAAGTACAGTTGGATGGAGAGTGCCATTTTGGTTACTTAACTCTATTTCATCCTGTCCTGAATCAGACAAAAAAGGGAATTCTGAGAAAGTTTAGCTGTGTGCATTTAGCTGTGTGTTTCTTCCTTTTGGTTAAAGGCAGTAAGATTTTTCAGTCAACATTTCATGTTTTACGTGGATTTCAAAAGCAGGAAGGAAAATCCATTATAAACATTAATTTCCTGGGAGTGCTGATTGATAATAAGCTAAACATGAGCCAGCAATGTGCCCTCGTGACCAAGAAGCCAATGGCAGCCTGGGATGCATCAAGAAGAGTGTGGGCAGCAGGTCAAGGGAGGTTCTGCTCCCCCTCTACTCTGCCCTGCTGAGGCCTCATCTGGAGTCCTGTGTCCAGTTCTGGGCTCCTCAGCTCAAGAGGGACAGGGAAGTGCTGGAGAGAGGCCAGCACAGGGCCACCAAGATGATCAGGGGACTGGAACATCTTTCATACAAGGAAAGGCTGCAGGACCTGGGGCTGTTTAGTCTGGAGAAGAGGAGACTGAGGGGGGATCTCATTAACATTTATAAATATCTAAAGGGTGGGTGTCAGGAGATTGGGACATCCCTTTTTTCTATAGTATCTAGCAACAGGACAAGGGGTGATGGGATGAAGCTGGAATACAAAAAATATAAGAAAAACTATTTCACTGTGAGGTGAAGGAGCCCTGGCCCAGGCTGCCCAGGGAGGGTGTGGAGGCTCCTTCCTTGGAGGTCTTCAAGACCCACCTGGACACGTTCCTGTGTGACCTGATCTAGGTGGAACCTGCTTCTGCAGGGGGGGTTGGACTGTATGATCTCTAAAAGTCCCTCCCAAACCTACCATTCTATGATTAATTTCCTTTAATTCCCTTCCATTTTTATGTATATTAAAATAACAAGGCTTTTGAAGAAAATGTTACAGGGAGATTTTTATGCTATGGATAGTATGTGTGATGTCAGTCATATCAAGATGCCTGATGCAACTCAAGTTTGTTTATTTGTTAAGGTTTAAACACAATACATTAATGTCAAGCACAGCTGAAGGCCTGTAACTATTGAGATAATGGGCTTTGGTTTCCTTTTAGATTAAAATAAATATATTTTACTTTCCTAATATTCAGCCTTTAGTTTTAATTCTCTTTCAAAACCGTGGAAGAGAATAAAAAAAGTTGTAAATACAAGATTTTTTTTAATTGGATTTCTCTTCTTGAAATAAAAACTTGAACTTTTATTGGTATACATAAAACAGACTAAGAAGTTACTAAAAATTAAATATTTACTAGTATATCACAATTCTGTAGTGATAACACTCCTTAAAAATAATGCAGTTCAAATCCTAAGGGATCTAATTTACTTGTGCTAAAGTCTCTTAGAAGAAGGTGTATCTGAAAGGGTCAGATGGGACCTTGCTATTTAGATCTTATATATCAGAGAAGAGCCTGTGTATAATAACAATAGCTACTACAGAAGATAGGACAGTTCAAAGTCTAGGATACAGAGCTGCATGTCAGGATCTACTGTTAACCCTTGGAGAGTCCTGAGAGAATGACCATAACACAAGGAATGAAGAATGTTAACTATCATCCTGTCCTAGTTATGTCAGATCAAGCCTGTTTCTATCCTAACTTACTTAAGTTTGGTTTTTTGTGGATTGGTGTAATAACTGGATTCAAGCCAGCTTTCTGGTCTTGTGTGAATGAAAGAAATAATTTTTATCATGAAAAAAACTGCTATAAAGCAAAATGATGACAGTCATGCTGGTCAATAACTTAACAGTTTCTCTCAGCAAAAAGGTACTTTTTAAAGCTGCCCTGACTCACCCTCACAGTTAAGGCATCAGTAAGGCAGATGTATAAACTGCAGATAACTGGGTGCTTAAAATGATAACCAGCTCAAATATTCATCTGTGACAAGGGTCAATTTAGAGCAGAGAAGGAGTCAGAAAGAAAGGCAACTCATGTTTTCATCATGCTGCTTCTTAAGAAGGAAGAGCCACTGAAAAGTGAAAGTATTGGTAAGGGTGAGGCACTGTTAAGGAAAGGTGCTGACTGTGCTATCCTAGCAGCCCTGTCCAATTGTATTTTCCTTTGCTTCCATGGATCCCTGTGTTGTTTGCTCCTGCAAGAGATGTACAAGTTTATCCTTCATCTTTCTGCTTATTTTCAGTCTAAGTATATTTTCAGACAGAGGCTTAGGGCAGGTTTCACAGAATCATAGAATGGTAGGGTTGGAAGGGACCTTTAGAGATCATCTAGTCCAACCACTCTGCTAAAGCAGGTCAACCTAGATCAGGTCACACAGGAGCGTGCCTTGAAGACCTCCAAGGAAGGAGTCTCATCAACCTCCCTGGGCAGCCTGGGCCAGGGCTCAGTCACCTGAACAGTGAAATAGTTTTTCCATATATTTAAATGAAACTTTTTGTGTTTCAGCTTCTTTCCATTATACCTTGTCTTGTCACTGGATACAATACAAAAAAGTGTGATTACCCCCTCAATATCCCCTTCTCCAGACTAAACAGCCCCAGTTCCTGCAGCCTTTCCTCATCAGGAAGATGTTCCAGTCCCCTGGTCATCTTGGTGGCCCTGTGCTGGCCTCTCTCCAGCACTTCCCTGTCCCTCTTGAGCTGAGGAGCCCAGAACTGGACACAGGACTCCAGATGAGGCCTCAGCAGGGCAGAGTAGAGGGGGAGCAGAACCTCCCTTGACCTGCTGGCCACACTCTTCTTGATGCATCCCAGGCTGCCATTGGCTTCTTGGCCACGAGGGCACATTGCTGGCTCATGGTCAGTTAATTGTCAACAAGCACTCCCAGGTCTCTCTCTGCAGAGCTGCTCTCCAGCAGGACAACCCCCAGCCTGTACTATGTTCTTCTTCCTTCCCAAATCTAGACAGAAAAAGGCAGATAAAAATACTTCTGTCTCTTGCTACCGCGAGAGGCAATCAGTATCTAATAGACCTTATTAAATCCCAAAGAAGAAATGTTACTTTTGGGTCTTCTGATGTGCAAATAGTGATTGGAGGCAGGCAGGACCAAAAGTGGGACCTCAAAGCCATCCAAGAGCTGTTATCTATCGGCAGTTATTGACATCAACTCAAGAGATCAGGGCAAGTGGGTATGTTTGTGGGGGGCAGTGTGTGGAAGCAACTGACAATCTAGACTCTTAAGGGAGCAAAAAATTAGCTTTCCACCATATTTCAGAAATGAAAGACCTAAAAACTCTCCCAGTTCAGTCTGAACTGCAAGTCATTAGGACAGTTAGGAAAAGAAGGTGAACACATCAGGCTACAGTTACCTTTCAGCCTGGAGAACACTATTGACTGTGCAAGGAGGTGAATGCTCTCTAACCATGCATGGTCTTGGAAAGTAGGGAAGTACTCTGACAGTTCACTGAAACTTCTTGCTGTCTCAGTCTAAGAGTTTCTTCTACCATTTTTTGCTACAGTTGGTGATAAAAATAAGCTTTTAAACCATCAAATTGTTCAGCTTGTAGCTCAATGTTGACACGACCATGTGAGAGTATTTCGCTCGTACCACATGTTGGGAGTCTGTCACAGCAAGAGGAGAGTTTCAGCTGTACTGAGCATCCTGCTGCTCTGCACACTGGACTGTTGTAAGCAGAAGCAACTGATTGCTGTATGCTAAAGATTTTACATTTCCTAAAATCTCTCATTTTGGGAGGAAAAGTGAAGGCAGCACGTGACAAAGGAGGTGCAAACTATTTATCCTTGCAGAAACTCTGCCTTACTTCCTTTTTGTCTTGCATTTTTAAAAAAATCTAAACTAAAGGCCTTGTAGATTGCATATGTGACTCTGCTCAGGATTGAAATCACTGCACAGAGGCCTAAGACAACACCAACAAAATCTCATTTCACTGGGATTTGTTTTCATTCTTGAAGGCTTACTATCTCACTGCATGAACAAAAAACACCACATAGAAAGGGCTTTGGGCTAGCTGCTTCCAAAAAGATTCAACCTTCTGAGTACTATCAATATCATCCTCATACCCACATGGTTAGCACTTTCTAATACATTTACTGGAAACCATTAACAAAGCAACATTTTTACTCTAGTTCTTAACCGTGCGTCGCACTGAAATAAGTTCATGTAAATCTGTGAACTGCACGACAATGATCAAATTAACAGTCATTTCAGGGAAAATGCCCCTCAGGCTGAAAAATAATTAGTAGTCTCTCACTCTATCTTTTCCTACTAATAAAAATCATGCTATTATTGTTGACTGTGCTAATAAAACACCCTCCATGACCCTGAGGTAGCTCGATGTAAAATATAAGGACTATTCTCTTGTGCAGATGCACACATGTTTTATTGAACATCTCTATTTAGTTTCCCACCTGGTAACTGCATTACTTCCATGAGAACTTTTGTCAGAATGATGCAGCACACACACTGGCCTCTTCGTGTGCAATTCATCTTGCTGCACTCACCCTCCAAATCTTAACAACTCCACAGACTTTTGATTTAACTTCTTAATGATTGCTACACAGCGAGATAGCACAAGGATGCTTTTTGGCCTTTGATCACAGAATGGTAGATGATGACCACTCAGAACCAGAGTATTATTCATTTTAACAGGTATGTTCTTGCATCACAGCATTCAGAGTGGCTCTGGTATGCAGCATAGTTGGTGCATATTCTCTCAGGAGTTTGTTTCTGGAAAACAATTTTCTCTGTGTCATGTTGTCAAAGCCACTTATTTAAGTATTTACCTTATTATTATCCATGCCTACATTTAACAGCTTGGATAATGAGCACTATACACGAGAAAGTTGCCAAGATTGTGAACACATGGTGAACAAGACACCCATGGTCATGTTCCTGTCCTACCATAACTAAAGCGTAGCTTTCCTATTTGTAGAGGCAGAAGGAAAGGTTTCTCATTAACTGAGTAGCAAAACTGTACCCAACTATAGAGCAAAGTCAACCTTTTCCCTTATGCAGTAATGGATTTGTGATGCCATATCCCATATCTTATTTTTGTACACTTCAACTTGTCATGGAAACTACAAACACAGAGATAGAGAGAGAAGGTTTACTTGAGTTTTAGGTTCATGAATAATATACAAACATTTGGGATTAATTTACAGTGGCAAGCAAATAACAAGAGCTTTCCAAAATGGCTCCCAAGAGCACTTCCAAGGAAAGTACTCCCACTAATTTGCACTAATATGAAAGTCAGAATGGGATTCTTCTGTAAACAGATTTCTGAAAGCACTTTGTGGGCAAGCGATCAGGAATGACAGCACATATCGGGGGGAGTAGATAAATGGGCTAACAGCCTAGAAGTACCTACTGAGGGCAGCAGAAAGAGTGTTTGCCAGTTTTGGTAGGATTTGGAGCAGACCTTTAGTTCCTTAGCATGCTACAAGATCTGCTCTTTACCTCTGTGTGTGTCTCTGTGCACAGGTGTGTTCGTGGACACGTGTGTGCACACATATGGGAATGTATGGCCATGTCCAGGTGATTCAGCACAGCACTGCTACCCTACACAAGGCTGTGAGCCAGCAGAGCAATTTAGTCAGATGCTGATAACTAATGAATTTCCCTTTTGAAGGGAATGCAACAAACACTGTGGTGAGAGTCACACTCTGGCAGGAGGACACGCTAGACTATGCTGCACCAGCGACCTGTGTATATCAGTACTCGGCTTCCCTTGTAGCCACTCTCCTCTATGAGCTAGAAACTTGGATGATCTAACCTGCCCCCAGTTTCTGCATCAATATTAAAACTGTTTTTCCTAATTAGATCTTTATGTTCATGCAATGCAGTAATTTTGAGGAAAAAAAAAGGAGTTCAGCAAAATCTTTTCATTTATAGGAATTCTTAAAGAATACCTAAAATCCTCGTAATTTAGGGATTTATATTTTGGACAATCATATCTGTTCAACATTCTCTTGTGACAAAGGAGGATAAAAGGATTGCAAATAGGTAACAGGAACTAGATAGATTTTGTTAGTATTTCTCTAATACAACCTCAAATGAGATCCTGTTCAAATTACTTTTGTGATATGAGGATGCCATAAATAACATGATGGAAAAGGGACTGATCTCCTTCTGTCTCCTTTACATGAGGATATGCTGTAACCAGAAAACCTAATATATTACCAAAACCACCTTTTCTTCTCTCTTAGAGATGGAACTTTTGGACCAAAAACTTGCTCATATGCCTTCTATTGAATGTTTGTGTGGCCACTGCACTTCTGTCCTTCTGAAGTGACAGCACAAAATATTCAGAAGTCCAGGAGAACCCATTTTTCTCACCCATAGGCTCTCACAGCTTGTTAGCATAGTGGTCTGGGATAATCTGGCCTAATTGTTCTAAAGTAGATCTTCAGAATAATAAGAAGTACAGATTACTCTGATAATGGTAGGAACGCTTCGGGCTCTGTTCCAGAAACAGGATTGAAAGTCGTTTCTGTATTTCAAATTTCAAGCTTTATGAGAAAATAAATGTTAGTAAACAGCTGGTAACAGGTAAATAGGGAAAGAGGGAGGTCATGGCAACATCAGTTTAGACTATATCTTGCTAAAAATTAAGAATGTACAAGTGAAAAACCCATGAATTTCATGAAAAGAGATGGTCAAACTAATTTCCACATCCACATTTAGACAATTTATTCTTCTATAATAGGACAAGGACCTGCAGTTTCCGTGGATGGCAATGGAAATTCTTACTGAGACTCTCAACATTTTGAAGGATGATGCCTTGAGCTATTGAACTTACACATTCCAATAGACCTACAGCCAAAGAGTTGACATCTGTGTGGGAAACATGATTCATTGTGCGGTTGTAGTTCTGGCCACAAACAAGAAGATGGAATGGCTTCTGAATGGTTGTCTTTCAGTCATTAGCAGAATGCACGGGAATTACAGGAAGGTCTGCAATACTGTACTGCTATTACTTTTTCTTGTAACACTTGTTCCAAGGGCTCTTTTTAACTTTGTGTGAGTTTAGAACAAAAGGACTGGATCTCTTAGGATCTTCAAGGAAAAGAAGGGGCAACAGACTGATGTTGATGTTGCAAGGAAAGAAACTAAGCTCAGCCTCTATTCTGAGGAATGTCCAGCTGGACCTGCCAATTTCAAGTAGCCACTGAACCTGGCTTTGAATAAAACAAAAGAGATAAGTGCAGTTATTCTTCCTAGCCCCAGAGCTCACTCCACCGAAGTACAAACACACAGTCTTCCTGCTGTGATAAACAGAGATCTCATGCAGGTGTGGACTCAACAGGTATTGTTAATCGATGCAGTTTCTCTGTAGTCAATGAAGGTCTGCCAGTTTCCCCTGGAATTCTGATTCATATTTAGATGTTCCTTGTTGATGAGTGATCTGTAAGCTGAAGGGCTAACCTGTCTCGCCCATGCTTCACATTTTACTTTGCTATACTAGAGAAGTCTGTGGCCTTTTAATCAGTCAAATATTAGGATGCACTTCAGATATACTCCAGAACAACAGCTGCATTTTGCCTTTGATTTACCACAGTCTCTAGCAAATAATTAAGATAAATTGCTAGGGGATAAGGAGAGAACCACTTATAAAATGGTAATTACAAAGGAAATATTAGTGATGAATGCTGGGCTTCTCTGATTTTGGTTCTTTATTTCTCTGTATAGAGTGGACTTCTGCTATATAGATTGGAGATGTTGTAAATGAAAACGTAACACAAGGACAAAACTAAAAAGGTGAAACAGCTAGCATAGTTCAGCTAACAGGCCACCTACACAAGTAGAATCTTCAGGGAGGACTCATTTGACTAACACTGACATAGCAGATAAACAGATTTCAGTATCAACTTTTCAAATGACAAGAGTAATTTTTTCTCTCTAAAAACAGCAGCAAAAAACATTGAGCCAGCAATGTGCCCACGTGGCCAAGAAGACCAATGGCAGCCTGGGATGCATCAAGAAGAGTGTGGGCAGCAGGTTAAGGGAGGTTCTTCTACCCCTCTCCTCTGCCCTGGGCTCCTCAGCTCAAGGGGGACAGGGAAGTGCTGGAGAGAGTCCAGTGCAGGGCCACCAAGATGATCAAGGGTATAGCCTTTCATACAAGGAAAGGCTGCAGGACCTGGGGCTGTTTAGTCTGGAGAAGAGGAGACTGAGTGGAGATCTTATTAACATTGACAAATATCTAAAGGGTGGGTATCAGGAGGTTGGGACATGCAATTTTTCTATAGTAGCTAGCAACAGGACAAGGGGTGATGGGATGAAGCTGGAACACAAAAAGTTCCATTTAAATATAAGAAAAAACTATTTCACCATGAGGGTGATGCAGCCCTGGCACAGGCTGCCCAGAGGGGCTGTGGAGTCTCCTTCCTTGGAGGTCTTCAAGACCTGCCTGGACATATTCCTGTGTGACCTGATCTAGGTGAACCTGTTTCTGCAAGGGGGTTGGACTGGATGATCTCTAAAGGTCTCTACCAACCCCTACCATTCTATGAGTCTATTAATGGTATTTCCAATGTAATAAATGTAGGACAGATTTCTTGCAATAACAACACTGCAAAGAAGGTCCTTTGATAAATGTCTTGTTTTTTTTACTGTTGGATAAATATCTTGGATTTACAACCCTTTGAAAATGAAGGCAAGAAGAAAATCACGAATGTATTACCCGAAGGCAGAAATTAACAGATTATGGGTCATGCTATAGAAAATTAGGATATTTGAGAACTGCTGTCTACTCTGTAATAGATAATATTTTAGAGATAACAGACAATAGTGAGGCAAGGTGTGTGTTGCTGAACTTATGTCTTATTCTCCAGTCACTTGAAGTTTTGTAACAGCTTTACAAGGCTTAACAACTTCTGACTTGTAAGTTTAGTCCCATTGAGAGCAATGGAACTAGCTATAGAGTTAGCAACTTTCAAGCAATCCAAGTTGGATCACTACCAACAAGCGTGGCCCTGTAATAATATACTGAATTGATTCTCCCACAAAGCAGCTCATTCATTTTCACAACAGCTTGATGGATGCTGTTTTTTTGATTAAGTAGGAGAGTGTGAAGAACGCTGCCTACGACAAGGCTGTTGGGACAGACCTCGAAAGTTAATATGCACTCAGAAGAGTGAGGAGGGTTTACAAATAGTCAGGTTTCTCTGGTCAAACCAGTTGGGTTTGAAATTATACTGATTTTCTCTTTTCCCAATGTCCTGTCTAGAAATTTTGTTGCCTTATCTAGACATTTAGACTTGAAGTGTTCTCATCACAGAACTGCCTTATAAGAAGCCACAGACACTATGCACATAGTGTACCAACTTGTGCAGGCAGTGATTAAGAGAAGAAATGGGGAGGTGATGGTTTTGAAATGAGATTGTTGTGCAGAAGGAAACCAAGCTTAACAATTCACTCTATGTCCTTAAGGACTTAGAACCTAAAATGTAGTGAATTATTTTTAGGACAAGGGAACTAAAAGAGTGTCATAAACAGCAGCTAAGGCTTTCTCATCTTCATTCACTGATCAGAGAAAAGACTAAGCAACAAGAGATTTCTGACATCAAAAATATTCCTACTTAAGTAATCCAGAAGCAGGAAAATTCAAGACACAGAGGAGAAACAAAATTATGATGTTTCTTAATTACTTATCCCTTACTTCTTTTTTTTAAGATAAGGTTCTATCAACTGTACTTCACAGCCAAGACCTTCAGCTCATATTCATAGCCTGTTGTGTCTACTTCTTTTTATTGACCTTAGAGAGAGGCAGCAACTGGTAGCTTTGGTCAGAAATTTGTGCTGTTTTCTTGCATGTAGATGCCAAAACAGTTTCAATATCTGACTTAATCATAGTTGGATGCTTCACTCTGCATTCTAGCACTTACATCTATCTGCAAAACTTGTTGTGCATAAGCTCTATCAATTTAAACAGCTAACAAATGTTTCTCATTTAGTTAAACCCTTCTTCAAACTCTCATTGTAACATGAGACCTCCTGTGCACTCACATAGCTGAATAAAGAATTCACTTACGAAGTCAAATATGCACTGATAACTGAAGTA
Source organism: Colius striatus (assembly GCF_028858725.1). Taxonomy (NCBI): domain Eukaryota; kingdom Metazoa; phylum Chordata; class Aves; order Coliiformes; family Coliidae; genus Colius; species Colius striatus. The sequence continues at coordinate 4,686,788 of NC_084760.1, forward strand.
CAGCAATGAATGATCAAGAGAGGAGTGAGTTTCAGTGGACAGCAGCATACATAGAAGCTGCTTATATTGGCCACATCATGGTCAAACATTTATTATGAGGAATTAATTGACAAGGAGAACAATAGCAACTAACAACACGAGGAGCAATGAAACTCTCTCTGTAGCTTCTGGTATGGCCCCTTTAGGGGTTTATCTCAGGGTAGCTGCTAAAAGGTCACAGGCATAGTCTAATATCTAGAGCCTCTTTTGCATTTATACCCTTGCCCCTGAGGAAAAAGAATTATGCTCCAAGAAGTGGTTACAAAAATCAAAACAAAACAGAGGGACATGTGAATGCAATAAGTTTTACAATTACCAGTGCTGCTACACCTGATGACTTACTTTTGTGTAGCATGCTTGCTAAATACAAACAATTCTCTTATATAGTCAATCAATGTGTCTGTATAAACCTCAGCATTATTGTGGAGCTAATTTTAGAAAACTGTATTGCTAACTATTCTTTTAAGAGCTTTGTAGGAAAACAGAAAGGCAACACATGTGCTGATGGGTGAAATATAACTAGACTGGGTTTATTTTTAATTTCAAATCATTTTACTCAATTTACTTGAAGTATTGCAAACTAGATATTCTGTAATTTTAAACATTATGTTGACATATGTTTTTGGACAAGTCACCACTGAATTAAGGTGGCTCAGAAACCGAGCTGACATTATTTCTCTCTCTTTAATTCATCTATCACATCAAGCCGTTCATGTATACCCCATCTCCAGTCATTAAAGATAACAATTTCTACCTGTTTTATGATCCTCTTTTTAACTAGAAAATGCACAGGAGTAATTAAACCAAATTGAACCAATTATAGAAAAACAATATTCAATAAGAAGTGAGCTGCCAAAAAGTTTTACTGTACCCTAAGGATGCAAAAAAAAATGCCTAAGCAGCAGCAATAGTATTCCACGTGTTACACTTATTCCTGCAAGCTAGCCAAGCTCAAATTAATTGTACTGACTAAACTTTTCTTCTTGGAGAAAATTAAAGATATGCTGTTGTCAACACTTGAGCACAACCTTGCCGACACTTAAACGCAGAGAAGGGTGTGACATCCTGCCCTGGCTGCCTTGTGCTAATTAATCACTCTGGTATTTAGGACCATTCAAGCAGACAAATTAATGGAGAATAATTAGTGTATCTTTGTTCCAGCTCAGCTTTGCACACCAGACACTTGGAGGGAGAGAGGGGACTATGTAGAAAGTGAGCCATTAGCATGCACATAGTTTCGCTTCTGTTCAGCGAGTTCTGCAGAGATTAAGAGAAAAGCCAAATTAGCAGTCGTGTGACTGGGGTTAGGACATCTCTCAGTAAAGAAAGCACTCTGTTTGAGTATCAGCTTTCAGAAGCAAGTTGTTAATCCAGATGTTGCCTTTCATAAAGAACAAAACACAATTAAAAGCCTCCTCCTCCCCCTCACACGTGCACACAAGAGAGAAAGGAGGAATGGTTCCTTTGCATTACAAAGATTTATCTGCAGTTTGGCTACTGGTATGTACCAAAAGGAAATTTCCACATCTTCAGCTTTCCTTTCCAGATACATTTGTGTCAGTACTAACTTCCACTGGAAGTACAGGGGACAGTATGACTAAGAACATACACCATGTGTTTATTGCAGTCAACAACAATTACGGTACGTAATTTAAGTAAGTAATTATGTGATTGTACTGAGAATAGAACATTCTGTAAGTCTTTAGAAAATGACAAATAGTGTCAGATTCAAATTAATTTCAAGATTAAAATTGGGAAAAAATCATGCAGGAGCCTAAAGTAAGAAAAAATAGCAATAAGTATCAAACAGAACAATGATATTAACATCCTTGACACAGAGATACTTTACAACAAAAGAAAGATGCTTTTATACACATTTCATAAAATACTTTATGGTTTACTTGTATAAAAAGACTCTGTGCAAAATTCTTCTGTTACTTGTTCTCACATGAGAAGAGCTGTAAGGATGTGACTGCCATCAAAACAGAGATGATCATTGCTCATTCACTTTGACATCATCACAAGCTTAATAAAGTGAATACTTCTTTTTAGGGTGGGACCCAAAAGGAGTTCACTGGCTATTTCTGTGGTAGTTCAAGTGTTATTCCAGACATTATAATCAGTATCCAGCCACTCTAATAGATGCCAAAGTCTAAGATTACAGAACTCATTGCAAGACCAAGACACGAAATCCGTCCCTGTTGAACACCATCATGATCAGAAAGATTTGGTGTAAAAACTTGCTCCTCAGGCCCATTAGTAGTGGACAGTGCTTACAAGCAAAATTGTGCCATGGCTCACAAAGCACGGCCTCAAGGGGGTGGGGGTGGGGGGTGAAAAGGGTCAGGGAAAAAAGAGCAAGAAAGACCACACAGTGAGAGAAGCTGACCACACTCAGAAGCTGAAGCAAGCCTTTAATTCTTTTTTCTTGGTCAGAACACGATAAAGTGCTGACTATAAAACTCTGCAAAGTGCACTTTATTTTTGTGCAGCGTGAACAAGAGGGCGAGAGGAGGGGGAAAGAATCCCACCCAGGTTTTGACACGACACGAGATACTGGTTTAACACAGCACTACAAGGCTTCATAAAAATGTGATATTTCTGTTCACAGTGTCGTGGGTTTGTTGGTCGAGGCAGAACACAACTACCAAAGCATGACCCCTCACAATTCCTCACTTGAGGGGAAAAAGAAAGCATTTCTCTGCGGCTTCCTACAGCAGTGAGTTACTGTGTGCCATAAGACCAGATGCCATTAGAAAGGCTGCCATCCAGGGAGCGGGTTTCCTCGATCTTTGAAGGTGCATAATCTTCATTAAAGGAAAACCCAGAGTGTAGGAGGGGCAGCTCTGACATCAAGGCACCTGGCCATGACTAAAAGAGCTGGCCCCATGTGCGGCTGCTGCTGAGCAGCAGAATGTAATTTAGTCGCACCAGCAGGAGCAGAGGTCAATGATTTTATATTAATGGGGATCACGACAGTTCTAAGCTGTGGCGTGCTTTGAAATAAGTGTTGTACAAGGCAGCAAAGGGAGCTCAGCAGAGGAAATGAGCTGTGTCACTGCCTGCTCATGCCTCGAAGCAAACACTGAAACGTTTAAAGTTGCTATAGACTTAAAGCCATAATATTTTACAAACAATAATTACCTGTTTTAATCCAAAAGCTAAATAGCTGGTGAATTATGACACTTTCTGACATAATTTGAGCAAAAATAAAGCCTGAAAGGAGTGTAGCTTTTAGACTGCAATCTGAACAGAGGCAGAAGTGGAGGAAATGTGCTAAGTCCTTTGAAAAAAAACCCAAATATGCTTTGTAATGAATCATTTGCATGCAAGAATTGTGATCACATGGCATTAAATCACAGTGCATCAGTGAACAACCCATGTCAATATCACTTAATAAAAATCACCAAATTCAGCTGTGCAAAGGGGTTAAAGTTTTGACTGAAAGATCCTCTATTGATTTAATATGTAGTACACTTTGAACAAAACTTACATTTAATCCAGCTTCCTTCTGGAGAAGTAATGTGAGCTCTTCTGTGGCTTTTTGGAGGATGCAAATCTGGCCTTTCATGCAACTGCATGACACAGCCACTTTTTTACATGGATCAATACATAACTCAAGGGATACCTGAGGTCTTCAATGAGGTTTTCTGGGTGGGGTTTGTTATTATTGTTGTTATTCTATTTGCATCAACAATGTACTAGGTGCTGCCCAGATGCATGGTGGAGACGTGGCCTTTTCAAAACAGATTTTCTTCTGAGGTAGTATCTACATGAGCCAGCAGAACAAAAAAACTTATTGCACCCTTCACTGCTAATTCACAGCAAAATTCAACTTCATAGAATCACAGAATGACAGGTCTTGAAAGGACTTTGCTCTTCTTTCAGTGTTGGTCCTAAAGCCTTTTGGTAAATATTACAAAAGATTGCAGAATCTGGAATTACATTTGCAGCCTTGTGCATCTACTCTGAGACGTTACTCCATGGTGTAAGAAGGCACAAAACACAGCAATGTTTGAAATGCAAGCCAAGGGGGAATGACAGTGGCAAAACAAAGAGGATGGGAGATGCAAGGTGCTGACTCAGCAGTAAGGACTGTGAAAGATCAGCAGCGATATACAAACATCACATATTATTTCCCTATCTATTTTGACACAAAACAAACATAGGAGTCATCCCTGTGACAACTGTTTTGCCTATGTTTCCCTTCAAACATATTGCAAGAGTCCAGTGATCCCAAAGACAGCTGCCAATAAAGAAAAGAAGGAAGGAAGGAAGGAAGGAAGGAAGGAAGGAAGGAAGGAAGGAAGGAAGGAAGGAAAGGAAGGAAGGAAGGAAGGAAGGAAGGAAGGAAGGAAGGAAGGAAGGAAGGAAGGAAGGGATAACAAATCTAATTTGAGGGAGAATGGTGAGACCTTTGCATTCTGTGAGGAAAAGTCTATTATGACTCAAGTACCTCATTTATTAGGAACAACTGAGTAGCTTTCTTTTCTGGAGACAGAATCTTCTGGTCAGTGACAGCGTAACTCCTTCAACAGCAAGGGAATAACAGCAAGAGCTGGACTGGGTGCTGGATAAGTACAGCAGCTGGGTTCTTGAGCATATCTGGGAGAATTTCTGGCACAAAATCAAGATACTCCTGGGAAACAACTCCCTTCCCTGCTCCACACAATATTCTATGATTCTATGCTTATGTATTGGCCAGGTAGCCTCTGGCCACACAAGCAGTCAGATGATGGAGGCAGAAGAAGTCCAGGAGCTGGAGAGTGGTGTTTGAGTGCTCTTTGCATCGTTCAAAGCCCAAAAGCAGGGCTGTAAGAACTCTGTCTCCATCCCTTAGTAGGCATTAAGATTTCAGTCTCAGAGAGAAGCCGTGTGGGAAGCTGAGGACTGATTTGAGACACAGAACTTGGCTGCCACTGAATTTCATGGCTAACCCTTTTAAGCAATTTTTAAAATGAGTGTGCTATAAGTGTAATATAGGTGTTCATTAACTAATAATAAATTGTAATGGAATAGCATTGACATCTCTATGAGTACTGATCGGACTGATGATCACAGCAATTGCGATGAACGCCAAATGGATTCGGGATAACGACACACTACCTCCAGAGTACATATGTTATGCTGAGAATCACTTATGCAGAAAATCCCAAGAAATAACAGGGTAATTCACCTCTTTTCCCTTGACCTACAGCTCTCTTCTCCCATCTCAAGGACTACTGTGTCACTTAGGAGGTAATCTGATGCCCTGGAAACCAGTGGAAAAACTCCATCTGAATTCAGTTGCTTTGGATTTAAGATTGGTGAAGAAACTGTGCAAGGGATCATAGAATCATAAAATATTATGGTTGGAAGGGAACTCCAGAGATCATCTAGTCCAACTCCCCTGCAGAAGCAGGTAAAGAACCACAGAAAGTGTAAGTGGCTTATTTCAATGCTCATTGTCCAGCCTGTGCACCAATAAGCTAAATTGTTTTAAAGGGCAATTGTTCCAACCAGTCTTTTAGTGATTCAGAGGAACACTTGGATTGCCAAGTGTTTGCAATGTCCTAACTTCTGAATGTCCTGTATTTGAATCTGTTTGTCCTTTAAGTTAGTTTTGCACATCGCATTTCACTTGAAGGTATGTTATAGGTGTATGGCAGCCCAATTTACCACCTCAAACACAAGATTAACCTGTTCAGCTTCTCAAAATGCAAACTACGGAAAATATAGTTAAATGATCTGAATATAAAACAAAGTTAATGATCTAAAAGTTGTCTCTTCTTCTCTCTGTTTTTAACCAACATGTTTTCTCTATTTCTGCCTGGCTAGTCAATCGGAGGGAATATTTCCTCCACTAATGAACAGATTTATCATCTTATTTTTACTAGGAGTCATAGCACTCTGCATATTTCAGACAACATACAGAAGGCCTGGTCACAGATTGGGACTGCACTGCCAAGGCACTATGGAAACAGAAGAATGATGCCCGCTGTCCCGATGAATTTTTTTTGACAGCTGCCTACAAGTTCATTTAAATGATTGAGAACAGTCATCCAAGTAACTTGTGCTGCTTTAAAAAAATTTCAAGCAGAATTTGCTAACACACATTTTGAGTGAGTTTTTCTGCAGAATGAATATCATTATAATCCATTAATGACTGAGGGTGGGATCGAGTTCACCCGGGTTAGGCACTTAACTTGAATCTAATTTTAAAGCACCCGGCTTACCAATCCTCATTAGAAAGTAAGTGCCTAAATTCCTCTATGCAGTCAGTGAGGAGAAGTAGGTGGGGTATTTTTCCCTCTTACTTAAATGAGCCAAGGCCACAAATAATACTTTGCCACAAAAAGACAAGAGAGGAGAGATTACTATCATAGTTTCATGTGATAGCACAGAGTCTGATAGATGTTAATGCACAGATAATACCAGTGAGTTAATTGCCTCTGCATGGTAAAGAAAGGCTAAAAAGGAAGTTCCAGTGGTTCCTGTCAACCTGACCTAGAAGTCAGAAGTATGAATTCACATCTCAAACTTTGGATCAGGTTAGTTCTGAGAGTATATATACGACACAAGTTGTCAGTAGTAAAGGCAAAGACAGGGTCTATTCCTTCAGTAAACCAAACCAAACCAGATCAAATTTTTCTTCTTCAGGAATTCTTTCCTCACTTGTTCAGGCCACTTGATGAAGCCTAAAGCACAGAATTAAAATATTACAACAAATAGCAATCTAAATTTTTTCAACCAGTCTTGAGAGATGAGCAAAGTCTTAAGCAGAAGGTGAGAATCTTTTACTTTCCAGACCAGATTTTTTCATAATTTGTTTATAATAATCTGATTTTTCACTCTTAAAATCACTCAGGGAGCAAAGATTCTCCCTCCTAGATATTTACTACTAGATGAGACACCGTTTCCATCTCAGTTAATTAGAGGAAAAACATTAATTTAAAAAACAAATTCAAAACCAATAAATGTCAAACATCAGGATCAAAGATGATAAATCTGTAATTTCCAGCGTTAGAAACATTGATCAATACATGCTGAAAGAGACCTTGGGAGGTCACCTAGACCACTCCATTGTTCAAAGAATAGTAAACACTAAATATAGGTCAGGATGAACAATACTTTGTTTCTCTGGGTCTTGAAAGGCTTCAAGGGCAGAGATTCCCCAACTTCTCCAGACAGCCTGCTCCACCGTTTAATCATTTAAATTCTACATATCCACTCAGCTAAAGTCTCCTTCCCAGCATACCAGTCCCCAGCATGCAGTGCTGTGGGCAGTTCTACTGTCCCAGATGTAGCCTTTTTTGAATCCATGAGTCTACCACCAGTCTATTCAAAGACTCCTTGCCCGTGAGCAGATCAACTCATACCCTGGTTGGCTTCTTTCTGCAGACTTGATCAGAGTGCACAGTTTGTTATTCTGTCTCTAGGCCATTGATAAAGACATTAAACAAGACAGATCCTGGGATAGACCCCTGAGGAACTCCACCTGTAAACTGAGAGCCCGGTGGTACAGACTGTTTTTCACACATCTCGTAGTTCATCCATCTCAACCAGAATGTCCCAAATTGGATACAAGTATGCTGTGGGGTACTATGGTGAAAGCTTTGATAAAGCGAAGGTAGATGAGATCCATCATTCTTCTATCATCCATAGACCTAGGAATTTCATTTTAGAGGGCAATCAGTGGGGTCAGACCCAATTAACCCTTGATAAATCCATGCAGACTATTCTCAGTCACCACCTTCTCCTTCATGGGCCTTGAAAAGTCTTCAGGGAAAATTTGATCCATCATTTTCCCAGAGATCAAAATGAAGCTGATCTTTTGGTGGCTAAACAGCAGAAACCCCAAACTCTTTCATTCTTCTCTTCTCAGGAATTAAATAAAAATAAAATCAACAGAAATCAAGAAAATGCAGCAGTACACAAGCTGCATTCTTAAAAACAGCATGAAAGGATCCTATTTCATAGCTCAAGGCTATTAAACCAACTCCTCTCACCCAGGAAAGTTTCATTAAAAATTATAGCCATATTTGTTTACACTTCAGTGTATTTAACTTGCCTTATGTAAAATACACATCATCCTACGCAGAGCATTCAAATTCAGTTCTATGGGCTTGATTGTCATCTATGGTCAAGATGGTTTTGTACACACATTCACACTAACAAAGGGCTTTAAGACGGATACCAGTTTTAGTGTCATGGGAGGCCTTTTTAGTTTAACAGGGTCTTCCCAGGAACTCCTAAATTAATGAGTACACTATTTGATTTTATTTCAACATCTTCACAGTTTCTGTAGCATTATATTTCCATCATGTCAGTGTGTCAGCTCACAGCATTAGGATTCTGCCTCATGATCTGATGTTAACAATGTTTGTGTTTGTATTACTTGTTCTATTGCCACAATGGAAAATACAGTAGGAGCATTAGCCTAAACACTTAGAAAATTAGGCTTCATTCGTCTTAACAAGTACACCTTGGAGTATTATAAGCAGGGAAAACACAAAGCATGAAATATTCTACTGAGATAATCTATGTCACGAATTTTGAGGAATTATTTAACAACACTTAACGTTCTTGACGGCATCTTTGTACTTGGTACTGCTGCCTTAAGAGAAATATCAGAAAAGCAACAAAAAAAACCCAGTATATTTTAATCATGTCTGGGGTTTTTTGTGAAGTAAGAACATACATCTACTTTTTTTGAGAAGGAAAACAATGTCACAGCTCTGTGTGTCTAATTCTAACTCCCTGCATAAATTCCTTCCCGAATTTTTTGATCCACGGTGTGATTAATTTTATGAGCATAAAATGTGTTCTCTGCCCTTTAAGGAGGTGGTTATGATAAAGAAAGATCTGGATTCTTTAGGGGGGAAAAAAGGATAAGAAAAACCCATGAAAGATCCTTACAACAACATTAACTCTAGACCTTCAATATCAACTAGGACTGTAACATGTCATGGGATAGAAAGCTTTCTGTTGCAGAAAGACTGTCAGTGGTACTGTTGAATGCAGCTGTGAGGAGGCCTGCAAGGGCATGAATTTTCTTCTCCCTTTGTGTGAGAGGGTGCTATCTTACAAGTCTTCATCACACATCCTCAGGTTTATTTGCTGTTTCAATTGTCTCAAGTATATTGATTGGAGGTAAATTACATTTGCTTTATTCTGTACAAGAAGAAACTGTGAAAGCCTTTACTCAGAAGCCATGCCTGCATGGTTGCTTTGGTCTGTTACACTTACCTGACACTAGTACCTACCCCATGCAGCCTGATGGGCACTAATGCTGCAGCCCAGTGCTCGTGAGGCAGAGCACTGAGGACAACAGGAATCCAAAGTGCTGAGTTATTTGTTACTACCACTCACCTCAGAGGTAGTACTTGACTGGGAATGCTTCTAACCATATTTAACATAGACTTGGAAGGTGAATTTTAACCAGTCTTGATCATTTCAACTTTGTTTTACAGTTGGGGAATGTAAGACTTGCTTTCCCCTTAGTTTTTCTGCTCTATGAGCAGGGCAAATGAGTGCTGAAACACGAGTGCATGGTTGAGTCCACGGTACACTTAAACACTAACTTCAGTCTTGCAATACCAGAGATGAAATGTCACACTCTTTTAATGATCAGTGGGATTCTCAGCGTGGAATTTCATACTTAAGACACTACTTAAGACACTTGACACTGACCGAATGTGTCCCCATTAAAAGGACATTTCACAAATATTGCCCGATTAAGCAGCAGCAGCAGCTATTTGTTGCTGAAAAGATAAATCAGTTTCCTGGGAAAAGTGCCAGTGGATAGCTTGTATACTCTACTTAGAAACTGGATTCTTGATAGATTTGGTGAAGATATCTTCATGTTAGTATAATAAAAGCCTATTATCAGTTCAACAGCAGCAAACTGTTTTCATTCATCAAGAAAACAGCAGGATCGACACTAGTTGCCTTTTTAAGTGAAAGATTGGACATGTGCTCTGAAAAAATTTCTTGCCATTTCAGAGAAGGATAACGCACTCAAACACATTTTTAAATGCAATTCCACTTCTCAATGCAGTTGTCAACCTCTTTACAGTAAATTACATGGTTACTATTAAAAAGCATACTTTGACTTGTTCCCAAAGTGATTTTTTTAAAAAGTTTGAGCGAAATTCCTTCAGCCATTTTGGATTTATGAGAAGATTGAAAAGTAATTCTCGCTCCCTCAACCTCTCTGAACAACATAGCAAAAAAAAATATATATCTAACTGTGTCTTTTTTTTTTTCCCTCTCCCCATGGGAATAATTCAAAAGTGGCTGAAGTGCCAAACTTCAAACTCTTATTATTATTTATTGTTAATATTCCTCTGCTATCTAAGGCTAAATGCCCAATTTGATGAGATACCAAAAAAAAAGCCACACTACTTGTCAACTCCTGCTTTGAAAAAGCACGATGTAACAGGTGAGAGAATGAAAGAAGAGTGAATGATGATAATAAGGATTGTGACATAAGGGAGGACGAGAAAATGTTAGCAACAGGTTCCAGCAGCACAGGCATTACTCAGGGTTTGCTCAGGGAAATACATAGGAAATAAAAGTTCCTTGCTAGTTTTAAAAATTAAATAGAATAAAGGTATCACATATTTTTCTCTTGGAAAAAGTAATCCAGAGAAATGCAATTTTTCCTAACGATCCTGCTGAATAATTTCCTCTATCAGTTTGGTATGAGATCTATGACTAGCTCCACATTTTCTCTTTTATTTCCTGGAAAAGACAAAGGACATGAAAGAGATAAGAGACACCTGGAATAACTCAATCCTAAAAGGTAATGGGAAAGGGGAATGAGTCATTGCCAGTTGGGGTATCTCATAGAAACTCTGAGGTGTGTTTCCAAACAGAAAATGAGCCACAGAGTGTCTGGACTTTACAAACTTATTTACTGTCCTAGTTCTCCATCACCAAGTACTCACTACCTACAGGTCCTCTGGAAAAACTGGGATTGGACATCAGTATCTAAATTTTTGGCTCTTGCACAGACTGATAAAACTCTGAGCCTAAGATAAGATGTTCCTAAAATGTCTCCATGAGAAGGGAGAGGTTAAACATCTGCTTCAGGAGCAAATCTAAGCTCATGGAAGAATTTAGTAATTAGATGCAGGAGCCTCTGAATTTTAATCCATTTTTTTAAAACTAACAGACCTCCATCAAAATGGAGAATGTGACCTTAAACGTATTTGAAGTCCCATTTAAATGTGCTGTCATGTATGTTTTGGCCTCTTTCCCCATCTTTGCAAAGAAAAGCGGCAGTTCTTGATGGTGCAGGGAGCCAGAGGCAACGAGACAGCTTTGCTCCACAATTTTTAGTAAAGGTGTTTCTTTAGCATTGAGAAGCAGGTGCAAGTTAGCATACACAGAATGTCTTTCCTCAGCTACGATTTGTGTAAGCCATTTAGGGATAGGAGTGAAAAAAATGTGATAGCAGTTATCCATTATAAAAATGGCTCTGTGGATTAAAGCACACATTGATTGTTCCAGCCTAGGGAGACTTTTTATAGGGAGAATAAAACTATTTTAAGCAGTTTAAAAAGTGCCTGTGGTCAGAGTGCCAGGTTACTTTCAGATATGATACTGCAATTTTTTTCCCTTGCTATAAATAGTGTTCTTACTTTATGATGGGCAACGAAGGCTAGAATCTATCATCCTTAGGAATCGATCACTTGTATTCACACCTTCCACTCACACCCTTTAAAACGTGTAGAGCAAGGATGAGAAATCTATGACAGAGGTTAGACAAGGCCTGTGCTTTCATTCCATAGGGCCCCCAGCTTGCACATTGTGTTGATTTGGGGATGCTCTTACTGGCTAATGCTAAGGCACGTGAGCAATTGGTCGATGAACGTGCAGCAGATGAGGACACGGAGCAGGACCAAAGCAAGGCAAGGACCAGATGTCATCCAGAGTGACTTTATTGCTGTACAGTGCAGATCAGCGACCTCCAAGCAGTAGATGCACCATTTATTTTTATAAGGAAACATTTTGGCTATGCTTTGGAAGCAGCAATAGTGAGGTCTGATATGTGGGAACTGCAGTAAAGGCTCCCTATTCTCCCTCCTGATGTTGGAGAGGAAGCAAATCACTGTATTGCCTTCTGCTGTCTCAGGATTGCTGCCATAACCATAAAGTGATGGCAAGTTCAACACATTCAGGCAGAAGGAGAAGTAAGAAGAGGGAAGCCTTGCCTGGCTCCTCGGACAATGCCTACAGTGGTCCAGGAGGCATCATTTCTGCAATCTGATAAAAAAATCATGGAGAACTCAGGCAAGTTCCACACCAAATAGGTGCATACACTTTAAGACTACAGTTTCTAGCTAAATCAATAGAAGCAAGATGAATTGAGAGTGACTGCCAGGTTTTTTCAACTGATATAATTAAATCAGTTTTAAAATACGTTTTCAGTTACACTGATGAGTTCAGATCAGATCTTGGCCATCTTCTCTCCCTCACATACTTTCAGCCTGAATTCTCCTTGCCAAAGGGGCAATATGATCAAATATGCATATTCTAATTTTTCAGAGCTCGTAATGCGGATGTCTTTGAGAGCTGGTGGTATTTGGGTGCCCAAGTATCAAAGTTAGTTTAACACTGTTGAATCTAGGCCAAATAAGTGCTTTTAAGTTTTCCCCTTAAGCTCTCTGGGCTTCAGTTTTCCCACTTCTGAAATCAGAGTTTTGAAATCAAGATTTATGGTGGGAGAAAAATATCAGCTGCCTCTCACACAGAGATCTTTTCTACTCTCACTAAACTGCCATGAATCTTAATTCTGAGCAAGAGGTTTTGAGATCCTCACAGCTGAGGATCACTGTTTTAGCACCTTCTGCAAGCTGCAGGGGGAAAAAAAAAACCTCACCCTCGGTACTGTCAGTTTAAACCAGCCTATAACATTTCCCTAAGAAGTTATTTGGGATGTAAAATTGTATCACACCAAACTACATCAGTCATCTTTTCAGTGAAAGACAAGGAAAAAATTACCATTTAAAGTAAAAGTATTAATGTTTTAACGAGCCCAAATCTTTGCCTACATTTTTTTGTGAATGAACAGTTAAATAATTAAGGAAGGAATGGAATGTAAAGTACTATGTGCTGGACTAGCTCCATCCTCTACTTCCTAGCCCAATGACTTTTCCAAGTGTTTTTATCAGATGTATTTCTTCTACAAAAATAAAATGCAGTTCTGCCTTAAAGTGCATTTCCAAGACTCATATGAGAGTTGGATCTCTGCTGGGATCTATGTTTTCCAGAGTGGTTTTACCACATCAATATGAAACTCACCATTTTTGTTGTTGTTTTAACATTCTGCATATTCAATTTCTTCAGCTCGCTTAGAACCCTCACTGTCCCTTGACATCCTGGATTTGAGAAATAATCACTTAGTGGACTCACAGCACACAGTTTTCTCTCATTGAAAACACACACAAGAAGAGAAAGCTCAAATTTAATAGATAAAAACAAGGGGAGAGGAGGGGGAGAAGTGAAGGTGTTTCTGCAGGATACTCCCTGAGCTGCAAGTATTTATTCTCAGCATAGCATACACACATACACACAGACAGAGCAACCACCTCATTTGCCTTCATCATTGGCCTTTTTGAGAACACACTTGGAGTGTCTGGGGAGAAAACCCAAGCTGGGGGCACCCAGCAGCAGAAACATGCTGAGATACTAGTAATGGGCTATACAACAGAACTCAGTTTCAGGTGATCACCCAGGTGAATAGATCTTGCAAGATGTTGAGCACCGTGGCCCCAATCCAAAAAATCATTTATACCCATGAGGAGCATGCCCAAGCTAAGCATACATTTCTGTGCTTTCCTGGAATTGGCTCGGATGGAGTTGTACTACTTTTCAAGAGCTTTTTATTCTATGACTGGTGAGAATGACCTTCACTCATCACGAGAATGTTTATTATTTAGAGTCAGAAAGATGATCAGATGGGAAGGTTTTCCCTTGCTTCTGATTTCCAAGGAAAAAGGGGGGGAAATCTAGTTTTCCCCTTTAAAAAAGCCTAGTAGACAGCAAACAAAAAAGAATACAGTTTGTGTGCAGTCTGCTACACAAACCTGACCTGTCTTCTCATTGAAATCTCTCTTATATCTGCTTATCCTTGGAAAGAGAAATTATCATTTCTTCATATGTCCTAAATCGTGGAAGTTCATTGTTTTAGAAATCTACCTGTAGTGATTGCTTTGGATATAATAGCAAAATGAAACCCCACTTAAAAATTCTTGTGTACAGTCTTTCCTTTCTCAGTAGGAAACATCCACTGTCCAGTAGCACTTAAGCCTAATTGCAATCCACAGAACGCTGGAGACAGACCACATTGCAGTCCCTTGAGTCTTCTCTGCACGGTACAAGTAAGTTCCCCCATGCATCTGTCTTATTTTCCCTTCCTTATGTCCTTTCTAGGCAAAACATTTTGTCCTGAGGGATGGTTTTATGTTTTGTTTTGGTTTAATTATCTGAGGTAGATCATGTAAAAGTCATTGTTTCGTGTGGTACAGAATAAACCCCGCTTCATTCATTTCTTTACGGTAGGAGGGAAGTTTCTGCTGAAGTTAAAAAATAAGTCAATTTACCTGCAAGGCAATTAAAGTCCTATTTATTTCTGAGTCAGAAATATCATCGCTTTCGGTATTAAACCAGGGAACAGAAAACTACATGGCAGGGGGCCAGGGAGAAGGACAGCATTAGCAGTCATTTAGTGTGACCACAGTAAGTGCTGAACAATCTGACACTCAGGTAGTGCTGAAAGTGCAGCACTGACTCTCCCTGCTCACTTTTGTCTTTTTATCTGTGATGAATATACAATAATTATATTTTACTAGAATGCCAGTGGAGATGGAAGTGCTGTTGCTAATGTAGAGGCTATAAAGCCATCAGAGGAGCTTTAAGCAAATGTTATCTGTTTTACTGAAGAAATCAATTATGCACAGATTGCTTAAACCGGTGACAGGCATAGTAAGGAGTAAAATCTGTTAAGCAGAAAAGTTACAGCCATCAACATGTACAGATTTACATGATATATGAATACAACTGATCAAGGATTTTAGCTTACAGAAATTAAGGAAAAAGAGAAAAATAAAGAAAAAACTAAAAGGCACTTCTTAATGTTCATCTCTGTGTCTTATGCAGCTGACAGGCTCCTCCTCTCCTCTCCTCTCCTCTCCTCTCCTCTCCTCTCCTCTCCTCTCCTCTCCTCTCCTCTCCTCTCCTCTCCTCTCCTCTCCTCTCCTCTCCTCTCCTCTCCTCTCCTCTCCTCTCCCTTCATTGGCATGAAAAGGAATCAGTCAACTTCACTACCTAGAAGATGAGCAATTTTGAGAAACCTAGGCTCTGACATTGGTCAGTTGTTAACGGCCCGTCCAAGCTTGGTATTCATTGGAAATCTCCCTCAATTATTTGTACTCTGCCATTTCAGGGTATTGCTTTGGCTAAGGAAGATAAAAAAATCTAATACTCTGTGGCCTCTGTATTTAATCATATTATCATCTCATTGTTTCTGGGTACAAAACAATTTCTTTTAATTCTAAAAGAATGATTTATAAGCTGATATGCATGTTAGCACATATTCACAATTACAACAAAGCATGAATTGGAATTGCTTGCCACAGAATCATTTATCTTTTGCTCACAGAAGAGTGTTTGCACATGGTTGTGTCGGATGGGACTGCTTTGCATCCATATTTTCATTTTTTTAGTGAATGGGAAGCTGACATCTCTACAACTTGTGAGAAAGTGGTGTGTAACTGAATACTCAAAACCAGAACTGCTGAAGAATTCACTGATGCTTCTGAAAGTATTGGCCTTAATGATTCATAAGAGAAAAAAATATATAGTCAAAGCTCCTTTGACAAAAAAAATCCCCAGTCAGACCTGCCTCAGTCTTGGCTTTTGCACTGCTGATACCCAAAGCATTAAACATCCTTACCGAGAATATCACTGTTCAAAAGGACTGTCAAGACTGTTAATTACTCAGGTGGAGTTAGCACACAGCTCATTAAACCGTGTCAAAACTTTCAGTCCTTCTCCACTGTATCAGTCCCTTTAGGGGCTCTCACATCAGGATAATTTGATTCTTAAAAATACATTAATTCAGATCATACATTACACCAACAAATTATTCCACTTTCTTTGTAAAACAAGTCTGATCCAACCAGAATCTCTATACCAGAAAAGACAGCTTCTGTAATTAATATGTCGTGGGTGTGTCTGGTGCAGGCAAGGAGCATTTGCAAGCTGTGCTCCCTGGTTAGTGCTTAAAGAATGCTTATTGGCAGATCTATTGAAGTCATTTCTTTTTTGCAGTGGAAGTATAAAAATATTTTGTTCTTTATATGAAAGATGTTTTTTGATTGTTCACAGTATTCACAAGTCCATAGTCTGTACCTTGGCTGTGTGGGTTAAAGTGTTACCTGAGTTTTACTCCACAAAAATGGAAGTCCTGTGAATACTGTCAAAGATCAGATTCCAAAGAGTTATCAAAACTTCTTCCCTTTTGCAAATGAAGCCTCTATAGCCATTTCAAAAATAAAACCTCAAAAAACAAGTTAATAGATCTTCAGAAGTTGTTCTGTGGTTTAGAAACTTCCATCCTAACCTCATTATTAGAAGTGCAGGTGCTTACAAACCTAAACCACATTTAACCAGAGCAAACTTTTGGAGAACACCTCAGGTCTCATCCCTTCAAGAGGAGCTCTGAGTATTTTGGTGGGAGTTTATTGCCTGAGCAAGTGTTCTACACTCAGGATTCAAATGACAGAGAATCTCAGGGTTTAGGTTATTTCTCAAACAATCCTTAAGGACTTTAACTTATAAGAAAAACCTACTGCATATGAAAAATGTTGGTTTGGATTAGGTACAGTTTATTATTTGGGTTGTTCTGGGTTTTGTTTTCATTCAAGGAGAGCATATCTGAACTAGTGAGAAAACTGGCTGAGATTGTTTCACTCCTAATGTCTACAAACCAAGTCATAAGATTTTGTGTTGAAGCCAAGCCCCTTGGGTTCACAGTACTTTATAATTACATACATCCACATCCCAAACATTCAGGGTTGGTTTACAGGAGTGTGAGGTTTTCCTTAAGAACATAAAAGCTCATAAGGAACTTTTGAACTTTGTGAAGTTTGTGAAAACTATTTTAATCCTGGAACAAAAATAAGTATTATTTTTATTACTCCAATGTGATGAACAGAAACTAAGGAACCTGGCAGTGGAAAAATGTTTGACAGGGGTGGCTGGGCTAGTTAGTATAAGACTAGCTGCAAATTTTAGGATGGGGACATGATTTTGCTCATTATTTCCAATTGGCTTTAGCAGAAAAATCTTTGTGTGGAATGTTAGCACAAAGTTGACAAGATCTATGACTGAGGAGTAATCATGTACCACTGAGGAAGACCTAACTCTGTTAAACATGTTTCTAAAATGACTCTTCTAAAATGATTTTCAGCTCTTAACGAATGAAAACCATCGTCACAGTTTTAAAGTCTACTTTGTCGGGTTTCGAATGTACACTCCACAGGAGCCCAATGCTCATTCCTACCCTGCTTTGTTGGAGAGAAAAAAACCAGTGCAAAATGTAGTGGACAATTAAACACACAGAACACTTTCTCCTCCAAAATCCTCACGTTGGTAGAACTACAATAATCTTCAAATTTATCACACCAGACCTCCAAGTGTGATAATGCATCTTTAAAATACGAACCTCAAGCTAAAATATTAAACATGTGTTTCCTCCTCCCATAGGATAAGTGCTGAAATGTCACACACTAGTGGGGAAAATGACCCGTAAGTGGGTTTTTTTTCTTCCTACTGGAGCAGTTAGTGTGGCGTGCAATGAACCAAATCAACAATGTGATTCAAGCTGTCTCTGCAGCATCGTGGTGAAAGAAAGGATAAACTATAAAAACTACCCTCCTACAGCTCTTAGTTCTTGCTTCCCACACTTTAACATCTTCTGTCACCCCTGGCGCTGTTACTGACCCATGCTAAGCTAAACTAAAGGATGATAAGTTTGCTGCCTTTGCCCTTGTCCTAAGGGGCTGCACATTATCCTATCAAGCATCAGAAGCCATTTCTGTGGGATATTTGTCAACCTACAAAGTCCTTTTAGAACAAATGAAATGGGCAGCGAATTACAAAAATGTCATTCTCTAAAGGAAATGGATGAAGGCTTTTGTTCTCCAGTAATAAATAGATGCCATAGGCTTATAACACTATTTTTGTATTACATTTGACAGGGTTACTATTTCCAGTTCATTAAGGAAACAGCTTGAAAACTGTTTTTTCATATGCTTTTAAAAATAATGTTTTCCCAGTAATAAATATAAACAGTAGCTCTCATAAGGTTAACTTCAACAAGAGGATTCATTGCAAGGTACTTGTATGAGGGATTGCTACACATAAAATGACAACTTTTAAATAGATCTCTTTTCAGCCTGTAGAGATGCTTATTTAGCTGGCAGGTGATGAGCACCTGAGCAATAATACCCATCTCCAATCCTTAAAATGTTTTAAGATTGTTTTTAACTTGAGCTTTTGGAAGACCAATTTTGTTGTGCATGATGGTCTTACGGAACCTCATGATATATATACCATAGGCTAAGGTCAAGCAAAGGAATAATAACTCACTAGCTTAAATGAATGCTTCAAAGTAAATCTTCTGTGTTTAATAGCAGTAAACAGAGGTCAGGATGACACTCTCCCAGGCTTGAGAATAAAGCCTGTGTGTTAATACTCTCCAAGAATTACAGCTGCATCTCTGGGTGACAAAATGTTTGCTATAGTGTGTCCCCTGTAGAATCTTTTACATTGCTATGAATGCTGTATATTTGAATATTTGCTGAAAGCTAAACCTAAACATATGGGTAGAAATACACATAATGGTACTTTGCTACTCTTCTTTCTTTTAACTATTGTGTTAGAACGCTTCACAGAGGATCATTAACTATTTTTGCATCCTGGAAGTTCTTTCTAAAGATGCTACCTGAATAAAAAATTGATATATGAAATATTCACAGTGATAAACTTATCTGCTGTGTCAGTCATTGCATTTAATGTACAAGGTGTATTTCTCCCATCACCCACTAATCAATTATTAAGAGAATACTTTATTTACATCAAAGTGCTATAATATTTTTCTTGTTTACAGCTTATTTTTCCCTGCAAAATAGTCTTTCAGCTACTGTATCGCTGGCAGTAGTTATTGTTCATTTACAAGTGAGCATTTCATTATAAGAAGAGCTCCAAATTGATTTTGCAGGAAGACAGATCAGTAAGCCAGACCATTAACTGGTCCCCCTGCTCTGTAACTATTTCACTAATTCCAGACTAACTATACTCAGATCTTTATTAGTTAGATCTTTTTCACAAAATAAACTGTGCCTGAACCAAATGTAAGATGAACAATGAAGAATATATTGATAAATGTACTCCTTCATTGTAGTGTATTTTTCAAGCCACACACCAGTGCACATTTCAGATTAGACGCTGTCCCTTAGTTATCATTAGTCAAGCAGAGACAACTAAACTTTACGATGAATAGCTCCTGGCAGTCCAGCACGTTCCCTTTCACCCCCTACACATTGGAGCTGTGTTCTTTCATCCATGCCCTCCCACTCTCAGGTGAGCTCACAGTCTTTGAGATCTGGAGTAGCTGGAGCATCCTAAGTTGTACTTCTACTCGCAGGGGTGGAGGAGTTCAGCTCTCCCTTTAGTTGAGGTAGAAAGAATTAACTGCTGGTTTTAGGCTGAACTGCTGAATTTCTTCTGCTGAAACAGAAATGACAGAGAGGGTGTTTAAGAAATGACAAAATAATTAATCAGACAAAAAGCTGTTCATGTGAAAAGTTTGATATGACGCTTCCAAAGTACTTAGTTTTTAGTCACTTTTAGTGAGAGTCTGGGAAATGAAGGTTAGATGTACATAGTGTTGTAATGGAAAAGGAATATCCTGTTGGAAGTCTTTCATCTAGACAAAGCAGGCCCAGCACAAAACTTCCTCCTCTGCTTGATTAAGTTGACAATTTATTTACCAATGTGATTCAAAGTGGGATGTCAACAGCAGAGAGAAAACAACCTATCTCTTTGTCTATGGTGTTTTCTCAGGACTCTGGAAATTGCCTGCTCAGAGGAGATTGCCTCTCAGGAAGACCAGTGAACAGACCCATCCCTTGTGCCAGCTGCCTGAACGCTGTGACCAAGGGGCTTACTGAGCGCTGCAGTGGAATCACCAGCTCTGGTGGTGATTGATAGCAAATATGGACTTGTATTTCCTCATCCTGTATTGCATACCAATAGCAAACCTAAATACCAAACTAAATGCTGTTGGGTTTTCTTCCTCATTATGATTCTTTCCTTAAAGTGGGAGCTAGTGTGAAACTATGTTCCAAGGGAATTTCTTTTTTGCCTCTGTGTTTTTTGGGGTGAAGGTCCTTTCAGTGTTAAAAAGAGCTCCACACAGTCAAGAAAGGGCCTGTTGACTTCACACAAATGCTAAAACTCTCAGAATGTGATATTTGAATTATATTATGAAGGATATTACGTTGTGTTAAAGGTTATTAGCAGTGTTGTGAGTAGAATTTCAGGATGCCCAGATCCTGAAATACTGAACTTCCAGCAGCTCGTATGGATTTCAGGATATGTGTCAGCCCTCTTCACCTCTGAAAGCCAGGCCCACCTCCTGGGATTTATCTGCCAAAAAGGTGCTTTAGCAGCTAACTTTAATAAATTCAGTTTTGGAAAAAAAAAAACCCAAACCTGTCTTTGATTTTTTAACATTCATCACTGTCTGCTCTGAAGAGTTTGGGGGGGGTATTACTGTATGCTGTCGAACAGCTGCTGCATTTCACTCCAGGCATGTATGAAGTGATCACCATACAGTTTTTCATACCAATTTTCTAGGTTTGCATAGTACTGTGGGATCTTGGAGATGAAAGGGACTGTGTCGTGGTTAGATTACTGTTACAGTAAAACCTGTGCTAACAGGCACAAGCTAACCTTAATCACCTGCCCTAACACCCAGTAAAACCTCGGTCTCTGTGAAAGTTCCTATATTTAGTTATGCTGTATTATGTGACTACCTGTTATAATGGCCAAAATAATACCAGGCCCTTTGGTGGCTGATAAGAGGATTTCACTTTTGATAGTGCATAAACCCATGAAAAGATTCAGGAACAGGAAAAGACCATCTGGTGCATCCAGCTCGCCTTTGCAAGCACTCGCAGCACAGCTTTTCTGAAAGTGGAGCTGCTATAATATTAGTCAAGTCTGAATTCTTTACAGGCCAAGTTTAACATGAGCTCTCCAAGGAAAACACCCTGAATAGTAAACACAAAAAGCCATTTTAAGAGATACACTTTTAATTTGTTTGGTTTTTTTACTCTGCTGATCTTAGAGTTTCCATTACAATGGACCTTGAAAAACTCTAGCTGTAATCTCAGAGTCAGCTTCCACAGGCAAGCTCTTCCATAAACACCGAGGTGTATTCCCTGTGTCACGGCACATGGTGCCTGTCTCGCAGCCGGCTGCTCGTGAGGCACTTTGATGGACACACTGTCACACAGGAATCTTGCAGCTGGCAAAAATCGATGATTTGGTGGGTTTAAATGAAAGAGTGTCCTCAATACCCTCCCAAGCACAGTGGTCACACTTGCAAGTGTTAAGAGATATTTACCAGTTCCTGTGTTTTTCCTTTCTTTACCCACAAACCCACGGTTTCTCTACATCACTAAATAAAAAAGCCCAGTTGCTGCAACTGCACATCCACACTCACACATTGTGTTTTTATACAGAACAGACAGGGGTAAACAAAACCAAAAAAAGTACAATAACTGTTTAGAGGAATGAGTTCATCAGTTATTTCTCTAAAAGCCATAGCTAATGCAGAATTACTGGTATCGTTTGTGGCTAAGGAGGGAAGCAGAAGCCCAAAAGCAACATCATGGTTTAAAGCGAGAATTTACTTACAAAAAGAGGAAACATAAAAACAAGAAAAAACTCTCAAATTACGTCACAGTTAACTTTTTTGAAATCCTAATAATGATAGCAATAGTAGTAGTCATAATCATCACCATGATGAATTTGCAGTCACACCTTGCTTTCAGCTTTGAGGATTTCAATACACTTGGCAATCTCTAAATATCTGAGAAGTGCAAATCCTGCAGATAAATAAATTAAGATCCAGACCACAAGCCAGACTAAGGACTCAAAAAATCCCATGCAGTGACTGTTGTAGTTTTCCTCAAACAGGAGTTATCCATTCCTAAAGGTCCCTTCAACCCCTATCATTCTATGATTCTATGATTCCTCTGCAAACAAGAGCTCGAAAATGCAAAGGACCCAGTTACAGTAGTGGTTTCCTCGAACAACAAAACGTTTGCATATGCTCAAGAACAATTGCATATCTGAGAACAATTGGTCTTCATCATGGCTGGTGGTTATGAGTCTTCATGACTGGATTGGCAAAGGGGATAAAAACAAGTTAATTTATACCATTTCAGCAGGCAAGTAGAAAAAAAATGTTTTTTCTTGGCAACAGATTCACGTATGCTGGAGCAGTGTGACATGTATAAAAGTGGGAGAGATTTCTTTCCTCCCAAATTCTTTCACATCTCTAGATAACCAGAGGGAAATGACTGCGCCATGAAATCAAGGTCAGTTCTTATCTATTTCAATGAACAAAGAGTGAGCTTGGGCCAAGAACTGCAGTTTTCATTTACCAACACACCTAAGAAGAGCTAATATTTTGAGGAAGCCGTGAATTCCCTCTGCTATTTTCAGTATAAAATGATATTTGACTAGAAGTGAGCATTTCACAGCATTTGTCACGTGAGCCCAAAAGTGCAATTTTAATGCTACCAGACAGGGAGGAAACATCTACCACCTCACAGAATGTGTAACTTCAAGAAATGGACGTTATTCCAAGGATGTCATAAATGGCACGTCGCTTACAGACTCGGTTGGTTGAAAATATGCCATTGACAGTTCATAATACAAATCTGGTTCTGTATGTGTGTCTATTGGTGGCAAGAAAATTAGAGGGGAAGAAAAACATTAGAGAAAACTCAACACACTAGAGAAAGTATTTCTGTTCAGCTGTGTTCCCCTAATGTTGTCACACATTGTTTTTCTCACAGTAGCTCGATGCCACAGGGCTGTTGGCATAGAAAGGTCTCAGTTTAATCAGCACAAAACATCCAAACAAGTCTTAATCATATACATTACAGGAGATAAACATTTACAAAATTAATATTGATGTTGCCTATGCTAGCAAGCAAACCTGTCAATGTGGGAGGAATGTATCATTTTAATAACAGGAATAAATGCTCTAGAGCCCATGAGTGACTGAAGCACTGACCTTGCTATTACAACCTGGGGCTTCAGTGCCCTGTTTTTTCCCAGGTGACGTGCTCCTGATCCCTACTGAACAAAAGTTACCTTCTCTTTAGCAAAGGAAATCATGACTAATTTCTCACAAAACTCAGATTTCCCATGTTCAGTGTCTGGTGAGTTTCTTTAAATATATATAGTGATAGAGAAATGACTTCCAACCATATTGCAGGAAAACATAATTCTTATTTATGCTGTTTTCACTACAGTAAAGTCAGGTCTTCAGCATCAACAGTTTCACTATACAGATTTGTTCTTACTGGTCTACGCTACTTGCTAATGGCAATATAGCTGCTGTGAGCCACAATCCCTCCTGCTGCTCGTTCCCTCCCCTGATGTGCTTTACCCCCTTGAAAATATATACAGGGGAAGAACTGAGAGAAGATGTCAAACGGCTGCAAAGGAAATTTAATCATAAGTTTCACCTCATTTTCTTCTTTGTTTTTAAGATACAACATGGTTAAAACATTTTATGTCGCACCTACTTAATAGCCAACAACATAGGAATAGTATGAATGAGCAGAAAAATCAAAGGTGAATGCTTATGAGATCTATAGTAGCACAACCACTTTTTCTTGCATTACTTTTTCCTATCCACCTTCTCTTCTGCCACTGCTTTACCACCAAATTATGTGTCTCCAAACTGGATTGGCTTTGGGTTGATGCTGTTGTAGCCTGCACACCTGCGAAATGTCTGTAATTCTTTGTGAAAGCACTCACCATCTGCAAGATCCCTTTTCCTTTGCCTACAGGCCCAGCTCTGATTTTCATTTCCTCCCAGCCCAATTAATTAATCAACTTTCACTCTATATGAACTAGTTTGTGTAACTAACCTCTGCTACTTATTTAACCGCTCCAGGACTCCCCTACAAGGCAGAAAGCAAGCAATGCATCCTGGTGGGTATCCCCACTATTCCTCAGTCAAAACCCACAGGGTGTCCGCGGGGCACATTCCCATGAAGATAAAAATGGACAACTAGGACTTTTTCTGATAGATAGTAACACACATTAATTTTAATGGGAGCAACTAATTTACACAGGAGTAAATCTGGGCTATAGGAACTACAGGAAATGTGACCTTAAATTGTTTTAGTCAGAATATACAAGTTAAAACGTTTGTATTTCAAACGAGTATTGTAGTGCCCATCCCATTAAAATGATCACTGAAGCATTAAAACCTGTTTATTAATATCAAACCATATCACATAAATTTTTTGATTGAGAGGGGAAAAAAGGCAAATATTGACATTATTTCCAGCTACCAATGACTTGTCTGGTCATTTTCTATAGCAAAAAGTGGCCAATGACCCTATCACCCTGTAATGAATTGCTTCTAATCCACCTAAAACTATTTCAGGACCCTCTTGTGTGTATTGTACTTATAGAAGCCTAACTCTGTCCATCTCCAATCACCTCTCCCTACACACCCAGTCTTTAGACCATCCCCCTCAACTGTCTGCAATACTGTAATTCATTCAGACTCACCAACACCATGCATTTTACTTAAGCAATTTGAAAGGAAAGAGGGAAAAGAGATGGCTACTCCTGATGCAGAGTAACATTTTCTCCCCTTTCTAGTGGATGAGCAAAAAAAGACTGCTGAAGGCAGTCAAGGTGGCTCAACAAAGTGTTTGACCCTGGAAAAATACATCCAAGCATTAAACTGTGATAAATAATGGGAGATGAGATTGAATGAGGGAGTTGGAAGAGGTTGCTTTGTTTGTTGGTTTGGGGTGGGTTTTTTTTTTTTGAGGAAACATTAACTCAGTGTATGAATTAGAAATGTCTCTACTATGTTAAGTGTGTATATATGATATATGTATGCATTCTACCTGTATGAATATATCTTGACACGCAGTCTGAGTGGCAGCTTTTCCTGATCCATCAAATTGTCAGGGAAATCTGTTACTATTAAACACTCATAATCACATGCAAATATATACACAAGCATCCAAATATCCAAATTGGTGCCTGCACACACACATTTACACATGCAAGCACAAACACTGCAACATCATCTGCACGTGGATATAACCCTACAAATATCATGCAGGATTCACACAGAGACACACGGTGCTAACACTATGGAAAGCAGTAGAAGCTGGCCCAGCTCTTCTTCCAGGGAGCGCCACGCCAACAACCCTACTGAACTCCACGGGAACAGAGCATCTAGTGAGGCATCCTGATCACATACAGACGGCTTGCCCATAGAGTTTATATGTGCATAAACTATGTACTTACTGCATGCCAGAGGAATGCACATCTGCATATAGCTACATAAATCTTAAGCACAGAAAATATATGCTAAGGCCATAAAAATTGGCATGCTAGAACTCGATGGGATGCTCACATTCGATGAGGTGGGCATTGTCTGAGCTTTTGTGAGCTTCTGGTACAACTATAGGCAAAAGACAGACTGAGCTTCCCTCTCTGGCTTTGTTTTTTGTCTAATCAGGCTGGTGGCTTGTGTACTGAACCTTCAGCAAAGTGTGGGGAAAAAAAACCCCACCCCTCTTCAATCAACAAGTTCAGTGTTTTCACAATTTTCACATCCTTGCAGGTGATAAAATATACACAGTATTCACTTTGGATCTGTAAAAGGCTTTTCCCTCTGCTACAGCACTAAAGCTTATTTTACATTTTAATACTTCAGACAGTAGCTTGTCCGGCTTCTTTTCTTCTCTACCTTTTCCCCTCCTTCTTTCTTAAGCATTGTATTACATGAAATTCAGTCCTTATTTGGCAGGATTTTATGCAGTCTGTGGTGAGAGATGAATTCAGAAAATGTTCAGGAAACACTGGCTAAGTGGGGAAATTTATTTGCCTGAGCCAGAGATAACATCTTTCTTAGATTTCTTTTTAAAACACTGGCACTTGTCAAGCAGAATTCTCCTGTTCCCCCTTTCCCCTCTCTCTCGTAAACACACACGTGCACGCTTATTAAGGATGCAGCAGAACTTAGCTGACACTGTAAGATGCAGTTTTTATTCATTCTGTTTCTACAGCCAGTAGAAAAGGAAAAAAAAAAAGAAGAAATCAGAGACGTTGCAAAAACCCCCATTTTTCCTCCCCCCCTTCCCTTCCAGAATGTTCAGCCCTTCCCATCCTCTTGGTTTTTTTCTAAAAACAATGATCTATGCCTCCTGTGCCAGCCAGGCTTTCACATTTTTCTTCATTAGAAAATACATCTGTAAAGCAAAGTCAAAATTTTGGCATTTATTTTTATGGTCACAGGGTAATGTTCTTCACATAACATAATCTAAAACATAAACAGTGAGGGTGAAGCCATCATTTCTCATCCTGGGCACAAGGCGAAATCGAAGAGTAACGGTGTACACGCTGATTCTGAGCCCTGCTCACCCAGCACAGCTGCGTGTTACACGTTTTGGGGAGGACAGCTGGGGGAAGAGCAGGTGATCTGGCACAATCATTTGGGGGAGATGGTGAGGAGGGAGGCCGAGGACTAAATGAAAGGCTCGGGTCTATAAGGAGAAGAAGTTTAATGCCTGAGTGCTCGTTTTGAACTGTGACCTAAGGTTTGGCTGGGCACTAACCACAGCATGCCTCATCAGCTCCTGTCACGGGTACCCCGGGGTATACCTCCAGCGGGGAGCCAGCTCCAGAGCTGCATCCTCAACCACCAGCTCGCTCACACACTACCGAGACCCTGCCGAGAAATCAGCATGCAACCCAAGAAAGCATCCTTTCCTCTGGAATAAAAATTAATATTACTTGTCATATTTCATGTCTGAGCTCTTTTCATGCTTTATCCTCTGGTAATGAGGGCTAAATTACCAATATTAGTAGATTTTCATGGCTAGCACAGAAAGAGCTGTTACCAGAATAAATGTTTGCATTGCTTCTGTTGGACACAGGCTTTGCTAATGCAGCTTTGCTAATTATTTCTAAATAGGCAATAATCTGCATCCCCTAGTGCTGGGTAGTGGATTGGCCACGTACCTGCTATTTCCCTTATTTACATGTTTTACAACTTTATCAACTACACTAATTACACTCTGAACACTGTTTAAAATTTTCTGTTAATAGAGATACAATGATGCACCAGAGGATGTGTATTTATGCCATAATTATGCCTCTGTTCCTGCGATGCAGTCTCCAATTAGCTGTCGACGGTGGCACAAGCAGCTGCCTGATATTCTAAAGCAGTGAAACATCTGCACGGCGGATGATACGCTCACATGGATTTTTTTCTCTCTCTTTTTTTTTAAGCCTAGAAATTTACACCCAAGGGAGTGCAGACAAATAGGAGCCTGTCATGTGTAGGGATGATTAGAAATCCTCACCATGGCAACATTGGAGCAGCCATGTCACAGAGTGAGGGGACACATGTCTAGATGAAGGCGCTAAAAACATTTACCTCTTTTTTTTTTCTCCTTCTCCCTCCCTTTTTGCTCCAGCATTCCCAACTTCCCTCCCCTCCCCTCTCCTTTTCATATTCTTGTCTTTGCATCTAAAGCCAACCAAAACAGCAGGTGAAAAGGCCAAAATCTGCAGCCCATGCAAGGAATATGACACAGTAGATTTAGTGTCAGGAAAACAGCGAGCAATCAGAGGATGCTACCAGGCATCCACGAGATATTTTCTTTCAGGTGGGGGAGGGAGAAGGTGGAAAAATAAAGAAGAGGAAAAAAAATATGGGCATCGTTCAAAATAAAGCTCCCATGTCTTGATCCTAGAATGACATTTAATAGATAACTTCCATTTAACCCTCATTAACAATTTTTCTCTGACTAGTTGACCAGCCGGTATGTACTGATGAGGGGGGGAGGGGAGGGAGAGAAAGGTGAAAGCCTGGTGTAAGGCTCTGCTCCTAGCACACTGCTTCAGCCTTGAGCCATTGTATGTTAAGGAAAGTGTAGCAGCTGACAGGCTCACTGAATCCTCATCTTTATACCAAAAAATCTTAATTGTACAGACGAGGATGCTAATTTTATCAGGCTCCTTCTGGGCCATTGCCATTTGCAATGTAATATCCACTTTATGCCATAAAATCGTTATAATTAGCCAAGGGTTTCATTCTAGAATACAGGCTTGCCTGAATTATATACAGGGAGATGCCATTGGTTTGGATCCAAACCTCTGGTTCTTATTCCATCTACCTGCCCTTCCTGTGACTGGTCAAATAAACATTTCCACCAATATGTTGAGAAAAGGCTCCAGAGCAGTCCAGAAATCTTGCAAAGATCCTCATCTTATAGGGTTTCTTTCGTTCAGTTAGGTGGAGAATTTGAGAGACCAGCTGCACTTGCCTGAAAAGAGCTCACAGCGTTTCACTCACTGGATCCTGAGCCTCAAACACAAACCCTAAACTGCTGCCTCTACACTGCTTTAAATAATGATATTTTAATAAACACTTTATTTCTAAGCTGATGGCTGAGCTCTATGGTGTCTAAAATATTTAGTGAGGCCTTTATTTTAAACACAAAATTCACGATCCTTAAAAGAATACATTTATGTGTTTAGTGCTCAGAGGTCTAATTGATCTCCTGAAAAGAAAAAATATCAGAGTGGAGCACACAGCATGCAAAAATTGAATTGTAGAGTTGTAGAGGAATACTTTGGTAACACAGCGCCTCCAAAGTGAAAGTCCCAGCTACCCCATCAGTCTGCCAGCTCCACAGACACACCACAGACCTCGCATCAGGCTTTGCTTCGAGTCTCTCTGCCTGTGCCTTAGAGCCCTTATGCTACACCTACTTAAATTCCAAGCAAAATAAGTAAATTATCATTTACTGACTTCAGTGCATATGCTCCAAATTTCTTGAGAACGAGTAACTAAAACATTTTCAGAAGGTAATGAGGAAGTTTCCCGGTGTAATTACTGAGGGTGTGGAGAGAAACTCTGCCTGGTGTTATAGGGTACCTATGTCACCATACTATGTGCATAAATTTCACTTGTTATTCATTGTGCATACCCTGTTTTGCTCAGTTCTCATACAGGAGAGCATGATATTGAAGAGCCACTGTGTGTCAGTGCAAGGACAGAGTTTATCTGATAAACAAGTCATTTTTGGAAACTGCAGATGCTCCTACTGTGAAGCATTAAACGTGGCCCCTCTTAGATACACAGAATGGGGTTCTGGTCGACTGAGCACAGGCTGATAAGCTCTGCACAGCTCTGAATGCTGTTTGCCCACATACTAATGTTAAACAAAAGAACTGCAGACTGCAGAGAAAGGATGCGGGTCAGACAACTAAATTGCTTAAACCCTTAGGCAGCCTTCTGAAAAGAAAAGGCATGAAAGAAGCTGATATGAGCTTTTATGCAGAATTGTTCTGTTTATTATCCCTGTTAAGAAAATGATGGCAAGTATCTTGTTAAACTATATATTCCCAAATAAGACAGAAGGACAGCCACCTACTCAACAAGACACAATGTGCCATTGGTCATTACATGATCAGCCATATATCTGGTTTACATTTTATTCAGGTTATGAATATAATAACAAGATAATAATAAAACTGTACAGCTAATGACAAATGCTGTTAAATTGCATTCTTTGCATTAAGTAATCTGATTTGTAATTGAAAGTTTCCAGGTAATAACCATCTGTCATTGTAGAAACCTACTTCAGGTTAGAATTTCACAATCTTGTATTAAAACTTTGTTAGAGTACAATTGTTACAACTCTATTCTACACGACAACTCAATAATAAATCTATGACAAAGTGTATCACTGACATAACATCTAAACTTGCTTTGGATGAGGCAGTGATACGATTTTATTACAAGATTTCTCCTATTGCCAGTACAATAAAACATTGAAAAATAACACTGTCTGGAAAAAAAAGGAGCGGGTGGAAAGCATATGTGTCTCAGTGGAATCTGGGCTTTCCCTAAAGCCTGCTTGGTTTGCTCACCCCCGACACCACAGTAGAGTCTTTGCCCTTCGTTGCAATGCGTTTCCCTCTCCATGTTTCTCTTGCACACACGCACACACATGGCACAGATGAAGTGGAGCAGAAGGATATTCAAGGCTTGGCGTGCCAAACTCTACCTAAAGGTAGATAAGCCACTGGGAAAGCCAAAGTGTAGAGAGGCTGCATCCAAAATCGTGGTAGCCTGTGTAATGTAGAGACTGCGAATCACATGTTTATTAGGAAAAGCAGAACACCTCACAATCTGCGACTCATAACAACAACAAAATCAAACGCTCTGCTTTTTTTAATATTAAAAACATATATAAGACATCACAGGATTCCATTGTCACCTTTCTGGCACACGCCTCGTTTGATTACACATGAAAACCGTCCCTAAAGAGGCATTGCAGGAACGCGCTGCGATTATCGATTTGAATACATATGCACAATGGCACTCAGCGTTAATGCTCGCTGGACTGAAAACCATCACTTCACAAACAAAGTAAACAAATTGCTTACAAGAAGTAGTGCAGCCCTGGTCACCAAGAGAACAGCTTTGCACCTGGAACAACTTTGATTCATGGGATAAGTGCCAAGGACACATCTTGCTGCAGAGTCCCGTTGGAACCTAGAACCCGTATGGAGTAAAGTGCTTGCTGCAACCCGCTTGGTGCTTATAAGCTTGTTGTCTCCCTCAAGGTCAGGGTGAATTCCTGCATTTGCAGACTTTCTGAGGTAGGGTATGTAGTAGATCACTGCAAGCATAAACTTTGTTTAAGGACAGAGTAGAGGTGTCATAGTTTACTAGTGTATAAAGAGTGAAATCATTCCAACAATCAGTAAAGAGTCACAGGACAGAGGTGATGAGTGACCCACTTACACATTCCTCAGGTGGAGGTAAAATATTGCATTTCTAAATATATTTTTAAAAAATAAGAAAAGAACCCCACAAAGTAAGCAATACAAATTCTATGCTCTGAAGTGGTTTAGCTTCTACATCCAGAAAACAAAGTCAATCCATCAACTCAGATGTTGCATCCATCTCAGAGAAAGAGAGACATGGTGGTGTGTTGCATTGTGAAACACCTGATATTCACCATTTCATCAAGAGATCATTTGCCCACATGTGATGCACATATGCTAAGTAATAATAGTTTTTTGATTTGGTGATTGGTGAAATTGTTTAGCTTGAGCCAAAAGAGATCTGTTTCCTCCTCTAAAGAGATGAAAAAAAATGCATATTGAAAAGAATACTTAGCTCAAAACCATTTTTGTTTGTTATGGATGCTTAAACCTGTATCATAGAGTCATAGAATCATAGATTTAGCAGATTTAACTGTAGATTTAACAGTATTGAAAACATCCCTGCAAAATACAGACCTGAACGTTTTCGTTTTGAAAACCACCTAATTAACCATCACATTATTAATTCTCATTGCCTTACAGGGCTTTTAAAGTCTGAAAAATTACTTATTTCAACTAGATTTTCAAACGAAGTTGGTCAACCCAGAGCAGTAAGAAATAGCCTGCTTTTATCCCACAAGCCTGCCCAATGAAGTAAGGAAGTGTAGCTGTCAGTATGCTCGAAATGAGAAGCAGGATCACAGAGATCAAGGCTGCCTCTGCATTGCAGTTTAGGTTGCTGGGGCAGAGAGCAAGTTATATCCTTGGGCTCCTGATCCCCAGCCTGTCACCCACATTATGGATTAATCTTGCACCTACAGTTTCTGGGTGCTGAGAGAGTTTGGATGTGAGCATATGCTATCCTGGACCTACCCTCAGTCATCTGAAGTCACATAGGCAGGAGGAATTCAGCCCTGTGCCTGTAGTTACCTGAACACATGCACATAGGAAATTCCTACTTGTGTATGCAGGCTTATGCCACTGGGTTTTTTTTGTTAAGGCTTACTGCCTCTAGCTCGAGTTGTTTTGTGTACAGGTTCTATTCCTTCTGCAAGCAGAGCTTTTCCAATTGCTTATGTAATCCCTCTAGGTGGACTCCGCAAAGCAGACATTGTTAGAAGTACTTTATTTCTCAGGTTTGGTTATTTTGAGAGTTTAGGAGATAGCCTATCTCCTCCCCATCCTTTTGTAGTTCACTAACTAGCAAGGGGTGAATTCAGCTAGTAATAGTGGACAACACCAGTATGATCTGAAGACTGTATATACCTCCTGCCGTTGCAGATTTCCTGCAGAATAAGTAGTCCAGCACAATCTGAAAGGTGCTCACAGCACTCGGTACTGAACTGTCATAATTAGTTCTACCTTTAAATGACAGAGTACATGTACACTGCCTTTAGATTCAATTTATTTTTAACAGTAGGTGGTTTCATAATTCATTTGAAGAAGAATTATATGTAGCTAACAACGTTTTTATGACACTAAAACCTTTCTTGATTTTATTTGTGGGGAACAAAAAAACCCACAAGGACAAGCCTTAAGAATGTCTATCTTACTTTATCCTTCTTCTCTTTTGTGTTTCCTTCTCTTGGGGTATAATTCAGTAAAATGCTGAGCATCTTTGATACATAATGTTTCCTGTGGGATTTACACCTTTCTGTACCAGGAACATTACTTACTTGCTCAGACACAGACTTTATCATCCTGCAGAATGATATGTAATTTATTGGATTTCACAAATTTAGAGGTTCATGTGGATCTAATCTGTTTCAGTATGTTTCTGACTGTAGGAAACATTCTGTGCATTTCAATGATAGCACTGGCAATTAATGAATCTACCAAAAAAGTTATATATATATATATAAAGCCAGATATAGCCTATCCATTGGTGGATCATATGAACTTTATCCCTCTAGCCAGTCTACTCAGAAGAAAGCCTTGTATTGTAATTCCCAGATGGTGAAGAATTGTTTTTATATTTCAGTTAAGGACTGAAATTGGGAAATTTCTCTTTCACACCTCAATTTCTGTGTAGCTTGCACTATTATGCTCAGCTGTATTATAGAGCAAGAAGCCTTTAAAATATGTAAATTTCCAGATGAATTTCTGAACAGAGAATGGTTGTACAGTCTCAACACATTCCAAAAACAGAGAATGTCAAAAGAAAGGAAACAGATCAAAACACTGTTTTTGACATTACTTTCAATTAAAGCTGCATCTGTGAGGTCCACATACGCCTGGTGAATTTTTAAGGGAAAAAGGGAGAAAAAAAAGACATGAAGGAATTATTTTATACTAGATGGTGGAGGAATACCAAATACATGGCAAGCACTATTTCAGTACATTAAAATCCCCTCTGGTACTGATTTCTGAAGGTTACTTTCACTGTCTTAATCCCAAAATTATGCTATTCTGAAAGGAAAATCCGACATCCCAATTTTTAGGGAAAATAACTCTGAAATCCTGTGAATTAGATGAAACAGGATATTGCTTACAATCTTATCGTACCTCAGAGCCTCGTTATGTTTTTACATTGTCTAAGCCAATAAAGGTACTAATTGATGTACATTCTGTTATTTCTTGCAGGGTATTCCATGGCAATTCCAGATTTGGAAATACCTGCTCTTTTTAGAGAAAAAGCTGTGTCGACAGAACTGAACATTTATGTGAATAAACCCCACAATACTGCATGCAAATGATGCATTTTAGTATTCAAATGAGCATTTAGGATTTTAAGCAGAAGTTTACACACAAGTGTCTGACATATGTATTCTTTTATATACAGCTAATATGAAAGAAGCCTATCAGCTCAAGTTAAAGACTGTAAAAGCAATACAGAAGAGTATCATAGAATCATCATAGAATGGTAAAAAAGTAAAAAAGGCATTTTGAGAAGATGAAAATGAGAGCAAATAGGACTTTTTAAAGGCTGGTCCCTTTCACAGTGTAAGAAACTTTAAACAGAAATGAAAAAGAAAAGAAAACCCAACAAAAATCAAACCCAGAAAAAGGTATCATTTCAAATCCAGAGCAAAAGCTTATTCATTTCTGTGTGATTTTACATTTTTGGCACCTCTTCGTTCTTGGAGCAGCAGCTTTTCCCATGTCATGGTCTTTGGTGAGAGATTTTCCTGAGAGTCTGTCCCACTTGGCACAAATTTCTCGTGCCCCGTTGGTGCAATATCCTCTGCCCTTGCCAAATGAGACTGAGAATCGCTACGTAAGAGTGGCAGGAATTATCCTGGTTGCCTCTAAGATCACCTTGCCAACAAATTTGACCTGACATCCCCAACCAGAGTTGATATATGTGCAGTAGTTACTCAGGCTAAACTCCTGATCAATATGTCAGATTTTAAAAGTGATTGCAACAAAGTAGACCCGGGATTACGAGGCACCTGCGTTCAGAGAGACTGTGGCAACACAAAGTCTCAACGCTTGTATTTTGCATGTCATGCTTGATGACATGATGAAAGATCTGAGCATAAGGCCAACACTTCCACATCCAGTTTAGCTGTGACCCATTAAGGAGAGCAAAACTGTACAATATGCATAAAAAGATGGCTAATAATGCATACACACACACACATACACAGGCTTCAGCTACCCAGAACATCAACACTTTTTGAAAACCACATGAACCTCCCAAACTGCACCATAAACATCCATTAACATGATAATAACCATTAATCCAGCCAAACACAACTCATTTGTCATCTTTCTGTTGCAACCCATCTGTGAGCGTGTAGGAAGGGGAGGGGGGGGAATTCACAGTCTTATCTGTCGGGGGATTAGCTTCACAAGAAGGACTGATTTTAAGTAATTCTCTTCCAGGAAAAAGCTCATTTGTTTCCATTTATTGAAGGACCTTTTTAGTACTGTACTTTCATGATCTTACTTAAGTCTTAAGTAAAGTAGTTAGAATGGGGGGAAGAACAAAAAATGTCAGACAGCGTTCCAATTTTTTGTTCTTTACATCATAACTTCCCTATATTTTTTGTTTTCCTTATGAATAAAGATGTGCACTTTAGTGGCTCTGTTGAAGTCTGATCTGGTGGGAACCATTTCTAACCCAAGGACTCTGTTTCCCTGTATTCTATCGGTTGTATAGGTCTCTTCTCTTGGGTATGAAGAGGTAAATCCATAAGGCTGCAACTTAATAAAAGGCATTCTGGCTCCAGAAAGGCTGTGAATAGCAAAGTATAGATCAACAAGTCACAATCTCTAAACAATGTAAATTACATGTAGCTTAGCCTCTTTCTCTTACAGGTGTTGTTTCTATTCTACATTATCATACATCTTCCAGTGCATACCCTAGAGAGAGAGAAACAGATTCTTTCTCAGCCTAGAAGAATAGAAGAGGTAGAACATGAACATTTGGTGTGAGAGGCACCATTGGTTAAAACTGTCTCAGAAAATAAAACCACCGTAGAGTACAAAAAATATATCAACTTTTCTTTTTATGCTTGTGATTTTATTTGAAACATGAAAAAATTAATGTAGTGTAAGTCTTCTTTGCCTCCCACTGAAAAATGTTGAGGCTAGAGAGATGGTCATTTCCCTCTGATGCAATGCAAAAGTTCCTGCGTAGCCCCATGTTCGTCAAGAATTTAGAAGGCAACTTAACAGCTTTGGAGTATAAAAGTATGGTGTCAAAGTGCTGAATATAATGCTACATAAAATGTAACGTAACTTCAATCACTGAAATGTAGTAAAAGAACAATTTTATCTACCAATCCAATTTCAAAGGAATTTGAAGTGTTTTGGTTTTCCCTCGAGGATAATAATTTTTGGCAAATATTTTGAAATAACACAGTATGAAACTGAAACAAAAAAAAGAGAAGTTTTTGTATGAAACAGATTGTAGAGTAAGAGCCCAAATCTGGTTTTATTAAGGGAGTTCACATGCAGGAAGAACCAGAACTTTGTAAACATTATCCCCAAACTGGCAGTCAGGTGGGAAATTAATAAATGTAATAATTAGCTGAAGTAAGGAATCTAGATTTGTCCTTTAGTAATGTAGTTAACAGTTTTGGAGACTTACACTTTTTTCTTTCTCTGTTAAGAACTATCAGAAAAGCGATGCTAAGGTCCACGCACAGCTACTCAACTGGTTTTGCAAAGATCAAACTGTAGGAAAGCTGTGCCTGATACAATCTTCAGAAGCTAATTGTTTACTGCAAAACACCCTCCTTTATAACTGAAAACTCATGTGACATTAGTATCATCTGTTGTTTGGGGAAGATAAAAAATATATGTCTGCAGGACTATGTGTATGTCCATGTGTAAACACCTTCACTAAAATAATGAAGGTCAGTCTAAAATTTTACTAACAAAAAAAGTCATACATCAGATTTTTAAGGTTTCTTTTCTTTTTCTAAGAGTGGCAGTAGTGAGGCAGTGGGAACAAGCTATAAAAACATCCTAAAAAATCCTAATTAGCACATTTTCAGCAACTTCATTTGATATTTCAGTTCTGCTTTCCCTTCATGAAAAATTAAAGTCTGACACTGAATTAGTCTAATTGATAAATACACCAAAGTATCCACACCAAAACCTATGTGTTCCAAATCAGAAGATAAAATAGCCAAGACTTTATTTTTGTAGCAGTGATTCTGTACAAAGCAGGAAAATCAACCGAGGAGAGCAGGGGAGCATTTAAAAATGATCCTTTTAGTGATTAGAAGTTCTAAGGGGAAGATTATAAAAAAGGGAATGATGTGCTGAAAGAAAAGCTCATTTGTTTCAGCACCAAATCCCCAATATCTGCTTTTCTCTCATACACTTACACCCTCCCATCTTCACCAGTGTCATTATATTTTGTAATCAAGTGCCATCTAATTCTTCAAAAATAGGAAATTCTTTTAAAATGGAAAATTTCCTCTAATTATGGGCCCAGATTCACTGTATAAGTAATTTCCAGATCTCTGCAGTGAATGTGAATGCAAATAAAATCTCCCTTTTATACAAAATTGTTACAATGATAAATTTACATTGTATTCATACATGAATGCAGTCCCTGCTTAGTTTCAGCGTGCTACACGTATTTGTAATGGAATTGTTCCCATTTCAATACTTGTGAACAATATCCTTTATATCTTTCATATGAGAATAGACATTATGAGTCCATTAATGGGCAAGATTTGTCCATACAATACTCCAGGGAATTTTCATGTAAATTTGCATACTTTTCCTACATATGCATGTGAACTTGAAAGATGAGACTCTTAGACATAGAGGATGTGTCATTAGAGACAGACAGACAAACCGATCTTTCATTCCTCACAAACCTGGTGCTACACATGTGGTAAATTGCATTTGCTGTTTCTTTTTAAGACTTCAAGCCTAAATTACCACTCTTCTAAAGCTTACTCAAAACTGTTAGTGATCACGAAGACTTTGTCTTTTCTTAACCAAATAAATACAAGCTTGCTTAAGCCCTTTTTCAGCACAGCTAAAGAGGACAAGGACAGAATTAGGAACACTAATTGTGAGAAATGGTCAGTGTCTTGGAAAAGAATCACCTCTCCTTGGGGGGAAAAAGAAATCCTCTTTATTTTGGAAGTCTAAAATTAGATAAAATTAATACAGACCCATGAACTGAAGTGTAACTTCAATTCCCTACATTCCTTTAACACTTCTTGTTCAAGCATTCGTTGTAAAAAAACCCCTTGGAAGTATCCTGAAAAGCACACCTTAGTGTCATAAGCAAAAGTGGTAAAGCTTCCATTTTGATTTTCTTCTCTGAGCTCCTGTCTGTCTGTGGTCTCCTCCTTCCTCTTTACTCATTCTGGCAGCTCTGGATTTTAGGCAGAGATCAGTCTTTCTGCTCTGTGTGTGATCTATTGTAACTGCACCTTGGTCCCTGAAAAGTGTTCCTAAAACACCGTTGTAGCAGAAATAATGAGCGGTGTGGTTACGTTACAGGTGAACAATGCTAAAGCCACAGCCTGTTATCAGTGTCCACATGCAAGAATGAATAGAAAAGTACACAGCAACGAAAAAAACCTATTCTTTCAGTTACCAGGGCATGTAAAAACACTCTCAGCCTGCACTCTAATTCTGCTAAATAAAAGAGGCGAGGGATGGCCAAGCGGTAGACACAGGTTCACATCCCCACCGCTCAACACTAAATTGTTCTGTGGCCAATTAGTGGGCCCACTACCATTGCTCTGCACTTGGTGTTGGGGCTCCTCTGTGCCTCGAGTGGCTCCTCAGTGTTAAGAAAATGCAATTATACTGTAAGCCTTTTATTTTTTTTCTGAGTTTGCAGTATCTGGAAATGATGTGAGACTTGTGTCATGAGCCATCAAAGTGCTGGTTTCATCTCATCAAAGTGAGCACGTATATTGCAAGCCTTGGGACGTGCTTTAAAGCATGAGTGGTTGTTGTTTTGTGGCAGGGGTTGGAAGGGGTTAGAAGAGACCTCTAGAGATCATCTGGTCTAACGTTCCTGCTCAAGCAGGTCCACCTAGATCAGGTCACACAAGAACATGTCCAGGAGGGTTTGAAAACCTCCAGAGAAGGAGCCTCCACACCCTCCCTGTGCAGCCTGGGCCAGGGCTTCCTCACCTTTACAGTAAA
The DNA here is from genome assembly GCF_028858725.1 of Colius striatus. NCBI lineage: Eukaryota > Metazoa > Chordata > Aves > Coliiformes > Coliidae > Colius > Colius striatus. The sequence continues at coordinate 4,725,590 of NC_084760.1, forward strand.
GCTTTTCCTCGTGTTTAAGTGGAAATTTTTGCGCTCCAGCTTTTGTCTGTCACCCCTAGTCCTGTCACTGGATACTACAGAAAAAGCTGTAGCTCCATCCTCCTGACATTTACCCCCACATCCACATGTTTCAGTGACTGGGAAGAGAACTGTGGTGAATAGAAGGAACCAAAACTGGTGCTACCTGCCCCATGCTACATTTTGGGAGCAGTTTCAGAATGAAGTATTCCCCAAAATATTCTACTTTCTCTTAGATAGGATAAGTTGAAGTGGTCCAAGCAGATACAGGCAGCAAACTATCAATTAAAGCCACACAATTGGTCACATCTACAATGCCTGAGCTTGCCTTCTTTTATTAAGCAAGACATCTATATCAGAACGATGATTTCATTGGGTTTATGCTAGATTAAAGTATCCAAGAATTACTTGAAAGGACCTGCTGCCTATAGAGAACTGATTACTTGAGAAGATCCTGCCTTTCTAGTGGATTGTATATTACTGACATATGACATATTTATTTGAGTTACAAGCTATTTTTTACTACAACCTGCCGTATTTCAGAAAACAGATGCTTTCATCAAGAGTCCCATAACAGGAAAGGTACAAGTATGTCTAAAATGATAAGGACAACAAGGAGAAAAATGAAGGAAAGTATGAATATCTGTAGACAGTTTGTAGTGAAGTTTGAAAGTGGTAGTAGAGAGAAGCAGTCACAAATCTTGTTATTTATTAATTGTATTTGTGCCTGCACCTGTTGCAGATGTATTTGAAAATACCTGCCTTTGAAAAAGAAAGATCTTTTCTTCTTGATACTTTTACACCTAGAAACTGATGTATAATCTCTTTGAGTTCTGTATTGCTGTGCATTTGATAAATTGTTTTGAACACTCTTGAGTCACACATATATATCTCATTGCCTGACTTTTCCAAATTCCCAGCCGTGTTATTTACCGTGGTGCATCTCCTGTGCAGGGACAAGCCTGAGCTTCCTTTGGTTCAAAGAATTCTTATGAAAAACACATATGCACTGAGATGATGAAGCAAGTAACGTGAAGGGACATGGACAAATATCTAGGATAACCCCAGTGAGGGAAGTAGAATCTGTGTAACTGCTTATTCAGTTGAAAAGAAACCTGTGATGAAGTATCTGTGGAGACTAAAATGTGGCCTATGATTAAGATCACCTTTGTAAATTAAGGAAATTAAATTGATGCTTAGGAAACTAAAAGTTTTAATGTGACTTAGTTAGTCTGCTATCTATGAGAAATTAAAAGCAGATTCAAAAGTACATTTCTATGTTTAAAAGAACAGGAGAGAGAAATAAACAGTGGCCGATAGAGAGAAAAGGAAAGAACAAGAGGACAGAAAAAGTAATTGCACAAGCTATTGGAATGAAGAAAAATAACTTTGCTACATGACATGAAATGGTATCTTTTGTGCAGATTTATTGTTCCCTTTATTCTTAAAACAAACCAACCATAGACATTTACCTTGGGAACAGAAAAGTTGCTTATTTCTGTACCATGGAGTTTAACAGAACTACGAACTGATGGTTTCACAAGGCATCAGTCACACTTCCACAACGTTTGCTGATATAAATACAAAAGCTGCATTTTAAAGGATAAATAAAGCAACACTATTATCTAAACAGGGTAAAATTTAACATCCTTGTGGTTTGTGGAAATTTTTGATGTGCCTGCTGGCTTTTCAATAAAAATCAATTATGCCTTAAATGCGAGCGGTAGTCAACATACTACAGACTATAAATTCAATTTCATACTCAGAAATATGGATTAGCTGAACTGGATGCCCTTCCATTGATTTCAGAAAGCAAAAGCTGATAAGGTAAATAATAGTAAGAAGCTCTCTGACACTCCACATCAAGTTCCGGATTTCCATATTATTTTTGTAAGAACTTTCCAGACACCACAATATCCTCCTTGTGAAATATGTATGATGAATAGATATTATATGGATTGCTGATTCATCTCTATTTACAGAATGGATATTTGGCTTTTATAATGCAAGGTGGGAACTGGATAGGAAATGAATATACTTATTTCTTTTAGCACCGTGCAAGGTATATATCATCCAGGGCGAATAAAGCCAGTGAGTAATTACAGAGCAGTCTGATTAAGCTCGTGTTCTCTAGACTGCAAACTTTTCTAAATAATGTTTCCAGACATAAGGGAAGCAAGAGGAAACCAGTCTCTTTAACATACAAGAAAATTTAAAGCTGCTGTAAATTTAAAACAAAACCATCTCTCTGCTTCCTGAGCAGAACATCCGAGACTAACATGAATTACAGAAAACGTGCTGTAGTTTGAGTGCGAGAGAGGCAATAACGTTAGAACTGGAAAATGGAAAAAGGAAGGTGGCTCATGATCTAAAACTTTGGATTATTTCTCGGAAAGATCTGATTATATCTGAATTTATCTTTATTTAACCTTTTTTCCCCCCCTTCCTGAAATTACAGAAGGCTCGGGCACTAGAGCTTGTGTTTTTTGGCTTTCGTCAGGACTCAGGCATTCTCCTTTACAGAGAAAATGATTCCTTCAGGTTAAATCCAAAAGGCAGCTTAAGTAGACTTAGCCTGCAAGGACTCATTCTTACTTGCATTCAAAGGCTTGTCATTACTTTGACTCTAACTTTACAAATACCGCTTTCTTTTGTCGCACGTCTAGCACCTTGAAAGGGACACTGTGAACTTATATGGGTCTTTCTCAAGGAATGCCGAATCCAAAGGAACATCTGTGATAGACATATGGATACTAAAACCTTTTTTCAAAAACCCAAACCACTGCTCAGGATCCACTGGCACAAATAATGCTTACAGTATTGCACATTCATCAGCATTTAAAATCTCAGTGCCGTGCGATTGAAAACAAGGGCTTAAAATGCCTGAATCCCGTCTTTTTGGGAGCTGTTTTAGAAAACCCAGAGATTATCTTTCTCCCAGCACAGGATTTGTACATTATAGTCTGTCAGCTCACTTCCACAGGCCTGTTCTGCTCTGACCTGTCCCCAGAGAGACTGTGCATCACATTCTCCTCTGGATGAAGAAGATGTTGTTCACTACAGCAATCAGTGCTGTCTCCTGCTTTTACACTTCATGGATAAAGCATCTAATAAAGATTTAGAAGATCCAAATGCTGTTTCCATCTCTTCTGTTGGCTTTGGCATTGGCTTCCAGAGGAACACCACAACCCACCAATCTGTTTCTGTTTATGAAAGCACGGGCTATTTTGTCTATATTATCCTCTGCAGTCATCCTTTGTCATGTGCTGGGGTCATGCTGCCTCTGACCAGGACAGGGAAACCAAACTGATGAAATGACATTGGGCCAATGGAGAGGACCTCACGCTGAGGGTGTGCTCAGAGCCATCACACCTCTCCTTTCCCCTGCACAAGATTTCAGATGTGCCACACAGCTGCACGTGGTACCTGAGGAGCCACATCTGGAAGACGAGCAGCAGATAGGCCAACTGCAGGTGTTAGGATGGGGAATGGGAAAGAAAGATCCCCAGGCGAACCCCATACTTCACGAGTGAGACATGACTGGCAGGAGCACCACATAAAATTGACTGTAGTGGCAAACTTAATTTGAATTTTAGTTTTGATTCTAATTTACTTCCTTCTCCAAATTCCTCTGCAGAACTTATTTCCAGCACAGGCCTCTGTGGATTCTGCCTTATTACATACATCAACTGAATGAGTTAATTTATACACCCAACTACTTTAGAAATGATTGACAGAAACTTGCATTATGCTTATCTAACAGGAGCATATCAACTTGTATTGTTATAGATCATTTGTTTTTCCATCATTTCCCATCTTTCCCTCTGGTCAACCTTAATGCAAGTCCTGATCTTAAAAGCTACAGCATGCAGCAGTTCCCTGACAAAACCAAGTGAAACTTGATTTTCAGGTGTTCTGCTTTGGAGAGCTTATTCTATAAAGCAATATATTCAACATGTGTACCCTGATACAGCACAGGCTTTTAATTTTCATTTAAATGGAGGTATAATTACATACAGCACTTGCGCTGTAACTGCTGCAAATCACATCTTAAATACTCGATTGTGTTAAACCCTGATTAACGAAATTTCTTTGTAAGCTAGACATTTCATGTCAGATTTGTATAACAAGGACAAATAAATCTAATAAACAGCAACAACAAAAAGGCTCCTGATATTTCCTCACATTGTTCCAGTGTAACTGAAGTATATACAGGAAAAATATACAGCGTTGTTTATGAAAATATAATTCTTGTAGATACGCTCAGAATACCACAAACATTCATAAACATCTCTCTCTTTGGGGAAAGAGAAAAGTGCCATTTAACAGGTGTTAGAATGTAAATGACATCTCATTAGTGACTTCCTTTTGCAGCTCGGAGACAAATAAAACCTTCATTTAAAAGCATTAGTGTTGCTCCTAAGGGTTTCTGGTATCATAATGTTTTGGTTTATGACGATATTTAGCCTTTTCTAACATTCCTGCTTATTTCTCCAGAAGAAACCAGCCTCTGTCTTTCAAGTTAAAACTCAAAATAATACCAGGGTTAGAAGATCATGGCTGAATGGCTATTTGCACCTTTGTCCCTTGCAAGTTAAGTTGCATGGTGTTATTATCTGAATTAACATAAGAGAAAAAGAGCAGCTCATCTTCATTCTGGACACCAGCTGGGTTCTAATTTTCCCCTGCAAGATATGTAAAGCTCTATGTGTTTCTTATGTGTAGATTTTTAAGAAAGAGTTTCTATCTTCCCCCTCTCCCCTCAAAAAAAATCCACTCCTCACAAAGCAGTTTTTGAAATGTGTTGGATTACTTCAAGTGTTTCGAGATATTAATTCAGGTGATTGCTACATACCAGTTTCCACTTTGTCAAAACACAAACAAAACAAAACAAAACAAAAAAGAAACTCAAGCACAAGCACTTCTGTGACAGCAAGAAGGCAACAAGGCTTTTGTGCACCAAGGATATGAGGAGGCGGTAGAAGGGGAATGATGTCCTTCAGCAGAGATAGGAAGGCACACGAGACCCACACTGAGCTGATCCTCAAGATCCATTTCTATCTAGTCAGCACCACTAGAAGGGACATCATCTTTACTTTGAGGATGAGGGAGCTGTGGCCCAGGCTGCCCAGGGAAGGTGTGGATTCTCCTTCTCTGGAGGTTTTCAAATCCACCTGGACACTTTCCTGTGGGACCTGATCTAGGTGACCCTGCTTCTGCAGGGCGGTTGGACTAGATGGCCTCTAAAAGTCTCTTCCAACCCCTACCATTCTGTGATTCTGTGACCTTCCAGTCAAATGCTTGCCACACAGCTGGGAGTCAGAGCCTCTCCCTGCCTCCAAGGCTGCTGAATCAGTCATTCATTCCACTGACACAATATTTCTATTATCACATCGTTTAATAGCTAGACTTAGGCAGTTACCAGAGATTGTTGGCTTAATCTTTAGCTCATGTTACCTATCACTGCAGTGATATACCCATGTGGGATATTTTTCTGAAGATCTCAAAGATCATGGATGAAAATGTGTACTTTCTCACATTCTAAATTAGCTGTAAGCACTTAAAGCCCGAGGCATTATCTAAAAAGCTCAAGGAAAATGTATGCATTAGTGCAAAGATAAGAAAAAACAGTGAAAATGGTAAAATAATAGTAATAATAATAATGGGAGCGTTTTATGTCATTTCACTATTAGTTTGTGTTCACTTCCCGTTTCATAAATCAGTTTACATCCTCAAAGGGAGTATTGTTTTCAAGTTTACTTTGCCACTTCTGGGGAAGAACATTGCAACGAAGGGATCGGGGGCAGAGCAGGAAATATTCAGTACTTTACAACAGAAGAAGGGATGCAAAGACTGTGTGAAAAAACACACAGGAAGCTGACTCTTCGTGGTTGGAAACAGATTAAACTTGCAGAAAAGTCTGAATGCTGCAGGGAAGGCAAATAGGAACTTTATTTACACTTGCTCAGAAGAAAAGAATGAACGGGACATTCAATGGCTCTGAAAAGCAAAAATTAACGTGCTTTTTCAAAAGCACCTACTTTATGAAGCGCTGTAATTTGCACCTGTAGAACTCCTTATCACACAATATCATTATATTTTAAAGTAGGTCTGTTTTGAGAATAATGTTGAGCACTTACATCTACTGACAACGGCATTGCAGAGAGCCTAATCATGATCTACAAGTCTGTTAGCACAGCTCGTGAATAAAGGTAGTTGGGTTTTGTCAGCTCGAAGATACATCTTTCTGGATCAAACCAGTCCATCTCATTTACTAAATTTCTACATTATTTGGTAAGTTTTTCAAATGTTTAAAAAGAAAAATGGCAAGAAAAAAATGTGGCAGTGTAAAAAAATACCTTAAAACTTCTCAGAATGTATCTCACTTTTTAGAAGTTTTGGTTCCAACTTTTGTTTTATAGCACTCACAGTACAAATATACACTACTATCTCAAAATCATAAAAATCATTACCCTTAACCACAATTTTCCTGTGGTTTTCGTTTGCACAAACAAAACTCCACCTTAAGTGTTTCAGTTAGAGCTTTCCAAAGGATGAGTGTTTAATAAACACATAGTTATCTTCTGAAAACTTTAAAACCTGCTGTGTAGAGTTCAGTTAAATCCCCGTGTTAGTTCTAATGGGAATATTTTTTGTCAGGAATGTTTTGACATCCTGCTCATCTTTTTAATCAATGTGATAGTGTGGAACATGCTACAGCTTGATAGAGCACAATAAAGTATTAGGTAGTGAAAAAGAATTCACCAGATATCAATCAACAATAAATTAGAACAAACGTTTTCTGATTACTCAGCCAGTGTATCACCTACAATTCATCTGGAGATAGTAGTGGGCAAAGGGACACAGGGTGAGGGGTTTTTTGTATGTGAGTAGAAAAACACCAACCAGGTGTAGAAATGTAAAGTCTCAGACCCAGTTATGAGAAAACACTCTGTTTGAGTGAAGAATGTTTAACAACAAAGTTTCATAAGGAGAAAATATTTTAAAGACTCAAATCAAAACAAATTAAAGACCCCTGTGCCCTGGGTCCCAAAATGTGATGCTGTGCTGTTCCATCGTTTGCTCACAGGCTCCATTTTTTTCCAGCAGCAGCTTGGTTTTCCCCAGAAGAAGAAGCAGCAATTCCATGCAGTGAGAGAGGGAGGTGCAGCACACAAAGCTTTGGCATGATGTAAGGGTTTCTGCATTTTAATCTCTGTTCCCTTGTAATCTCCCTCTGTGGTTCAAGTCAAACCACTTACTCCTTTTCTGCCACTGTTTCAATTTCAATACAATTTGCTTATTTCCCAGGAGAAATGGAATGCTCATTTGTTATATGTAAAGCTGACTATAAAGCAAATACGAGTCTCCACCACCCACTTCCCATTACTTTTGGAAATGTCTTTTAAAATATTGGCAACTGTGTGAAAAAAAAAGGAAAAGGGCAAAAACATTTGGGCTGTGCAAACGATCCTTCTGCATCAGGGATTACAAAGGTTTGCAGACAAAAGCCATCTCTCTCATCCCAACAGACTCCTAGTGGCTTTCCTCATCATCCCACATCAGGACTGCTGATACCTTTGTGATTATTGAGGGAAGAGGTCTGTGACTGATAACCACGAGACCCCTAATCTTGTCATCCCTTGTGGTCCCCTGGCTGTCCTCTTGCATGTCACTGACTTCAGTCAGCCTTTTGGTGACATCCACAGCACCTGTGACAAAGTGCCCCAGGTCAGGTGCTGTCAGCCCTCTCTTCTGCCTTTTGCCTAAGGTAAGAAGTTTGTTTCCCTTGTCCTGAGGACCACACTGTAGTAAATATTTCCCCAAACAGCATTAAGATCCAAAAGGGCCTTCAATAAATCAATGTTTATTTGAAAAAAAGGAAAATACCACACCAAAATCAAAGGTAAACTGTTCAAAAACCCCCATCCCAGACTCCCAAGTGGCAGAGATAGGTCCAGACAACTGAAGTAGCTGAAAGAAAATTGGAAAATGTGATGTTTGGAGTCCTATGTCTCTGGCTGTCAAAGTCCTTGTATGACCCTCAGTACTCAGATGCCTCTGAGTCCCTCAGTGTCACTCGCTCCGTCTCTAGAAGCTGGATTGATATCTGTCAATTATACTCTTCGGGCTACTTTGATGTGGCCAGGTATGACCTTACTCATTACCATAGCGGGCATGAAAGCATCTTTTGTATTGACAATAAGATTTGTTCATCCCATAGGCAGCCTCCTTTCTTTAGCCTGGCTTACACCGTGTCATCTGGCTAAGTTTAATGTTATATTTGCAGTTTCTGTAATTAGTATGGTACTTTGTTGCAACTGCTGCTGTACTGCTGCATCAGGAGTTGGTGGCACGTCTTTCTCTGGTCTTACAGTGAATTAATATGCTTGTACCAGCTTCTGAAACATGGAGAATGTCCAACATCAAATGCAGTTATTTAATGCTAGGTAGATTTTTATTGACATGGCACAGCATGTTACCTGAAGCTCTGTCAATCAGAAATGTGGGAGTATCATATTTTATAACAATTCTCAGTGAAATACTTCTATAACAAACAATAGCCTGCCACTATCCAAAATTAAAATGACTTAAATTACAACAAAGAGAGTCTTTCCCTCATGCAATACCTTTGCAGGCAAAGTTATATATACAGCCTCTCCACACACACACACACATCCCCCTCCTCCCCTCACAGCCCCCAAGTAGTGTATTCTTTAAAAGAGAGACTTGGTATTCATGGGAAGCTGGTTATTTTAGTGTCATCTTATTTCTGAGACACTAAGCAGAGCCTATATGGAGACTGGTTCTCCAACACAGCAGCTTGTTAAGGGGAGTTGAGTGACATCCCAGCATACATCTAGCTTCCTACTGAGTCTCCAACATCTGTTACTGCCTAACTGCCTGAAATACGTGGTGCTTTCTAAGAAAAAAAAGTAAGGTTTGTTTTTGTTTTTACACATATGCTCAGCTGAAAAGTGTGTGAGCTGATCTCTATCACATCCTTGGACATCTATGTCATCTGCTCACATACTGCAAGATATAGATTGATTTAGCCAAAGTTGTGCTCTGCTTCCATTTTCTTAAAGATGTAGGAAAAGGTAAATAAGGCCAAGAAAGTGTCCATATATACTATAAGCACGATTACATAGGCAGAAGCTATGTGGGGTTGACTAAAAATGTGGGTGTTTTTTTTCAAATAAACTTAGTGATGGAAGCTTAACGTAGCTGTAGTGAGTGATAAAACTTGAGGGCAGATCCCAAATCTGGAAATGGGCACAAAGTTTAGGCTGAAATCCAAGCATAATGCATTAAAGCTAAATATTTAAAGTCTGGTATATATCGGATAGCTAATTTGCTGGATCATGCCATCAGCACTGTAAAAACCCTATACCCTGAAACTGCCAACTTCAGGTTGAGAATTTAGTAGGGAAATGTCTGGCTGCTGTTCAAAAATACGTTGCAGAAGTGCCTGTGCTCCCACAACCAGTCCCTAGTGCATGACCACCTTCAGGTAGAAGCAGCCAGATAGGAATAAACAGTACTCTGTACTGCAAGTCCTGGAAATATTCCAGAGGAATGACAGGTAGGAAACAGCAGTAAAATGTAAGCATGAAGTGCCACTAAGACGTATAGAGTGTAAGAAATCATTGAATCAAAACTAGATCTGCTGGATAAAACTGAAGGTCAGCTTAACAAGCGTGAATCTGCTAATTTGTAAAAACTGGGCTTTAAGCTGATCTCAAAGAGGAAAACCAAGAAATTTCTCAGTGCATTCAAACAGATAAACAGTGTTGGAAGTTTGATTAGGAATACTTCCAGCTCTAAGAACAAAATCCAGCAAAAGCCAGAATAAGGAAACACAGGATATCGAAAGCTGCTGGCTAAAGAATAATGTGTGGCTGATTTAAGACCCAGCAGGTGACTCTTAAGTGTTATATAAACCAACAAAGTTCAGAAAGCATCAAGTTCTGTGTTACTGAATGATACAGATGTATTTAGGTAACTGCAACTTCTTTTAAAACAAATATTAGAGTTAGTTACTGGACAAAAAATCACCAAACATCACTACCAAAGCAAAAAGAGAAGTGTTTTCCTCAATCTAATCAATTACTTTTTTAGGGCTACATAATTAACTAAATAATTAAACAATAATGTTACAAATGTAACAGTTTTTATTGAAGTAAAGCATGCTCAAAGATGAGCTTGTTTCTGATAGTAATATGAAGCCAGCACAATTTTGGTAGCAAAAATATTGCTCATAGTTAGGCATTCCTTGGTAGCAATCTGAGTCACCAAGAGCAAGCCACTTCTGGATTCAAGGGGTATTTTAGGTTTTTAATTGGTGTCTAGTGTCAATCCACGTATTTGGGGCTTATCTTAAAAGGAGGCATAAATTAGGGCTTTACATACATCACTGACAGCCTATCCCAGCAGTGTTGCCCCCTGGCAAGGCAGGTAGCAAAGTCAAGGGTAAAGGTTGTAAGGGAAGAATAGCCAAGAGAAGAGATAGTACTATAAAGGAAAAGTAACATTAATACTGTGGGGGGAAAAATGATGTCGGAATTGGAAGAGAAACAAGAACTAATGCAAAAAGCTAATGCAATAATTCAGTTAATGATATGCTAATAGATTTGTCCCATTTGCAACTCTGGGAAACTCTATTTATTGAATTGACTAATTACAAAATAGAGATCAAGTTACACTAAAATTTGACTGATGAGTAGGCAGACACTCAGAAAAAGTATTTGCTTGCTTCAGCTTTCCCATAGGTGATATTCCAGATATTCCCACAAAGCTATAAGCAAATGAAAAACAACAGCAAAAAGAGCCTGAGAAATACAAAATTCAGAGAGCTTCAAAACTTCTGTGATACAGATGGAATATACCTGTTCTCAGTTTATAATGACAAATAAAAGGAATACAAAACCTCAGTACTTTAAAAATCTATTCTCAGAATACACCCAGGTTTTCTTTGTTTTCCAGAAGAGCTACACTATCTAAAGTGGGCTGGTACACAAACCTCTAAGAATTAATAAGGATTAATATATATTGTTATGACTCAAAGCATTTTATGATTAAAAAAGAGCCCATTTAACCATAATGATTCAAATTCAGCTGCTGCAGTAACAGGCAAAATTCCCATTGATTTAAGAGAGACTGAATTCAGTCCTCATCTCTTATGCCTTAATAACACTGTGGGCCTGAATATGACAGTGCCTCTTACTTTGTGTTTAACCAAAACAAATGTCTTAAAGACCATCATTCATCTTTAACCCTCGATAGAGTGCTGCTTCATCATTTTCTCCCTACAAGGTGTATCTCTTAATTCAAATGTATGCAATAAAAAGCACTCCCAAAGTATATCATATCTAGTTAACCACATTAAGTACTCTCTAAATGGAAAGGTCATTGATGTTGGATGGATTTCTCAATTGAAACAGAAAACTGTATCTCAGAGGACTTTTTATAGGTGACATTCATACGTCTTAATTCTGGATTGTATAACACACAGTACTTTTTGATTGATACATTAAACAGCATAATAAGGGGGAAAAACAATAAAGATTTAAAAATGAGTCTCTCTCTTCATTTGTTTCATCCCCTGCTTTAGATTCTGCTCTGCCAGATGGCTCAAAATTAAAAGAAAATAGTTTTGTGTTAGGTGATCTGTGATGGCATGTATTGAATGAACATGCAAAGTTCTTAAAATCAGTGTCCTGCACTCTATATATGGGAAAAAAACCCCTCCTTTAACTGAAACGTGCCAAACCAAGTTATTGAAACGCCTGATGTTTGGCTGAAATTAAAAAGACACTTGTAGGACTTTATGCAGACACTAATTTTGGACTTGTTGAACTATTGTGTACAACACAATATTCACAGTTTCATCAAATATCAAGGTAGCTCCTAATCTACTCATTTTTCCTTCCCAGAGATAAAGATTTATTTCAGAGAACACGAAACCAAAAACCATTTTCTCCTAAAGCAGCTATTATCAAAATACATTCTTCTGTCCTGTCATGGTTCTGTGTCTCAAATGCCTCCCAAGTGTTAGTCCTGCCTCATGTGTTCTTCCTGCATACTTCTTATGGCTGCTTACCTTTACAGAGAGAGCCCTGAGGACAGACCTTGGTGCCCTTTAGCTGTCCTAAGGAAGAAAGAAGAAACAATAGCACAGAGGAGTGCCTCTTTTAAAAGCAATCCAGCCTGGAAACAAAGCTCTGGATATGGCCAGGTGAGGAAAAGGCTATTGGAAGGCAGCACTTTGATTTAAAACTGATTTTCAGATAACTCTAGAAATGTTACCACCACTACCAGAGATGCAACATCACTGAAGGCATGATTAATCACCTCGTGGATACTTTGAGGAGTATGAAAATGACATACAATTGGTTTACTCCTTTATTCTCGTGAATAAAGAAACAGAAAACAGAAACAGAAGATCTCGAATAGATAAAAAATAGAAAGAAATAGAATAAAAAATAGAAAGAAATAGAATAGAAAATAGAAGATCTTGGTGTAGGGGGAAGCTGGAGGAGTGCTCTGTGGCACTCATGTGGGGCAGCATCCCTTGCCTTGGGTGGCTTCTTCCTGTGGTATCTTCCCTCTGAACAAACTTTAACTGAACTATCAGGATTCAAACAAACTTGACTAGGGAGGGATGATTTCACAGCTTTCAAACTTAATGTAAGTGGTGGCAAGGAACCTTGTGGGGGCTTAGAAGGGAGCATCATAGAATGGTAGGGTTGGAAGGGACCTTTAGAGATCATCCAGTCCAACCCTCCTGCAGAAGCAGGTTCACCTAGATCAGGTTGCATAGGAACATGTCCAAGGAAGGAGACTCTACAACCCCTCTGGACAGCCTGGGCTCCCTTACCCTCACAGTAAAATAGTTTTTTCTTATATTTAAGTGGAACTTTTTGTGTTTCAGCTTCATCCCATCATCCCTTGTATTTGCAACCTTGTAATGGAGATGCTGGACAACTTCAGTAAGGGCTTGAATAGCCTTTACTTCATGCTTCCTGAAAAGACTGACCCAGCTGAAGTAAATGGTGTGTTTCTACAAAAGTAGACTGCCATGGATAATGTAAAAAAGAAAGGGGCTTTCAACAATTTGGGTAATGTTTAACCTTGAAACATTTTTTATGGTATGACTGCAACATCAGTTTGAGAAACCTGAATGGAAGCATGCAGTGGGTAACTTGTGACCATGCAGGTGAAAAGAGAATAAGTGCCCAGTTTAGCATCCACCTTAGACCATAATGGCAAAGTCAGATCAGCAGTATCTTTTTCCTCCCTTCTGTTTAAACAAAGAAGAAAAGAGAATATCACAGTGCTTCTTAAAATGTAAAGAAATAAAGTATATATATATATATATATATATATATATATATATATATATATATATTTTCTTCTCCTGAGTTTGCTTTGCATCACCATTGATTCTGCTGATGAGAATTCTGCTGCTGCTGCAGAATCCCACAAGGGTACTTTCCCCTTTGCAAGGGTAGTGGCAACAGCCTCCTCCGAGCGAGACCTTTCCCGCCTCACCTTTCGGGTCATGCTGCCTCACTGATATTTAAATTTTTTTTTAAATGGCTTAGCATGCACTTCTGAGTCCTAATCTTTAGACAAACTCTTACTTCACCTTCTAGCCCCAGACTCCTTCAAGATCAGCCTTACATAAATATTGTTAGTTACAGCGACTCAGATCAGCAGAGACCTATTCCGTTCGGCTTTTTTTTCCCCTTGCCTTTTTTCTTTTAAGAACGGGCAAACTGTTTTATATCAACAACCATCTGTGTGCCTGTCTCTCTTTTAGGCCATCAAACTCTTCCATCCATTACACAGAGCCTTCCTCACCTCCGCTGCATGACAGCACAATAAAGATGACATACTAATTCAATGACTTGTAATTTCAGCTAAACAAAGACAAGTGCTGCAGCTTCTCCTTTTGTGTTTCAGTGCCATATCGGTGAAGCCAGCTATGCAAACATAGCACTGGGAGGGTTTTATGACAGCAGTTGAATGGGGAGAGTAGCTTGGTGTTGCTTTTTTATGGGTTTTGGCTCCATGATATTTGGCTCAGTGCTGCTGGCCATCGCCATTGTGTCTGGATTCTATGTCAGCAGCAGCTAATTGTTCCAATAATGTTTATCATAGGGATCCACCAGGGAGCTGTATATGTGGAGATAAGCTACAGGGCAATGATACTCACTATCTTACTGATCTCTATACACAGTGCTTTTGCTTCATGCCAAAAAGCTCTTTAAGGTTTCCAGTCTAAAAAAGAAAAGGATTGGGGGGGGGGGGAACGAAAGAAAGACAAAAATAACAGCTTAATCATTGTGCCAACAATAGTGTCTAAGGGGATGTAATCAGGTTCCTCTGATAATCTTAGCAACACATGAAAGTCATGCGCAAAAGCAGTAATTGAAGCAGTTGGTTCTTTCTACCACCTGCTGTTGAAGTCACAGGTTAATCTAAATGAGGTCCCCTTCCTATGAAGTAGGATGCAGGGCACTTTTTAAAACCATGAAAATGTCTTATGCAGCTTTGCAAAATAATAAAGAAACAGTTCATTAAATGAAAAGTATTAAGTATCTGGTGCTTGTTCAACATTTCATGCTGCTAGCGGGTGCCATATCCAAGTGGAAAAGCCATTCTGACGCTTCAAACCCCAGCGCACACTTCAGTTTGCGTGTGGAAGTAGACAAAAGGAGTTTGTCAGGCAGATGCCCCCAAATAATTAGGCATTAGGGAGTCCATGTAACAGGTTGTAGGCAAGTGGCTTGTTTTTTTAGGAGCTGGGGGCTTATTTTTGAGCCCTGGGAATGATTCAAAATCAAATGTCTAAGTGCACGATGACACCTTTTTATGTAAATACTGGTAGGTAATTTGTGTTTTATCTTCTTACAGTTTCTTCACATTACTTCAAGGGCAAATAAAGAGTTGAAGATTTGAGATCTGGCCAATTTACAATGTCTTCCTACTGTTTTTTGTTCTGAAACCCAAATATGGGACAAAAGCAATGAAATGAAAATGCCATTGTGGGTAGGAAGCACTATGATTACAAGCACACTTTGTATCTTTTACTGTAATAAATGATTTATAATTAAAGTCACGATGCTGTGGCTGTATTATCAGCTAACTATTATTCTTACTGGCCCTATGAAGTTGCCCCAAGATCTCTGCCACACGCATTTTTAATCTGCTTAAGTATTAGGTGCATAAACTCAGCAGAGTTAATAAAATGCTATAGCTTCATCTCCAAAGTACAGAAATCTCTCCCTTATGGAAAAGTCCTGAAGGATTTAATAAGGATACTACCAGTTATTTCCTATAGAAATTACTCTGAAATAATTTACATAATTTGAGAAAATGATATACTTCCTACAGGCTTTTGAACCATCCTGAGGGATTCTATAGCAAAGATAGCACACTTTCTGAAATTCTATTGGATATTACAATATTCTACCATATCCTTCAGAAATCTTCCATAAAGAGCTGTTGGAATCCTGCTCTGAAATTACACTGATCTTGTTCCTGGAAACAGCAGGCAGTTTAGTATTTTCTCCCTTTTGTTTCTTCTCATACTCAGTGACTATATCTGCATTATCAAGTGAGGTTGTGCAGTGGAAATGGATCTGTAGAGCCAAACAACTGAGGATGAGGATCCAGCACTCACATTGTACACATTTTGAATGGTGGTTCAAATGAGAGATTAAACACGGACCAGTTACAGTGGACTAGGTGTGCTCCTAGAGAATGCCTTCTGCTTTAGTTTTACATGATATTGCAGTATGTAGCAAGGTTTCATTTCAAAAGCACATGTGTTACACAAACTAAATAGATTAACGTAGACATATCAATGTCTTCTGTGTACCATACAAGCTATTGATCATTATTATTTCATTGGAAGGAATTATTTCTGTGACAAATCAGTGAGGGTCAAGACAGAATATGACCACACACTCGAAACATTTCAAAGGTAAAGTAATAAATGACTCTTCAAATGCAACTACCATCTACCACAATGACTGAATACATAACAAAGAAATTGAGCACCACAATTGAAATGTGATTAAAAATGAAAATCCTCATGCATAAAATCCATGCAAAATTTCTGTAGTTAATCATAAGTAGTGAAAAAAATTGAATTGATCATAGAATCACAGAATCACAGAATGGTAGGGGTTGGAAGGGACCTTTAGATATCATCCAGTCCAACCCCCCTGCAGAAGCATGTTGACCTAGATCAGGTGACACAGGAACGTGTCCAGGTGGGTTTTGAGAACCTCCAGAGAAGAAGCCTCCACACCCTCCCTGGGCAGCCTGGGCCAGGGCTCCCTCACCTCAACATTGACATAGTTTTTCCTTATGTTTCGGTGGAACTTTTTGTGTTCCAATTTGTTTCCGTTATCCCTTGTCCTGTCACTGGATACAACAGAAAAAAAGTTATGTCCCAACCTCCTGTCATCCACCATTTAGATATCTGTTAATATTAATGAGATCCCCCTGCATTCTCCTCTTACCTAGATCTTTCTTCACTTGTGTTTTGTTCGTTCTTCCAGGACTGTGCTGACAAGGATTATAGCTAGCAAAAGTATGACTGTGT
This sequence comes from Colius striatus, assembly GCF_028858725.1. Lineage (NCBI taxonomy): Eukaryota > Metazoa > Chordata > Aves > Coliiformes > Coliidae > Colius > Colius striatus. Next base: position 4,742,229 of record NC_084760.1, read on the forward strand.
GACAGCAGATTTAAGAATAAAACACCTTTAAGGCAAAGCTTTAAGTGTTTTTCAAGAAGCTAACTCTCACCAACTTACTTAGAAAGTTTGGAACACCATGGCTTTCTCTGTACGACAAGAAAAGCTAAGCACATACTTACAGATTCTCAACCATCAAAACTAATAGTAATTGGGAGGAGAATATAGCACAAACTGGCAGTTAACACAGAATATGATGATTGCTTGAGTTATGCAGCTTACACAGACTTCTGAGGTCTTCTTACTGCATAGCCCAAGTGATATATTTTCATCTTTAGCATTTCATCTTGCTGTCTGATTTGGAAAGCAGGGCCTGATTCTGCCATCATTAGTCACATTGGGTAGTACCTGACACTGCAAATAACTTCTATTGATTTCAGTATTAATTCTTGTTAAATGCTGTTCATACAGGAGAAAAGGTGCCACTAAGGAGAAGTTAGAAGGATTCATGTATTCCTTTTTTCCCCCCTCCATTTATTTTGTGTGCATCTTCATATCTCTCTTGTTATTCCAACCCTTCTGTGTTTATCTCCAGATCTTACCTGCCCTATTCTTTCCCATCCTGCCCCTTTCTGTCTTTCAAATCCCTGTGAATCTCAAGCTTCTGTCTTATGTGAAGAAGACAGAATAGGTCCAAATCTACCATGTTGGAGGGGTTTTTAACCAGTTTTCAAACTGCACAAAAACGTTGCTGGAGCTCTGTCTAGACTTGCCAGATTCTCAGTATCCCCCATCCATACTTGAAACGAGCTATGAAGGGCAAAAGTAGTTTCAGAGATTTCCAAAAGTCACGTTCCCAAACCTACTCTGGATGAGGTAAGATTTACCTCCTTGCTCCCTCTGCTTCCCTCTTCCCATATTCAATGCTGAGTTAATTTTTGACCTTGCTTTCTTAACACACATAGAAATATTATAGTGGAAAATAAACACAAATGCAACCTCCCAAAACAAAATGCTCATTCATATTCCCTCGGGGAGTGGTGAGACATCATACTGCATTTGATGGCTAAGCCAAGTTACAGCAGTTCAGGAATGGACACACAATAGCCTTATTCTCCTAATGTAACAGTTCCATTGCAAGTGAGCATAGATTGCATCCACTGTGTTATGTTTAGAGGAAAAAGAAAATACTGCAAATGGGCAGGAAAGTATAAGAAAGACTCATTCTATTCAGTTCAAAAAGGCTCTGTACAATGCATTTCAGAAACATATTCTCTAGGACCTCACTGCTTTATTCTGTGCATTTTATGTACGATGCAGCAGTTTCTAAGTGAAGCAGCAACCAGGTCTGGATGTGCAACTCAGATTCCAGCTTGTCTATATTCCTGACTGCTGAGTTAACTTTTTTAAGATCTACTACCTGTAGCAATAATTCAAAATATATTGGCATTTCCTTTTTTTTTTTTTTAAACTTGGCCTGAGTTTACTCTTCTCCTTTGGGAGATGAATCTTCCAAGCTTTACTTTTCCATTTCACCGCTCTGGTAGCTCTCTACAACATTCACAGAGCCAGGACGGTAGATTTGCAGCTTCTGAATGAACTATAATTGCTTATATCGTCTTCAGAATATCAATCTTCAGGACTTCTCCTGTTTACTAGTTTATTTCTAAAATAAACTTTTCTTTTAAGCACCAGATGGCTCTTCCACAGCAAGATGGGTCAGAGTACAACCCATGTTTATTCCATGCTCTCAGAGAAATATCTGCTTGGATTCTGTATAAAATAGGTGATGGATTCTATTGAATGCATGGTTTTAACTTTCTCCTGTTTAATGCTTTACCATAACATGGCATTTAAATACTACCAAGCCACTAAATGATGATACAGATATTATTTATTAAATAAATTGAAAGTCTGCCTTTACCTATGGGCAAAATGAATGAAATACATGCTTGATTTAGAACAAATGAGGAAAAGTCATGTGTAACCACTATGCAAATTATTTTTCTGAGAGAAAAAGGAAGCATAAGAAATGCTAGTGAGCATTTATATTAGATTCTAGAAGTGTATCTTTCTGAAGAAACAAATGGTGGGTTTTTAAAGGAGCAATTTGTGAGTAGACAAACAAATGCATTTTTAAGGAGTTTTTAAAGTGAACAACAAATGTTATAGGAAAGAGCAGCTGTTGGTCCCTTCTACTCTGTAAACCAACGAATCCTACAATCCATTTAAACGTGATTATGACAGTAATTGCAGGGGAAAAAAGGGAAAAGGAGCCTAAAAAGCAATCCCAGAGGTGCTTGAGAAATTTGAGTAAAATATTTTTAAAGCCTTTAAAGAGTCCTTATGTACACCTGCCTAAAAACTGTCTGTTTCCCATTACTGTTTTCTGCATCATTACACATTTACCAGCTAAGCTCCGATGCCAACATTTTTATTGCTAAAATGACATTATGTAAAGCTAGGAGTACACAACCTGGATTTCAGAGCTAGTAGCATTTCTGGAAGTTGGAGAAAAGTGTTTTGTCCTGGTTTTATGTTGGCTAAGTTCTATCCAGAACTTATAGTGAAAAAATAGTAATCAAAGTCTAGCTTAATTGTTTAAATTAAACCTTAATTTAATATAATGATAAATAATTAACTTTTTGTTTTTGAAAACCACAATGCTTCTGCTTATTATCATGGCAACAAGTTTTAGTCACACCATAGTCTTTTCATTAAGTCGTTTTCATTGCTGATGTCTGATTAAATTCCTGAAGACATTAGGACCGCTGAATAATGAGTACTGGAAACTTTTTTGAACTTGATTTAAAGTGTCTATCTGCAAAGCCTTTGGTGCAATGGGCTATTTAACTAAAATATAAATGAAAAGTTTCACACATGTGTCAATCACGTTACAAAATAATTTAAAGATTATATTTAAACATATTGTAGGTCCAACCTGCACCGAAACAAACATTCCTTGTGAACTTCAGAGCAAGCATATAGCAAAATAGTTCTATTTTGATGATACAATTAGCTCTTATTTCTTGCCAAATTAATTTAAATTCTTTTTGAATAGTCAACTCATTAGCTTAGACAAATATGGGCAACTATTACAACAAAATTAGATCAAGAAGCTGGCAAGTTTTGCAGCTTCTAGCTCTGCTCAAAGTCATTAACTTGCTAGTCAAGAAAAAAAAGAATTATCAGAGACAATATTGATTTCCTTACTTTCCATTACATGTTATTATTTGTGTTCATCAGAAAGATCAGGGAAGAAAGGAGTCATGAAACAACAGCTCCTTAACCATCTTTAGGAATTGCTAAATGCTTAAAGAAGTTAATCTTTAAGCTAACCAAAGTGGTGGTCAAATTTTTTCACTGGACCAGATTTTGCCACTAACCACCTCTGAATCCAGCTAACAGAGCATCTCTCCAGTCAGGTAGTCATTTTTTATGTTCTCATCATTGGTAGGTAAGTTCCATCTAAGTTCATTGCTTACCGAGTAAGAGACAGTTTAGGATTTTCCAGCACTATGTTCATTAGATGTCGTTTTACATGAGTTGTTCAAACGTGTAATGTTTTCATAGCACACCTCTGCCTTTTTTAATGACCACCAACAGCAGTTCTCTAACTACTAATTAATAGTATTATGACATAATATGAGGTTGAAGCCACATACAAAACCTCATTAATCCTGAAAATTACCTTTAGAGGAGTAATTAATAAATGTGTACAATTTGAAATTAGGCACTCAGTAATCTTTCAGAGAATTGTCAAGAAATCCTTGAGAATTCAATTTTACTGTAGTCTTCCATTTGCAAATTACTATGATTTTTCTCTTCCTATCACTATCCATACCTAGGAAAACCATAGATACTAATGCAAATAAACATTCCTCTGTCAAGTAGTATTCTGAAGTGAAGAACACTTCATTTAAGGAATGTATATGAGAAAATTCTCACTGATCCTATCAGCACTGAAACACTAAACTGCAGGAGAATCTTCTGATTTCTTACAGCATGGATCCACCTCCAGAATTACACTTAGAAATGACACTTGGTCAGAGAAAATATTAGACCTCCATCTACCATAGAACTTCCTAGAAGCCATTTTTTTCCCCCCTATCCTGATGACCTTTAACCAAAGCAACTACTTGATAAAATAATAAATATAGGAAAAAGTCTGGTATAGACAGGTAACAACTTGATGTCTAATGTAGGTCAGCATCATGTGTTTAAAGTTGCCATAGAGCTTCAGGTGTGGATTGGAGCAGGACTGGTTCTCTTACTTGCTCTAATTTATTCCACCTGTGAATGATGCCCCAGTTTATTAGGCCTTGATTGGTGTTGTCTTTGTGTTATGACAGACTGAGGTGTAAATGACAGCTCAATCAGCTTTATATTAGAGCAGTCTTCTCCTAACAAGAGAAACCAAACTGCAATCTAGACATCGTTACCAGATTGTGGTGAAAGAGGGATTTACATATCACCTTTTGTTATGTATCCACCCTGTTCAATTTTAGTTACTTATGTCCATGGATTCTTTCTATGGGGAAGTGAGAAAAGAGAGCTGCTACTTGGACCTGTAAAAGCTTGCAGAAAGATGCAAATGTCTACATGAACATCTGTTTATAGCCTTTTGGAAGAAATGGGGGGCATAAAATAGTTTTATAGAAATTGTAAATAAAATCTTCAATGCAATCTCTAAAGCAAACTGGAGGGGGAAAAAAAGAGGGAGAGCTGCAGCATTTCACTAATTTCAGCTGTACCATTTTGGTAATATCATGCTAGTACAGAAGAAAAGAGATGAATTAATTTCTTCAATATAAGCAATTCCTATTCATTTCTGAGGAAGCTGCATGAATCAAGGGTAATAGACCACCATTAAGATGTATGAAACTGAAAAGCTGTTGACTTTGAGAAATAAGTAAAACTAGGCTGGCTGAAAGGCAAGTTAATATATTTTTAATTAGATCTCCATTTGCTCGAGATAAAGATTGCAATCTCAGTGTGAAATGTATCTCAAAATATCGAGCCAAATGTGTGGTCTGAGAAAAGCTATTTCTTAATGTGCTAAACATCTACACCTGGACTAAACAAGAAATCTTTGCAAGACGGATTACCTAGATGGTATGATATCTAGGCACCGTGTGCCTATTTAGATCTGTGTGATGTCTAGCACGAAAATAACATGAACAGTAATAACTATAAATAGTCTAAAATTACCTTCTGAAGCAGAACTGCTCGCTATTGGTTAAGAGTGAAATCCTTTGACTGAACTTTAACTAATTTTAAACGTTAGATAAATTAACTACACCATTAAATTTTAGTTGTCCCTAATAAGCGTTCCAAAGCATGTTATTCACACAAATGCAACTTGATATGTTGTGATTTTAAGCAAGTAGAAAATAAGGAACTATTGGCCCTAGTTCAGCAAAACTGTCAAAAGCCAGTGATGAGTCAAAGGCAACTCTTTCTCACTCTGAAGACTGAAACACCTCCTCTTTGAGACGTGTTAGGAACAGCAGGCTATCTGCAAAAGTCACATTGTCACGGTGAGAACAGAAACCTGGTGATATGTGATATCCATATATTTTCATCCCCTAAAGAGGCTAAAAAATCCATCTGATCTACCTACAACGCATCTGGAACCGGGAAGACAGATCTCCAGTTCCCGTGGGACCACATCCCTGTCTCATGGAACAAGGCAAGAGAAGGCTGACCATTTTCGGCATGTGCAGTCAGGCAAATGCACTTTTCCACAGCAACTCAGGAGTGGCCTGAAATAAAAATTATATCTTTTTATACCTTACCTCTTGGAAGAATGCTCTGTGTTCAGGCAGAGTGGACCAGAACCGAACTCCTCCCGAGCTAGTTGAATTCCCAAAAGCTCAACGGCTGCGTGAGATTACACAACTGGCAAAATAAAACTGATGCAGATTCTTGGATTAGCTGGCTGTGAGGCAAGGAAGTAATGATTTATAGTGTTCATGCTTCTCATTTTAGCTTGGATTTTTCATGAATTTTAAAACTGTCATTGGCTTCATTTGGCATTTGCTCTTTTCTCACTACATACACTCTACCACATACATAATTTAGAATTCCGCAACTACAATTCAAGCAAAAAAACCCTTGAAAAGAGAGATTCACTTTCTTAGAGCCTTTTTGGAGCCTTCAAACAAAGCTATTTTCTGGCTTTAATAAAAAAATCTTTAGAAAAAAATTTAAAAAGAGAAGTATTTTGTAGAAAATGAATGGTATGAATCAAGCTATACAAAGAAAAATACATCGTCTCCCCTTTTTTAATACACGTTCTGCTTTAAATAGGTGCCACCAAAATATCTGCAACCAAAAGGCAAACCCAGGCAGTATGCATTTATTGTGGGTCAATGGATCATCACACTTCTTTTATGTGTGGACCTTGGTATATTGAAGACAGAGAAGTCCACTGAAAAGCTGCCTTGCCTTCATAGTAGCAACTCTTCTGCCTCCAAATATGATGTTGAAAACCGAAAGTATGCTGGTACCAATGCTACAGTCAAGACTGATGGAGCTAAGTGTTTTAGATAAACACTGTGTTTTAGTTGGATTTATCCAACTCACATTGCAACAATTGGCCGTATATTTTCAGCTTCTTGTCTCCATTAAGAATGGCAAGGATATTTAATCATGGGGAAGGCTGTAGATGAGGTTCGGAGGCAGAAAGTAGGAGATGGTCTACTGGCTACTGAAACAGCTACCAGATTTGATACTTGTTTACATGGCAAAAAGTTCTAGGAAATCCCTCTTACATGTACTAGAAAAGATGTTCACACACCAAGCTTATTGGAGAAAAGATTTTGCTCCCTCGACACTGGGGTCAAAAGACCAAAGTAGTTGAACTGTGTTTGTAGGTTACAAGGAAAGTATATTGTATCATAAGAACATATTTGAAAGTCTGATCTTTATGAGGAGAAGTATGGGCCTAGCACTGACAAATCATTATGAGTAGCAGCAGTCCTGATACCATTATTAGCTGGTACTTTGAAGCCCACCTTGAAAGACTCAGTCCTTCACGGTGTCAGTCTGTTTTCCAGTAGTGTAGTTCAACAGGATATACATGATCACGTTTCTGAGTCACAGAACCCTCATTACTACCACTGACTTCTAGCATGAGCCATGCAGCATTTGCATCTCTGATGAATATTTGGGATACCATGTGGTGAGCCTTGGGCAGAATGATCAAAAGCTGGAGGTATTTTTCACACAGTTTCTATATCCTTGTGATGGATTTTTCTGGCATTTTCATGTGAGATTTGGAGACATGTTTCTGACTAGACGACAGGACCATGTATTTAAGGATTCTGCCCAAAAGTGACAGTTGGCAATCTACTTGCAACAAACATCCCACTGGTTTGGGCAAGAAATTAAAGATGCTTTTCCAGTAGTAGTGCTAGTTTGAGGGAAATTGAGACAATCCAATGACAAGGAACCAAGACGGAAGTCGTAACAGATTGCTCTTTAGATGACCTTTTATAAATAGTATAATTTCTCTTACTAACACATATACATAAATATCAAGCTTTCATACTGAGCAATAACCAATCATCTTCCTCTGAAGCAGACAAAAGAAGTTATTAAAAATACATCAACAGTTTGGGGAGCATAGGAAGGATCAGCTCTCTCTCTATACAGCACTGGAGCATCTTACTTGCCATGTACTAGCCAAAACAGAAGTGTTGAACAGAGTCTGAGCATGGAATCCAGCGACCCCATAAGGCGAGGTCTGCATTAATTAATTTGCAGTGCTGTTTCCTACTCACACTGAATCTACTTATTTGTTCTCAGTAAACAGGAAGCAATTATTTAAAAACACACTTTTTGCACTAAAACACGCTTCCAAACACGTCACAATGTTTTATGCTCAGTTCTGACTAATATAATTAAACATCTACTATAATAATTAGATTAGACTCACTTAATGGCCACACTTAAATTCAAAGTCCTGCCTCTGTCCAGAGGGTATAAAATATGATGTATCAAGTTGGCTGCAAAAATTCCTGATTATTTATCCTCTTAGTATCTATAGTGGAGAACAGTTACTCCAAGATCAAGATAAAAGTCCAAAAAGCTGTTCCCTTTCACTTGCCACTATAAAAGTATCTTTTTGTCTACAAAGCTTCAGACAGCCACTGGGGCCAAGCCAGGATTCCTGTAGTGAAACAATCGACTTGGCATCATGTTGACACGTATAAACAACAGTCTGTCAACAGGCCTCACATTAGTGACAGAACATTTTTGGCAAAACAGTAGCATCCTTCTGGGCACTATGGCAATAGCAGCTAGTAGCATCCATTCATGCCTTCACTCTCCAGCACAATATTAATTAAAAGATTATAACAGTGACACTCATCCAAGAAGCGAAAAACCCACAGAAATATCCATGCTGAGGAGTAGAATGTTTATTGAACGCAAACATGCCTCTAGCTGCTTTTTCATACAGTGATTTTAGACTTACACACTGTATGTAACCTCTGTCAGTTCACAATTAGCAGATAAATGTAACTGCTTGCTTGGAAATGGCTATATGAAGTGTATACACACACACACACGTGCCATCAACTTATGTAAATCGACTTCTCTCTAGACTGAATAATAAAAAGCACGAAACAAATAGCATTGTTTATGAAAATAAGCAGTGTTGTAGGTTTTGTCTGTTTGTTTGTTTGATTGAAGACCCAGCTTAAAAGAAATAATTTTTATTCTGTTTTTTGTGTCCTCTTTAACACTTAAAAATATATGTAAGAGAGTTTATATATGTACAAAATATGCATCAATGGGTTAAAAGAAGGTGTAAGAAAAAGGCCTTCAGATAGTTAATGTTTTTACCATAAGCAGGCTTTTTCACATTTTTCTAAGTCCTTAAAATATGACTTATGCTTATTAATTACCCTTTAAAGTCAATGGACCAGAATTAGAGGTTGTATATAGAAGGGTACTTGGAAAGATGGAGAAACATCAATTACCCACTGGCAATCCGATGGAACTTTAAATAGTAAGAAAATATAAAGTGCAGAGGAGTGTGGATGGCATCCAAGAATCCCAGAAGCAGCATAACATCAGTTCTGGAAGCTGTATAGGCAAATTAGTACTGTAGCTGTCCAGGCTAATTATTCATACTGAGATACCTCACACTATGTGGCAAAGAAATACCCCAATTCATGTGGCTAGAGGCATAAAGTACACACATAGGAACCTAAGGAAACATGAAGTGGTTAAAGCAGTCAAGAGAGATGTTTAGAAGTCATCCAATGCCTCTGACATAATTTTTTATGCCTAAACCATCCTAGATGGATATTTGTCCTTGCTTAAGCATTCATTCAGTAGCACAGACTCTGAATCCATTTTTGTTCAGTCCCCAAAAACTTTCTGAGCAACATCTCATTTCTAACCCTAATCCCATGGAGCAGTGGACTTGACTTTTTCATTGCACTAATTTATTAAGTACCTTAAGGATTCTCTGACCTTTCTCAGGCTAAATCAAACTAGTTGTTCTGATCTCATGGAATTCACAACAACAAATATGTGAACGTAAGGACAGATGTTGCCAACAGCAACCAGAGAGTTGAGATCCTTCTGAGATGTGATCCCTTTCCTTTTGCAAGGCTGGATGGTAACTTGAGTTTTCCCATCGAGTTAAACACATAAATCCTCCTCTTTGGACATAGGAAGGAGTTATTTTTTTTCTCTTTTAAAACAGACAGTGATCAACTTGTAGTTAGAGGATGCACTTCAAAGTGTGTCCCAACTGCCAGACTACAGGTTGGACAGGGTCTTTAAGGCAAAATAAAGAGAAAACCAGTAAGAATATATGGTGCTTCACATAGGAGCATTCATTTAAAAAAGCTATCATCCCATTTTCAGTTTCTGCTAGGAGCCTTTTGCATAGAATCATAGAATCATAGAATGGTAGGGGTTGGAAGGGACCTTTAGAGATCATCTAGTCCAACCCCCCTGCAGAAGCAGGTTCATGAATTGCGTCCTCTCATTCCTTCATAGCAAAATGCAGGATCCAAAAAAGAGAATTCTCTTCAGAAGCTGCTTAGCAGTCCTGTTTGTAGAGAGCTGGAAAAGGGTGCAATAGTCAAATCTGGTCTCAGCCTGTAGTTCGAGTGGTCTTCTGGGAGTAGTTTGTTGTGACAGAGTTTCAGTCTCACTGGTCAGAGGGTGGCTGAACACATTTCTCCGATTTTTAGGTACAAGTTGTCTAACTACTGGAAATATTATGTCTTGTTTTTTTTCTGAATCTGCATCTTCCAGACTGAGGATTCAATTTTCAGCAATAATGGGAAGAACATAGCTAAACTCTGAAACTCTCAGTTAGGAGTCACAAAATCAACTATTTTTGGCCAGATTCTTCATCTCCTCCATGTGCAGATTCTTACAGAGTTCATTACAAACACGCCAGGAAAGCCTGATGAGATCTAAAATAACACTTAATTGAAAGAGAATGCCCTTTTTTGTATGGGAGACATGACCTACCTACAGATCAGCAGAACCAACCTCAGCAAAGCATTTGAGATGTTTCAAATGACAGGTTTGATTCCTTTTTTAGCCAGCATGCTGTATCATAACACACCACCACGTGCTCAAATAAATGCAAAGGAAATATTTATGAACTTACTGAGGGATTGTAAGATTTGCCTCTGCAACCCCTTTTAAATATCTTTATAGTGCTTAAAGCATAAAAAAACCCCACTTTTCCCATTTTTCATTAGAATAGTTGATTTTGATGTGTTTAACCAGCCTAAAAGGGTTTGCTTCAAGTAAATTCACATTTGAATAATTTTTTCTTATTGATCCCTGTTACCTGTATCTTACAGCTGTTACTGAGCCTCTGATTGTCCACACTGAGTACCCAGGCTGCACATTGCTTTGACATCTTAAGTTACATGGCATCCCCAAACTTAATCAGTTCAAAAAAATATGTATTTTTCTTTAAGTAAGGTAATAATCTTCACCTATAAAAGTAACAGCAGCTTGGCCTACAGCTACCATATTGCAATGAGTTACTATGGGAAAGCACCAATTAAGCATAATTCAAAGGACTGGAACTGCATGTTTTAGAGTCCAACCTTTGACAGAATCATAGAATCATAGGATGATATAATCACAAGGGGTTGGAAGGGCCCTCAAAAGATCATCCAGTCCAAAACCCCCTGTCAAAGCAGGACCACCTACAGTAGGTCACACATGAACTCATCCAGCTGGGTTTGGAATGTCTCCAGAGAAGGAGACTCCACAGCCCATCTGGGCAGCCCCTGCCAGTGCTCCCTCACCCTCACACCGAAGAAATTTTTCCTTGTGTTTCTTTGGAACCTCTTCTGTTCCCATTGCCCCTTGTCCTATCATTGGCCATCACTGAGAACAGCCTGGCTCCATCCTCCTGACACCCACCCTTTATGTACTTGTAAAGATCATCTAGTCCAACTCCACTGCTCAAGCATGTCCACCTAGATCAGGTCACACAGGAACGTGTCCAGGTGGGTTTTGAAAAATCTCCAGAGAAGGAACCTCCACACCCTCCCTGAGCAGCCCATTCCAGTGCTCAGTCACCTAACAGTACAGTAGTTTTTCCTTATATATCTGTGTTCCTTATAGTTTTTCCTTATTGGCCTAAAACAGATCTTGATTTTCCCATTAGAAAATTCAGTGCACAAAACAAAATCAAACCAGAAAACCACATGACAATGTAGAAAATTTATTTCCATGGAAATGTTCAGTCAACTGTGTTTCTGAGGGAGTTGACTGCTGGAATCTTGCAATAGTTCATTCTTCCACTATCCAATGAGGAAGGGAATGGACAGGAAGGGAAGTGCTAATTAACAAAATATACTAGCTAAGATTTTTCAAAGATATGTATCTAAAGAAAAGTACTTAGACCTTCCAAGCTTCTGGGCTTTCATATGTAGAGCTCTCAAGGTCTGCAAAGTTATTCTTTCAATAAAAGAAAGAAAAAAAAATGAGTAGCTCAAGTTTAGGCAGGTATTTTCTGGGCTTGCAACTCTTACAAATAGAATGCTGTTTATATTTTATTTTTTAGGGTTTTTTTTATCCTCTTCCCTCTAAAAAACAAAAGAATACAAACATGCTTTTTTGTTACAGGGTTTCAAGTTTACTCTCCTGCTTCTGGGTCTCAAAGGAAAACGTCACAAGAAAGGAATTAAAATGACTCTTCAGGGGCTCAGAAAACATGAAATAAAAAGGCTTCAAATGATGAAATGTGTAGAGTGATTTGTGGTGGTTTGTGAAAGTTTTATTGTACGTTAACTAGCAGAGTGATACTGTAGCATTCGATCTCAATTCTCCCCCTCCCAGCCTTTTTGCTCCCCTGTTGTTCGAACGTCACAAGCTTTTTACATTTCAACTGAATTTCTCCTGACATTGAAGAGAAGTGAGAAGGCTGAGAGAACTTCTAAAACTATCATTTTTTCTCTTGTCTCACTGTCCCTATGTTAGATGATTCTTATCCATGGTAAGATAGAAAAACAGCTCTGAATTCTGGATCTTGAAATCACTTGATGCAAAGTATTGTTGGGAATATCCAGTTGTTCTGTTTATTTCTCTTTAGGTATTTAGATACTCAACACTCCTCGATTTTACTAGGGCCTGTACATGCTTATATCCAAAATGAAATTAGCCAGTGAGAATAGTGTGAGTTGGTTACTTTTTCTTGGTTATACTAAAGGAAAATTGTCCCTGAAAAGTATTATAGATATAGTCCAATTGAATAGTAAACACTTGTTTACAACCTGGCCTGAGAAATGCTACAGTTGCTATTGCAATTAGAATAACTTCTTTTCAAACACAAATGTTCAGAGATTCAGAGGCAAACTTTCACACCAGCAGGCACAGCATGCGTAGTACATATGTAACTTTGGGACATATCATGCACATGATTCAGCATATTTCTTGTTTGTTCTGTGATATCCAAAAGGACAATACTCACAGTTCTCAAATATTCATTTTAAATGTCTTAAAGAGCTCTTAGCTGCTACTTTTCATCCAAAACAACTGACCTTCTGACTTCTGTGCACAACTTAGGAAGTTCTGGTCAGCTCTTTCACATAACCTTGAGTTTTAGACTGTAAGGAGTGTTTGTAAAATCTAAAACATTAAGAGAGAAGCTTGTCATATTCCATGTCCTGATAAACAATATCCTATTAGTATGCTTTAAATACCCAAGCTCAGAAAAGCATTTGTAAAGATTTCAGTGGAAGCTATTGACTAAAAAGAAAGTAGTGTGGTTTATTTGTAAATTGCAATTGTTCTGGAAGTAAACTATATCACCTCCCTTGTATTTGTCACATTCTGTCTGCCTTTAAAATGGTCAGTAAGCCCAATGTGCACTAATTCATTACAATCAACTGTACTCGCTGACAACTTAGTAAGTCTGTATTAATTTCTCCTGTCTTTTTAGAGTGCACCACTTGAAATTATTAAAAATGGCTTTCAGATATGTCCTAAAAAGTACTTACTACAACTCATCATCTAAAATTAGTGACTTTCAGACCTGAATGCCTTTGATAGGAAGATATTTGGCAAAGACACATAGCCCTTGACTTCCAAAATCTCTTCTCATTAAACTCATTTTTGCTACCTATAAATGGAACATATTTTGTCTTGCAGTAATGCATCTGAAAATACATGTTTCTGTTCAGACACAGTAAATGTTTCATCATTTATATATATTTATTGGACAGAACTTGCTCACGTGAAAATAAACAATAACTACTTTAAAAACAAAATGGTCTGGTAAGTTTTTGCTGTCCATTGTATAACAAAAAGCTAAACCATGTCAAGGAGTGAAACCTGTATGAAATCAAGATTGAGGCACTTCATTGAGCACATAATACAAAACCAGAGTTCTCTGCAGATTGAGTTTGGATAAAGTAGTTCCGCTGCTTTAAAGGAAACACAAATGTGCTGCTCCCATCCTATTCCATCTGGCCTTTTTGACAAAACAACTGAACTGTCCAGAGATTTTCAAAGATTTCATTGAGATGCAATGTTGATCTGCCTCCAGCCAGCTGCATTTCAGCCATGTGCACCTCACTCAGTGTGCTGGAGTTGCTGAATGAGCAGAAGGCCACTTGCAGTGGGTTCAGTTAGCTGTAGCCTAGGCAATGGAAGTGTTTTGGAAGTCTGGTGTGTCCCCTGTACCCACTCCCAATTTACAAATAAAAAAACCAATTGTGTTTCAATCATAAAACCAGTAGATGTGAACATTTCAATGTTATGGTACATTTTATTGTTGGGCTTTTTAAGTTGGAGAAATGGAACTCACTTGCTTTTAATGTTCATCGTGACACACACACCACGCTAAGTACACCTACACGGTATCTGCCATGTTGCTTCCTCAGCAGAGTCTTCTAAATGAGGATGAGAAACGACTACACAAACAGTGGCTTTGACTGAGTTTTTAGAAACACTCAAAGCATTTAGCTAGCAAATTCCCATTTAAATTCAGCAGAAGTTAGGACTCTGACTCCCCTGAGCTCGATCAAAAATCTCCCCTCCCCCTTGATTCACAAATGCAGTTGCTCCATTAGTTAGATTTTGATTAATTAACAGTGCTTTTAGGCTTTGCTTGTATGTATTTATCAAATGTTACCAAACTGAAATACATCAGTTATTTCCTCTTTTAAGCATAAAGGAACTCAGTGGTATTTCAAAGTGTTTGTAAATGTTGGCTTAATAGCTCCTAATGCATCATGGCCCAGTTTTTACAAGTTGATTATGAATGCTCATGCAGTTTAGAAAATCAAATGGCAGCCCTTACAACCGTGGCTCATGTTAGCTCAATAGGTAAATTGCACTCTTTATAGCAAGGTAATACATATGACAATAAAATGTGAACAATTTACATTGGGTTGAGGCCAACTCTGAGGACAAGCATGGGCAATAACATACAGGGTTAAGGAATGCTCTCTGGTACAACTCCACAGCAGCACAGGCTGTCTCCAATGGACAGCTGTTGCTTGTCAAAGAACTTCCTGGGGTAACTAATAGGTAAGAAAAAAAGCACGTGTATACTATTCTTTAGCAATAAGTGATACTCTAATAATGCATAAGCATATTGAAAATAAAACATTTTATAAAATGGAAGGCTGCAATTTTACTAATAAATACCTGTGGTGGTTTAGCCAGATGTTCACCAAATCATAATATCACTCCCCCTCCTAAACTGGACGAGAGAGAGAAAGAAATACAACAAACGGCTTGTGAGTTAAGGACAGAGAGAGATCACTCAGCAGTTATTTAACAGAATGTTGTTAACAAAAGTAAAAAGTGCAAACTTATTTTTATTAATTAATTCTACAGCACTATTGGGGTGAGCAGTACTCAGGTATAGAGAAAAATCAATCAATTGGTGCCCACAGGTACCTACACAACAAAAAGCTTAAAACATTCCACAAGATTTCTGCCTTGTGGGTTCTTTTTCACTGAACAAAAGTAAAAACTGCTTCTTTCCACTCTGTCATTGGAACAGAGTCACAAGAGGGTTATAAAGATTTAACATATTGAGAATATAGTAAGAAAATGACTAAGCTTTTCAATAAAGCTCCTCTAAGAAGCCCAGTTTTTAAACATAATGCTCAGAAACTGGCTTAGATGTGGCTCAAAAGACAGAGTCTGAAGCATTGACTTGAGTAAACAACTGAAAGGCTGCTTGACTAGGTTTCAATGACAGGCTGTGAGATGTGTTTGTGTATGTGTCTGTGTGTGTACACATGTACATAAACATCTACTGAGGCATGGAACTTATTTAAACATCTGTGGAAAAGTGCTTCTTGAGTCCAATGCTTTCCTGCATCCTCCAGCCTGTACAGAATGAATAAGAAGTACTCAATATATGAAAAAAGAAAGGGGTCTGTTACTTCTCCCTTAATACCCTAAAGCTCGGTAGCCTGTGTCTAATCCATGCAGGGTGAAAGGGCTGTGTGAGAGTCAGCCTCTCTTCTCGCCTTCTCTCACATCCTCCCAGGCAAGCTCTTTCAGTCCACGTCCTGCAAACCTGGAAGCAAAGTTCTTCTCGGCCATTGCAAACCATTCTCATCATTTATGATACTGCATTGACATTGTTCAGTATGCCCTGCAGCCTACACTGGTAGAGTTGTTTGAGGAACAAGCTTTTTAACTTCTCAAGACTATAAGATTTTTTTTAAATGATATTGTAAGTAAATTCTGTTTTGGAAACCAGGGAGTATCTGTATTTTATTAGAAGGAACAGTCACTTTCCTTATTGCTTTTCAGCAGAGGCTCTGAGAAGAGATTTTAATGCTTTATTAATGGAAAATTCAAATGATGTTTTAAAAGGTGTTTTACAGGTGTCTGTTTTTCAGGCACAAGATATCCCTACAGTCTTTAAGTGGAAGAGCTAAAACAGTCAGATCTCTGAAATGGTCTTCCAGCACACAATCTTCTACATATTCAATGCATTAGATCAATGTAAACTCTCAGGTCTTGATACATCATATATTTTAAACACTGTAAAATAATTTCTTTCATAGTCAGATCAGATGGCTTCATGGTACCCTAATCTAGAGGAAAATATATTGAATCTAAAACAAATACTGTTATCTGGCCATGAACTTATTTATTCTATCCACCCAATTACTGTAAGTGGAAACACTAAAGTTATTTTTGCAGGACATGAGTGGGGGTTTCTTAAAGCTACGGTGCTCAAGGGAGATGGGATAGGATAAACTTTGATTTTGAAGGAGGAAAAATGAATTTGCCATAACTAATTTTTAAAAAAAATATATATTGTAAAGACTTGTGGAATGAATTGGCATGCTTCAGCTAAAATGTAACATCAAGTTTCCAGAGTAAAGCATCCTGCCTTAAGACTTTTAAAATTACATCAAAATCGTAGAATCATAGAATGGTAGGGGTTGGAAGGGACCTTTAGGGATCTTAAAATTACCAATGAAACAGAAATATTAGTGTAACAAATAATTTGCTAGTTGAATCTCAAATAACTGTAATCCTACATTAAGCAGCAGGGAAGACCTAGTTAAGGGAAAACAAAACCTTGTCAGTATTGGTCTTTTAAATATATATAAAATACTAAATCTCTTCAGTGAAAACTATGCTTGACTATTTTGTTCTCCTGCCCCAATGAGCCTAACTGCTTTAATGTAAGGGGAAGGCTTGTTTTGAGAAGATAGACACAAGACCATAAAACAAACCCCTTAGGATTTAAGAGTTGTTACCTATCCAGTGATAAAGAATCCAAGACATGTCTAGCTTAATTATTCCAATGCAAATTGACTTTTCTCTTGTAATATTTGTCTGAATGTGTACCACTG
Source organism: Colius striatus (assembly GCF_028858725.1). Lineage (NCBI taxonomy): Eukaryota > Metazoa > Chordata > Aves > Coliiformes > Coliidae > Colius > Colius striatus. The sequence goes on from NC_084760.1 coordinate 4,759,526, forward strand.
AGTTTTCACACATGGAATCTCATTACACCGTATTCTACTGGATTATAGAACCTTCTACAACTAAAAATATCTCTCTTACCCAAGTAATCACAGATCTCAGTCAAATCGTTCCTATCTTCACTCAGATAAATTATTTTACCTTGTTAGTCTCATTATAAAATGAGCTTTCAAAGCCTTGAAACATAGTGCAGCTTATCCTCCAATTACTGAATGGAAAGCAGAAAAGACTCCTCTAGGCTGGCTATAGAACAAACTTTTACAGACTCTAAGGTTGGTTCTCATTTAGGTCTTCTCAAATGCTGCTAACCTGTAATGTATTTATACCAGAGGTATAATAATCATACAATGGGGTTAAATGTCACTGTGAATGGAGATGGATCTACAAAGTAGTTCTGATGTACTAAATGGAAAAAAAGACCCCACCTTTTTTATTCCCAAAATGCCATGTATGTTCTCATTGCATCGTTTCATCATGACTCATCACTCATTTACTCGGCAGAAATCCACTTCTGAAAATTATTTAGGCTTTAATTTTTGTTTAGAAATAAGTAAACTAGATAGTGTTGTTAAAATGTTGAGAGAGAAGGAGTATTGAGTACTACAGAAATCCTGCATCTCAGGAGGAACAACCTCTTGCACCAGCACAGGCTGGGGGTTGAACTGCTGAAGAGCAGCTCTGCAGAGAGACCTGGGAGTGCTGGTTCATAATAAACTGCCCATGAGCCAGCAATGTGCCCTCGTGGCCAAGAAGCCAATGGCAGCCTGGGATGCATCAAGAAGAGTGTGGGCAGCAGGTAGAAGGAGGTTCTTCTCCTCCTCTACTCTGCCCTAGTGAGGCCTCATCTTGAGTCTTATGTCCAGTTCTGGGCTCCTCAGCTCAAGAGGGACAGGGAAGTGCTGGAGAGAGGCCAGCACAGGGCCACCAAGATGATCAGAGTACTGGAACATCTTTCATATGAGGAAAGGCTGCGGGAACTGGGGCTGTTTAGTCTAGAAAAGAAAGCTAGAACACAAAAAGTTCCATTTCAAGATAAGAAAAAACTATTTCACTGTTTCAGTGAGGGAGCCCTGGCACAGGCTGCCCAGGGAGGGTGTGGAGGCTCCTTCCTTGGAGGTCTTCAAGACCCACCTGGACATGTTCCTATGCGACCTGATCTAGGTGAACCTGCCTCTGCAGGGGTTGGACTGGATAATCTCTAAAGGTCCCTTCCAACTCCTACCATTCTGTGATTCTATGATTCTATGAACTGAAAATATTTACTTTATGTATATCTAAACTATACATTATAAACATTCATCACATATAGAGCATGTATGTATGTTTTTACATATGGGCTGAAATTCAGAGAGTCCTATACCATTTTTGAAACAAGACAATATTCCCTGTTTCTTAAATTCCTATTAACAATTGAGTCTTATAAAGAAAAATAAAAAATGAAATGAGGCAACTTTGCAAGATCAGTGTTTATTATAGAAGTGAAAAAAAAATGACAGCCAGAAAGATGAAAATGTGGTAGGAACCTTGAGTAAAAAAAATCTGGTACAATAATAAATGAAAATAGTTTTATCATCTGATATAGATATTAGAAATATTTCTCTGCAGATGATAAGTGTGACTAGAATAGCATCCATTTAAAAGAAATTACATTACTGGTTCATCTCTGATGGCTATTGTGGGACTGATATTAGTGCTATCTGCAATTTACCTTTTTTAACTAATAGCTCTTTGTTTTCTGTATGGATCCTTTTAAAATCTCTCATATGCTTTTAAGATATCACTTACCATTTAATCGCTTTCCACTTATTCTTCACTCTCCAGGCTCTTCAATCTTTAGCTACATTATGATTTTCCATGTATATATATATATATATTTGAGCATGTACACAGACCTGGTTTCTTACCAGATCTGTCTTGACAGAGATATAATATTTTACTTCAATATTCAGTATATTACCAGAAAAATCAGGTTATTTGTGAGGCCTTTAATCTGTTAAGTAACCACAGAAGCTCCTGAGAACTGGTCAAAATTCAATAGCTGGATTGGAAGAGTGCTGGGGAAGAAGGGAGGCTGAAGTCAGAGGGCAAAGGAATAGAGATCTCACAAGATTCCACTTTAAATACTCTGTGTTTTTTCTCTAATACTACATTTTTGTGGTGAGCTAAAATTGTACAGTGGTAGATAGCAAACCCTGTGGTGTGGACCTTGAAAATAACCCACATAGAAGCCATGTAGGTCTGTGTGCAATTTCCTTCAGGGCTGTAAGCCATATCCATCTACCCTCGAGATGGTCAAACTACCACAGCATAGGGATGAGCTCAAACTAAACAGTTATGTAGTTCAAACTGTTCCAGAATATTATCTACACAACTTTAAGATAGTGGAGGTCCACCAAAAAGGTATGTGGGTCGCTGTTTAAAAGGCTTCCTGGTGCTTTTGTCTCTGTATTGTTGCTTCAGATCATTTGCTGTGAGTGTGTGTTTAAAGCTGTGTTAAAAGGTATGGCTGCTGTAAACCTCTCAGCTGTATTGGTGAAAACAGTTCCTTTTGCAAAGCTATTATTACTGCTAATACAAAAACAGATGAAGCTTCTAACCACTTTGCAGAGAGACATTATTCACACAAAGATATTTACACAAAAATCCTTCTGACTATCCGAGGAAGAAAAAAAAGATAGTCACTGAGTCTTTAGTGTATGGATTTTGGATTAAGGTATAGAAAATAACTTTGTTATGATGGGAGTGAAAGGTTCCATTAAATTCCATGGATAAACTCAGGAGTAAAATGTGCAGATCCAGTGCTTCTCTGAGGCATGAGGTGATGTTTGTAAAGAACCGGCACGTTGTCTGTGGAGGAACTGTGTTAAAGCAAAACTGAAGAGCTCATTTTCCCCTATCACTGTAATTGCAATTACATCAGTACTGTTAGGAGTCTTGAGCACAAGGGAGTTCAGAAAAGCAGGAATTTCACTGTGAATTTGAAGGAGCACTGGAACAGGCTGCCCAGAGAGGGTGTGGAGTTTCCTTCCTTGGAGGTCTTTGAGACCTGCCTGGACACGTTGCTGTGCAACCTGATCTAGGTGGGATCTGATTCTTCAGGGGTGTTGGACTAGATGATCTCTAAAGGTCCCTTCCAACACTACCATTCTATGAGTCTATGAATATTCAAAGTGTCTCGGAGTCTTTTTTGACCTCTCACCTCTCAAGACACGGTCTCAGGCATATAATGAGCAGACTGTATAAGTTTTCCCAAAGCACAAACCAAAGCCCAGCCAAAACAGCTGAGCAATGCTCAGGATTCTGGCCCATCATCCCATATTTTGCAGGCTGGGTGGGGAGGAGCTGTTGAAAACTATTAGTTATATCAAATAACTTCTTTCATCAATTTAGTGTGTTCTTATACTTAATACAAAAGACTACAGAGAGGAAATAACAGTGCCTTATCAATCTTTGAAACCCAAAAGTCATGCACACCTGAAAACTCCAAAAAAGAATCCATGACATTGTGAACCTTTTTATGGGTCTTGTCTTGTTATGCAATAGCTGGAGTCCATGACGTCTCCCTGTTCTAAATGCTTATATGTGTAGAAATTTGTAGGATAGAAATGCTTTTCTGTCCGTGTTGTGATTTAAAATGTGCTTCTGAAACTCAGGACAATTCGAACAGAAGTGTATGGAGAAGTAAAATCATTATCTGTAGTGTCACTATTGCTAAGAAAGTAAGAAAGCATTTTTTACTTTGGAAAGATGAAAGCTGTTACATACATCCAAACGTACAAACACATGTACACACATAGACAGAGAAATAAAAAGCTACTGTGTTCATTTTCTGTTGGATTGAGCACAAGAAAAAGAATGTCTGAGCCTCTTTCTATTTTCAAATTACTCTCCCATTTTAGTTTTTTATGTAGTGACCATCCCAATGCCGTTGCTTCACAGTTCTTCACAGCATTAATTGGTGACTGAATGCAGAGTGACCATCTGCTGGCTTCTGTGATGCTGAGCTGCATTAGCACATTGATCACAGGATACATTTCTTGGTTGGGCTTATCCATGTATTATAGAATATTTACAAACACACTTTCCCTTTCTTCCTTTCTACCAGTGCTTCCCCTTTTCCTTATGACTTCCATTATCAGATGGCTCCTAATGCAGTAGCCCAGAAATTTGGCACCACTTGGCAAGAAGATGCATGACGATTCTCTTAGCAAGCCTGCAGCAAGCCCTTTAGTTCCAAGGGGTGCAGCTGGGGGAAGAAACTGGGAGGAACAGGTCATCTACTCACTGCCCCAGCCCAAGGCGGTCATGTGGGTCTCAAGCACCTTGAGAGAATTTGCTGGAGACCAGGGATTCACTACTGCCTGGTTTCCAGAAGGCTGAGGCTAAAATGGCCAAAAAGCTCAGGCAAGATCTGCTTGATGTGGTGAGGAGGGGGATGGGGTGATGTGAGGGGAGAGTGGGTAGTGTTCCCCCCATGTGATGCCAGACTGCAATGTTTGAACAGAGGCAGACGTGCTCCTGCATGGTCTGCCAGAGAAAGCAGAGGAGTTGAACAATGGGCTGTTAGTGTGCAATCTATTTTGTTTTAGAGACATACCTAGGGGTATTAATGTTATTAATAACATAAGCTACACCCCTAATGTCTGATTTTGATACTGAAATATCTAGTTCTCTTGCAAGAAATCTGAAAGATGAATACTGCTTACAAACTCATAGAAAAGAAAAAATGTACAGGAAAGTCCAGCTGGCAATGACTCTCTATATTTGGACTTCTACACAAACAAAACAAAGCATGATTGATATTTTAAAATACACAGATACCTTAAAATACACAGATATTGTATCATGGCCACAGAAGCATATGGTAGTTTAGACCTAGGAGTACACATTTAGGGTAATCTTCCCTTGGGGAAACTTGGGCAAAGCCTTCCAATCCAGTGCCACTCCATATACTTACTCACAGTTGTCAGTAGCAGGGACCAGTCACTAAAATGGGTTTCTAAAAGTAATTTTGTTGTTAGCAGCAGATTTGAATTTCTGTTACACACACAAGCACACATATAAGATGTGCAGAGAAAACACAATGCCTGTTCTATAGGCCTGATGAGGAAAGGCCACAAGACCTGCACAATTTCACAGGAGCTGTGAGAACAAAAAATACTGCTGAGGAAAGAACAAAAAAACCCTCCACAAGTATTTCTTACAAGATTAGAAACATTTGCTAGAGGTACTAAAACATATTCTCAGAAATAACATGTATCCAGAACTGAATTTGGACCACTTGGTTTAAAAGTGGTTTTATATATGAACAGCTAAACTGAAATGTGTTAAAATGCTGGGGTGAATAGCTGATAGAAGACAGGCATAAGTAGCAGTTAAACTTGTTGGGCCTTTTTAAGATTACCAATGACACTAAAACTAATTGCCTACACTCCAACCTCTTTGAGTTGATTCAAATAACAGGAAAAGGGAAATATCCAGCCATTTATCTCACCCACCAGGTAAATGTCCTATGTAAATTAAAATATTGATCCTTACTCTTGGTTGGTTCAGCATTCCCCACGCCACCTAAAATTTCACACAAGTGACCTCAGCACTAAGAGAGTTATTAAATTCACATTTTATTTCTTCCTATTTATTGAGAAGGTTTTAATGTTTTGGGTTTTTGTGTCGAGAGTTATTAATTATCAAGTTTCTTAACATTATTCTTTACTTTCAAAAGTTTGAAATGGACAGGAATCAAGGAAGGAATTTACCAGACAGTTCAATATGTCTATACTGAATTTGAAACCAATACGTATTTTATATGAAACTCAGCTAAAAGTACAATTAACAACAAAGCTGACCTCTTAGGTGTAAGAATGGTACACAAGATCTCCTGTCTAACAACTGCTGAAAGAAAACTTCAATAAACTGAGGACATAAATATTTAAAACAGATGTGCTAGGAATCACAGAATGGTGGGGTTGGAAGGGACCTTTAGATACCATCTAGTCCAACTCCCCTGCAGAAGCAGGGTCACCTAGATCAGGTCACACAGGAACATGTCCAGGTGGGTCTTGAAGACCTCCAAGGAAGGAAACTCAACAACCCCTCTGGGCAGCCTGGGCCAGGGCTCCATCACTGAAACACTGACACAGTTTTTCTTATGTTTGAGTGGAACTTTTGGTGTTCCAGCTTCATCCCATTACCCCTTGTCCTGTTGTTAGATACCATAAAAAAAAGGGATACCCCAACCTTCTGACACCCACCATTTAGGTATTTGTAAGTATTAATGAGATCCTCCCTCAATCTCCTCTTCTCCAGACTAAACAGCCCCAGTTCCCGCAGCCTTTCCTCATCAGGAAGATGCTCCAGTCCCCTGATCATCTTGGTGGCCCTGTGCTGGACTCTCTCCAGCACTTCCCTGTCCCTCTTGAGCTGAGGAGCCCAGAACTGGACACAGGACTCTAGATGAGACCTGGGTAGAGTAGAGGGGGAGCAGAACCTTCCTTGACCTACTGCCCACACTCTTCTTGATGCATCCCAGGCTGCCATTGGCCTTCTTGGCCACGAGGGCACATTGCTGGCTCATGGTTAGTTCATTATCAATCAGCACTCCCAGGTCTCTCTCTGCAGAGCTGCTCTCCAGCAGTTTGACCCAGAGCCTGTCCTGGTGCATGGGGTTGTTCCTCCCCAGCTGCAGGACTCTGCCCTTGTCCTTGTTGAACCTCAGGAGGTTCCTCTGTGCCCAACTCTGCAGCCGGTCGAGATCCCGCTGAATGGCAGCACAGCCTCTGGGGAATCAGTCAGTGCTCCCAGTTTGGTGCCAGCAGGGAACTTGCTGAGGGTACACTCTGTTCCCTACATTGAACGTTGAACATTGATCATTGGAAACTACATTGTAGCTGCAATTGTAAGAAACTTAACCCACACGTTTAAAGTAGATAAGATACTTGCTTCATGTGAGCTTTTTATGACATTTTGAATATCAGAAACCTCATCAATGAATTATGAGGGAATCAATTTAAGTATATCTTATCAAGACATAGATGAAAAGAGTAGCAATATTATCTATAGTTTCCCTTTTTTTTTCCTCAAATATTAGTGAGTAACTCTTTGGATAAAAATATTGAGACAAACATTAACTAATTTGCTATATAACCAGCAGACAGAGTGCACATTGTCAGAAACAATACATTGTCAACCAATAAAATAAATACAAATCCAGCCTGGTAGCTAATACTGGTAAAGACATTTGTTGTGTTCATTTTAAAAGTAATTTTGTTTGCCATACATGTCTCTGCTACATAAAACATCTCTGATAATCTGTTGGCTAGATGAGAGTACTATCCTGAACATCATATTATAGCAAAAGGAACTTTCCTCAACACTTCACAGCTATCTAATTGTTACAACAGCAGGAAAATTTAGTGAAGAGACACTAAGCCTACTTGGATAAGGCAAGGAGTGTGTCATGGTTTAGTCCCATCCAGGAACAAAGGACCAGAATCAGCCAGAATTACCAAGGGCATTTGGAAGCCCCTAAGGACAGAGAGAACTCAGTCACGACTTATGGTCCTGGGCAAAACAGACAGGATTGCTCAACTTGGGGAAGAAAATGAAACTCAGTTTATTCCTCCACAAACATAGCAAACAGAAAAACCGAATCAAAACCAACATAAAGTAGGGTGCATCCAGTCCCTTTAAGATTCCTTTCTCCCCATCCCTCTCCTCTTCCTGGGCTCAGAGCCTGATCCTGGTGTCTTTTCCTGCTCCCTCACCAAATGACTCAGAGGGGCAGGGAATGTGGGTTTCAGTCAGCCCTTTCCCCGTGGCTCCTGCTGCTTGTCTCTCCTCAGGACAGGCGGCTCCTGGCCGGGCCTCCCTGCTCCAGCACAGGGTCCCTCACAGGCCGGGCAGCCCTGCACAGGCCGCTCCCACCAGCCTTCACCTCGAGGGCCGCAACTCCTCTCTGCTGCTTCTGGGTTGCAGTCCACAACACTTGTCCCCTCTGGCACAGGGTCTCCAATACTCACTCCTTCTAGTATGGAGTCATCTCAGAGCTGCTGGCAATCATCAGTTCTGCCATTGCACTCCATAGGTTTCAGAGGCACAGCTGCTCTTTTGCCACGGGCTGCAGGGGGTCTCTGGTCCAGCACTCCCCCTTCCCTCTTCCTCCTATGACTGCAAGGTCTGCATGGTCCCTCCACCTTGCCCTGCTCTTCAGCTGGACTGGAAGTGGGTCCAAAACTCTGAGCCAGGGGAAGTTTCAGGAACCATTTCTGGGGACCAGAACGGCCACCCTCTCCCCCTGTTAGCAAGCACAAGTGGTTCCACACATACCCATCAGAGAGCGCCAACTGAAAGGCTGCCGAGGTCATTCTCCATCTTTTATGCAAGTGTAGCAGATATGTTGAGATGGATCCATTTAGGGATGGTGTAATCTGTCTATCAAAGGTAGATGTCAGCATTCACCTGACACAGAGGTTCCTCTGGGAAGAAAACAAAGTCTAAAAAGTGTAAGCATGGTGTACAACTCAGCTAATTGCTTGTGATTCTAATGGTATGTGCTGTTAAAGATGACAGAGATAAAAGGTAGAAGGGATTTGGTTGGTAAATTCTTCTCTTGGGGGCTAAAGTGAGTTCTGAAGAAGTGCCTCATCACATCATCTATCTATTCAATCTGGCTGGGAAAGCTCGTGTTGCAGAAATGAGAAGAGTTGTAGGAGTGGACCAGAGTTACAACTTTAATTTGACTCCTCTTATGGCACACTATGTTTCAAATATACAGGGGGTGGGGGGTGGGGGGAGTAGGTCAATAGGCTGCTCAGCTGTGCTCATAAATTAAGCAGTGCCTGGAATGTTACTGAGAAGTGACTCATGGCTCACCAAATTCTAAGCTACGAAAATGGCTCACATCAACATGTCCTCTCTCAAGGACTTTATGCTTACTACACAGAAGCTGGACTTTCCAATGGCCATAGCTAGCAGGCACCTTGGGGGCAATCAACATGTGGATGATAGCAGCTCTTGCATGTTGAGTTTATTAGCACAGATGTAGTCAGAGTGAACTTGTAACCAATTCTGGTCTGCCTCTTTACTTTCACCTCTCTACCATGCTGAGTCTCGAACATAGCATTTTTTCCCATGTGTGCTGACAAGAGGTATGAAATAGTGCTCTGAAATTCCAACCAGACTTCAGTGTAAGCCTAAGTAAACAAACAAACCCCCACACTTTTAGTAAGAAGGTGTAAAGCTTACTTGGTGATATCTGTAAAATGTTCCACACTGGAGCTAATGTTCATGTGTGATCTTAAGGGATCTAACAGACTGGCTGTGTTTTGAGTGTTGGACCTCTAGAGGTCCCTTCCAATCCTTACCATTGTGTGATTCTGTGGGCAGCAAAACACTTAGGCAGGTGTCCTGTCTACACAGGTGGAAGACCGAAGTTTTCAATAAATCATGGCTCCAATCCAAAGGGTCAAAGTCTTACGGTACCAAGATGATGGTGAACACAAGGTTGTTGCCTCAAAAGAGAAAAAAATACCTGAGGTATAGGCATAGCAACAAATGGTGACATTCAATATATTCATTAATGACCTTGATGAGGGAACAGAGGGCACTGACAGCAAGTTTGCTGACACTACTAAACTGGGGAGAGTGGCTGACAGACCAGAAGGCTGTGCTGCCATTTAACCAGACCTGGAAACACAAGGGAAAACTTCTTCCCTGTTAAGATGAGGGAGCACTGGAAGAGGCTTCCCAGATGGGGTGTGGAGTCTCCTTCTCTGGAGATGTTCCAAACCCACTTGGATGAGTTCCTGTGTGACCTACTCTAGGTGGTCCTTCTCTGGCAGGGGGGTTGCACTGGATGATCTTTCAAGGTCCCTTCCAGCCCTTGAGATTCTGTGATTCTGTGTGATTTTGTGATCGAATCCTTAACATCTGTTACACAGTTGCTTTGAAAATCACAGTCAGAATTGCCTGCTGAGTCTGGCCTCACGTCTGGACAGATGAAATTGTCCTTGGGCAGAAGAAACAGTTGTCACATTTTCTAAGCAAGTAAAAGAGGGACAGAATTAGAAGGCTCATGTGGATAAACTTGCTTCATTACAGAGAAAATTCAATGTCAATTTATGTTACAAGTATATCAGAAGTGAGCTGATGAAAACTGTCTTCGCCTAATCATTCGCCTCATGTTGGCTCTTCCGTGGTCTTCTTATTCGGCAGAATGCATTACTCAGAAGCACCAACCATGTAAGGAAACTGGGAAGCTAGGAAGCAACATGATTCATTGCATGCAGTGCATAATGTATTTTGACATTGCTTAGCTGATGTTCTGATAGTTCAGGTCTGCTTAGAAAGGTGACCAGCTAATTATCACTAGTTTTTTCAAACACAGGTGTTCAAGATCTTAAACCCTAGCTCTGTTCTTAAAAATGACTTGTCTGGAGTCACAACATAAAACTGTAATTCATTCCTTTGAAAGAGCCTGATTTTGTACTAACTAGTATTCAGGCAATTCAACTGCATTTACTCAGAAAGGTTTAAAAGAAGGTGGAGGGGATGATTCATAAAGGATTTGCTTTGCCTTTCTAATTGAAAATTTCAATGCAGTTAATACTTTTCACTTCTCCTTGTCCACTCTAATCTTATTTATTGTGCCTCTGACATCTTCCATTATCCTTCCCCTGACTCGTTGTTTTAGATGAAACAATTTCTACTGCTTTAACACTGAAAATGATATTATTTCTGTGCTATCAGTGGCAACTTCCTGTGCCTTTATATATACAAATTAAAGAGTGGATTATCATTAATTATGCACTACACTTTTTTCCTGGCAACAGTCTGAAAGTGACAAAACACTTGCTTTTGTCATAGTTCTATTAAGCGAGCCCAAATTTAGCTGCTGAAATTTATGACACTTTACTGTGTTTTTAATTTGCAACGCAGGGTCAGGATCATGACAGTGATTTTATTTTATTTTGCACTTTATTTTCCGCGATCCTTGTAAGGATGTTAATTAAATTGTTTGAACTAAACTGTTTTTATCATTCATACAGCCTAGACTTATTGCATATTAAGGAGAAATTTCTTGTTAACATTACTTAATTTTCCAACGGTTCAGTTTAATAATAAAAAGATGCTCTGTGCTAGGAAAGACAACTGCTTTCACTAAAGTGATAATGACTCAATTTTTCCTTTGAAAGGAAGAGAAAACTGACAGTACATTCAAAAGATAGTTAGGGGAAATGGCAAAGCATAATGGAATTTTTGCACATGCAGATTAGTTCTGGCTATGGAAAATAGTTTTCCATTTGTAGGGAACACCACGGAGGATTTTCTATCCTAAACGACAACTGTCCCAAACCCTGTCTCTACTCTGGGAAAATCAGGTTAAATCATAATAAAGCAAACCAAACAAGTACAAACCTTTGAAGGGAATAAACTAGCAGCTTATTGCAAGAACACAACCAGGGTGACCAGCAGAATCTGAATGACAAGGTATGGTCCTCCACTGGACTGCACTCATGTAGAGCTTTGCTTATTTAGATGAGAGCACACTTCAGGGCCACTCATGCAGGGAGTGGGGCACAAATCAGTCTAAAACGTCCTGAGAGCTGGACTATTGTGAATGAGGACCTGCAAAATTATCCACAGTACTCTAAATAAAGGAACATGACAGTGCTTCACCCCCCAGGCAGCCTGGGAGGGGTAGCCAAGGTTCCTCACAGATGCAGAGAACCCCTACTCTCTCTACACAAATTATTTTTAGAAGGAGAGAAGTAAAACCAAGGGCATTTTTAACCTATTTCCCACGTATGCTAGCATGAGTTTTGCAGAGGACTTGTGTGAGCTGAAGAATGCTGGGGTAAGAGCTTGAATTATTTATATGGACATTTTACATTGTGTAGCTGTATTAACAAGATATATATTTAATCAATGCAATTACTGATGTGATTATATACATATATAATAACATATAAAATATATCACTATCATTACACATATATTAATCTAATTATGCAAATGGTGAAAATGTATATTTTAGCAAACAGAACTCTACAAAAATATCAGAAAGTCTCAGGTTGTCTATTTTTATACATCACTGCGTGAAAAACAGATTGGCAAAAGTCACTCAACAGAATTCCAACAGAAAAATAAACATTTTTTTAATGAGGAAAGTATCTTTAATGACTTACTTGAAGGTTAAGCATGTGAGTTAGGGTTTTTTTTCTCAAAATGACAAAAATTCTGCAAGCCCTTCTCTCTGACCTCTGGCTGTTGATGAGCTCCAGTGGCTGTAATGTTTTATCCATAACTAGATGGACGAGAGGAGCTAATTAAGAGTAAATTAAGAATAGTTCATAATAATAAAAATCAACCATATGAAATACATAAGACCAGAGGCAGAATATTTGTGTTCATCTATGGTCTATAGGAAGCAGAGATTGCCGAACTTGTAAAATACAAAAAGAAGAAAACAACGTTAAATCTCGTGCATATTTCCCTTTATATGGTACTTCAACAAACTATTTTGAGTATCTTTTTAATTTGGTATTCACAAATCAACGAGTGTCTCTGGATCATTTGATCTCTCACCCTGAGCTCTTATTTCTGAACAAGATAAATGCAAACATTTCTGGATGGTAAACACTAAGTGTCCTTAATAACCCCAATGGTTAGGGTTGCAGCTCCTGTGCAGTAGTAGGAGCCAACCACTATCTACAAGTGTGTTTAACAAATTCTTTGCCCTCTCCCTACTCCCTAGTATCTTAATTTCATATTTTCTATTGCTACTTTCAAGTTATTCTGTCATTTTAACTTTCAACACTTGAGGCTAGTAATAGAATAATGCATTAACACAGTGCATAAGGGTTTCATGAAATGGTCAGATGCTAGTCTTCTGCACTGAACACTTTTTTTTTTTTCCACTGAGCTACAAAATTCTACCTAGATTCTGTTTATAGAAATGTAATACACTTTTTTCCTTTTTTTTTTTCCCCTCCCACAGCAATAGTAATTTTACTTTGATCTCATGGCAGCCAAACTATTAAATGTAAGCATGCTCATAAGCAAGGTACAAGGCAGGCACAGCCTATGATTTCTAGTAGAAGGTCATAACCCAGATTTTTTTTTTTTTAAATAACTATTACAATGAGGAACAGAATATAGCCACAAAAGGAATAGTTATAATTTATGCCTGACTTACTTCAGCAGAATATAGTTTATTTATAAACTGCTTATGGCAAACTCTGTATGCCCCTGTTCTATGCATGTGCTGAACTGTCTTCTGGTAAATTATTTAAATTACACCTAGCAGTAATTCCTGAGGACTTTCATACTTCATTTTCTCTATTAATGTAACAGGGAAAAGCTGCTTTGCAAGGATTGCTCTAAATTCCCAGAGTGTGAGTTCCAAACTCTGTATGTGTTGCATTATGCCTGTCAAAAAACTTGTCTTCTCCTGAAATTTATTACTGAAGTCTCTCCACTAGAACTACTCATTGAAGCCTTACGGAAAGCTCATACATGATTTAAGAAGCTAACAGCACTGAAAGAAATAGGTCAGGTAAAAAAACCCTGAATTTAAGCTACCTTCACTTATTACTTATGCAAGATTATGCATAATTTAGCACACTGCTGAATATGCAAGGGCAGAATAATTGTTTACCAAAATATTTACTCTGTGTTCGTACCTGTGTTTTAGTGAGATAAGGTGATTTCTCAGCCCTCGCTAATCACTTTAGAATTAGAAAAGGATTAAATAAGTTTTTGATTATGCTGATAACTGCATGACATTATATGTAAACAAAACTCGTGTTTAACAACCTTTTTCAAAGAGGATACCTCGTACACTAGACATATCAGGTTGTTGAGAGTGGGAAGTTTAACCTTTTTAAGAAGACTTCTTCCCTTTTGTATTACTCACTTACCCCTTCCAAAACACAGGTGTGAAGAAGTAGAGCAATGAATGGAATATCCCAGTCCTAGCAGCAGCACCACAACAGTGTCCTCCTGATTTTCTAAATAAGGGATTCAAGGAAATTTGGCAGGGGCATGGTTTTCAAAAGTGAAGCATGCAGAAAAGCACAGATCTTACATCACCTGACATATAAGTGTTTAACGACTCAGGTGTCAAAAAAGACCTTGAAAAGAAACCTGATGTATTGTCTTTTTCTTAAAAAAAATGTCATTTTTACTTACATCCTCCACAAAAAAAAAGCATGTTGTGTAAAAAGTATGTGCAGTATGTGAATATGGATAACCACAACAAAAGTGATCGCTTATTAAAGTCTCTACAGAACTTCCCTTCATGTGAAAGTAAGATTAGAAAGGATAGACACTCATATAAAAATAATCATTTTATAGATAATGTACGTTGCAAATGCAACAGCTTTGTAGTTTTCAAGTTGAGGAAACATTCTATTAATCCCATTCACAAATGCAATCCTCCATAATCACTTTTCTAACAACACATATTATTAGACATGCCATCTTCAAATCAAACCACAGATAAGGTTCTCTCATCTGCCAAAACTCATGACACCTAGAGTAGAGCTTTGAAAACAGATTCCCTTTCTGTGATCAGAAAGCAAAATGGTACAAGACCTAGCAAACAGTTGGAAAGAATGTCAATAAAGAGGATTTCCATTCAAGAAAGACTGCCCTGATAGAATATATTTTGTACTGCTGCAGAAAAACATATTGTTGTTCATAGGAGAATAAAATAGCTAGGTCCACTCTGTGCATTCCAGGCTTCTTGTTTCTTCAGTGTGGGCAAAGATATATCTTAAAATTTACTTGAAAAGCTTAAGGCAAACCATGGGATTTATCACTTCAAACAACCTTCTTGTTAAGATTTTTCTGAAAGGAACATGAGACTTCTACTAAATCTTTGAGTTTTCCACTTAAAAGCTTCACAATGACAAATTTGTCCCAAATACAAAACTAAAAGAGAAGGTCTTTCCTAGATTTAAACATAAAAAAAAAAGCAAAAGCCAAATAAATATTATAGCAAAAGCCAACAAATATATTCACCTCATGCTCGTCTGTAGTCAGGAAGCCTATTCATGTTATGTCCCTTTCAATTCTTCAGAGATGAATTACACATGTAGGATAACTCTCATTGCTGCATTACCACTGACAGTATTTAAAATTAAAATCTATGCAGTGCTATCAATCCAATTAGGGAAGTTCATTTTTCCTCTTTGGTTAGAAAGAAGACTGTTTCCATCATAGTGTCTCAAAGTCAGACCTGATTAAGGCAAGAAATTTTGTAAGTTAGGGATTGCACCAAATAGGCATTTTGAGGTTGAAGTCAGCAAAAGAAGCTGAGCCTCAAAAGAACAAAAACATTGCTTTGAGCCATAGTAGAGATAAATAGTCTAGGTGAGAGGTAAAATCCACCTTACCTATTGAGAATTCAGCAAGAATTCCTTCACATGGTCTTATTTTTGTTCTGTCTTAAATTGTGGTGGAAAGATTGTCTTCAACCTTAACTCTGAGATGACTGACAGAGAACAAAAATAAACCACCTCTTGTCATCTTACCTAGAAAATAATTCCACCACAAAGAACTTTGATTATCTTCACAGACACAAACCTCTAAAATGTGTTCTCCTTCTCTAAAACAGCTCCTTCTCACAGATAGTCTTCACAGATGGTTTTACTCTGCTCTGTCATTCAGCTTTTCTTTTGTCAGAGGTGCACAAGACCTGCCTGTAACATTTGGCTGGACCACAAGGCACCTCTAAGCTTTGTAACTTTACTCAACTTTGAAGTAATGGTTGGACACTCATCCATTCAACGTGGTCTACCAGCTCTTGGAAAACAGCAATTCATATAATCAAATTGATCCTGAAGGGAACAATCACCCTTCTCAGCAGCAAAGAACTGTTGTTGGCATAATCTCAGGGCTCCTGAGAGGCTCATCACTACATGGACACTCCCTGAAGCAGCACAGTCCAAGTTCCTGATGTCTTCTCAATATAAGATCAAGCAACCTAAATTAGCACTTGGACTTTATCACATATGAAGCCTTACAATGATTACCAATGTTTGTACCTGAAGAAGGTATTTCTTCTTCTGTTGAGAGGATGAGAATTCTTCTGAGAATCTCTCAAAGGGAGAGAAAAGCAACTTACTTTAAATAACACGTCCTTAGGGGCAAAACAAAAAAGATTACTAAATCCTGAAACACTGTTGTGTAATAGGAATTCAGTTGGACTAAAACTGCTTGAGCACCTTCTGTTCCAGCTTGTGTCAGTTCTGGTCTCCTAGGTGGAGAGTGGGAGAAGACAATTTACAACAGCCTGAAAAACAGAGCGGTAGCAATTATTTTCCTTACTCTGCATGACTATTCAACAGGGCTTCCCCTTGTCTCCCCTCCCACCTCTGAACCAAAAAATGAGTTAAAGGCTTTTAGGATATCCTCTCTGATATTCCCAGATATCTGGATCTTCTCCTGTATTGGGGCTTTGTATGGAGCTGTTTCTGATAACAGAGAAGGGGCTGTAATGGTGACTCCTATGAGAAGCTGCTTGAAACTTTCCCTGGCTTTAAGTCAGACCCACCTGTGGGGCTGAGCCAATTGGGTGCCTCCCTGATTACTTTTTAAGAAGCAGCAGCTAGGAGAGGAGGATTGCTCTCTCCTCAGAGGGAGAAGAGAGAGAAGCAACCATGCAGACCCCAAGGTCAGTAAGGAAAGAGAGGAGGAGATGTGCTGGAGCAGAGAACTCCCCAGCACCCTATGGTGAGATGGTAGCTGTCCCCCTGCAACCTATAGAGGGTAACGGTGAAGATGAGATCTGCTGGCAGCTCACGGAGGAGCTCACAGCAGAGGGGGTGGCTGTGCCTAGAGGGGCTGTGACTCTGTAGGCAGATGGAGTTGGAGTAGAATGTGCCTGGAGTTGTGCTGCTGTAGAGGAGACTTGCATTGGAGGCTCCCTATGCCACTGAGGGAGAAGGAGGTGGAGACAGCAGGAGTAGGGAGCTGAGCCCAGGTAGAAGAGAGAGGTGGGAGAATGAAATCTTAAAGTGCTGCTTGTATTTTTCTCATCATCATTCTCTATTTTTCTTGTTTTACATTCTGTCTCTTCTGTTTCTAGTTGGTAGTAGATTAAACTGATCTTGTTTTCTTTTTTAAGTTGAGTAGTCAAGCCTGGAATCATAACTGGCAGTGACCCCTCCTTGTCTCCATCCACAAGGCCCTTGGTTATCTTCTCTCCTCACACCTTGCTGGGGTCTCCACCATCCTACAGAAGGTGTGGTGATGTGAGTGACTGTGGTGTTTCATTGCTAGCCAGGCTTAAACCAGAATGATATTCAAGGCTAGAAGCCCTAGAGATGCCTTCCATATCTGGTTTGGTTACAGGAACAATCTCACTGTCCCACTACAGTGATAGATTTTGTGGATGCAAACTAAATAAAATCAATGTGTGTCCAAAGAAGAGCAGCAAAACTGTAGAAGGGTCTGAAGCACAAGCCTTATGAGGAGCATCTCAGGGAACTGGGGCTGCTTAGCCTGGAGAAAAGGCTCAGAGGAGACCTTCTTACTCTCTAAAACTCCTGTTAGGTTAATGTTTGGATTCAGTGATCTTAATGTTGTTTTCCAACCTAAATGATCAAAACAGAGCTCTGGAAATCTTGAGGAGGCCAGGAAAGTGAGGCATAAATTTTATAAGTGCATATTCTCTGGATGTACTTTAAGAATTCATGAGATACTTTAAGTGCTCCTGCACACAAAAAAAACCAAGGATCTGAACAGTTCCTTATAAAGGATGTTTTACACCTTGCTTGGCTCATGCCAGCAGATTCTGTGCTTGTTCAGTGATCAGAAATTGAAGGGAACAGCACAGAGGGTGAAAGTCACTGCAGGATCAGGCCTTCAGCTGGCTAGATGAAGGATCTGGCTCTTGGGTCCAGTAACAGGCAGGTGTAGATGCCAATGTCAATAATCTCAAGTCATGAATAATAAATAAGTATAAAGAATATAAAGAATTAGCTTCTGGTATGTTATATAAAGGATATATTTACTGCAATCCTTATATTTAGAATGCTATTGAGTGCTGCATGTAAACGTGAGCATATACATCCCAACTGCAACCTTGACTGAACATTTTGGGTATCTTTAGTATCATGTTAATTTCAACATGTCTTGAGGACCATCTTTTATTATATTTATCTTTAAAGTCTCACACTGTTCCTCATTTTTAACCTTCCCTGGAGTGGATCAAAGTATTTAACACTCCAGATGCTCATTAAATTAGCTAGAGTCCTATTCAAAAGAATAGATAATGGAATGTATTGCAATGACCTATCATTACACACATTTGAATTTAAGAGTTCCTGGGTTTGCTTCTGTCCCTGGGAAATTATTGGTGTAACTATATAAACTCTGTGCAACGTTACCACAGTCCTTCAGGAGTAGTGATTCCACCAGGCAACATTTGTCAGGAAAGACATATGCAGCCCTACTGCTAGTTTTAAATTTATTTATATATTTAAGAACTCAAATGTTACCAGAACACAAATGCAAGAAATAAAAAGCTGGAATACTTGTCACTGGCAGGAAGTAGGCAGTAGTAGCACTTCTTTAGTGGGGAAGAAAGTAATGCTTGAAGGCTACAGTTTGCATGGTGTCTATGTACTGTTCAACTTTGCTTCATTATATTGTAAATCATAAAAATCACACCAGTTCCTCCTGATTGGGAGAATTGCCTGCTAGATAAAAGGATCCATAAATCAAAGCAGTGTGATCTCTTGGGTATAACTGTTTTTCTGGATCCACTTAGAAATGAGGGAAACAAATTCTCTGTTTAGAATTCTAGTAATTACACATATTTACCCCTAAGTTCTTGTAGAAAATGGAATATGATCATTACAAAGAAGAACCTAACTTTGCCTTTTAATCAGTGATATGTCCAAAATGGGATTGCCTTGTCATACAGAGATGTCGTGTGAGATTATTGCTGACCCCATGGTGCTAAAGAGGACCATATTATTTTCCCCAGAGGGGTTGTGGTGTCTCCTTCCTTGGACGTCTTCAAGACCCACCTGGACATGTTCCTATGTGACTTGATATAGGTGGGACCTGCTTCTGCAGGGGAGGAGGACTAGATGGTCTCTAAAGGTCCCTTTCAACCCAATCATTCTATAATTCTGATGCCTGAATTTCCAAGTTAGATTATCAATAGTGGCTTCCTCAACTTTGCACTCTTAGGTCATTGGTTCAATCCAGATCAGAGGCTATTTGGTGACCTGACTTAAATACAGAGGTCTAGCGTATAGTTAAAGTATGTTGATGGTAAAGTATAGCCTATGTGTGCACAGTTCTTTTTTCATACTGCTTCATTTATGCAATCATCTGATTATGTCAGAGTTTATTCTTTTCTTGTAAAGTCAATTCTAGCACCGTATTGGTCCATAGCAGTCTATCGATTATAATGGAAGGAGAAACACAAGACAAGGAGAAAAGATGAGAAATGAGAGGCTTTATGTTTGTTGTGATATTTGTTGTGATTGTTTTCTTCTTTTTTTTTTTAGGTATAGTGTTATCCTCTAAGTAACATAAATCCTCAAACTTAAGGATATGACTTTTGTAAACCAGCTTTGGAGAAAATACAGATGAAACACAGGAACTCTGGATCCAGTCATGGATTTTATGAAAATGGGTGACTTTCATAATTTTTCGTTCCTCATGAAAAATTCATATACAAGTCATATTAATTCTGCTTCATCCACCTTTTGCTGCCATATATTTAGCATACTTATATATCGATGGTAGATCCATATATTGGATTTCTGAGCTCTTGTAAAGCAAAAGACTACTGAAATTAACAAATACAAAACATCCTTTTCAATTTCTCAAGATAGTAAGAAGATTTCCCATTATTATCTGCTTCTCAAAACCACTTATTCACAGAAGTTGATACTCTTTAAAAAGTAAGTCTTAACTTCTGATATTATTCTGTAACAGCTCATCACAGTCAGTGGGGGTTATTTTGGTGACTTAAATATGTTATAGCAAAACCAACAAGAAGATCTTGTTAATATTTTCTGGTTTAAACAGATGGGTAAAAAGAAAAATAATATACTAGGAAAATATTAAAATATGTATCAATTTTACATGTTTAAAATCCTCAGGATGTAATTCATACACTTATATTTTATTTCATATATACCTGCACAACTGTCTAGGATTCTTTTTCCCAACTTGGATGATTTCATTTATGAATCTTGTTCATGCATTCTTAAATCTTCACATTCTTGTAACATTTAATACAACAGTACTTCTGTCAGTTCTATACTGACAACTTAGTTCAGTATATTTGCAAATTAGCCAGATAAAAATGAATTGTGATCTTCAAGGCAGTGATTAGGATTCTGATGCTCCCTACCTGTTTTTCCACAGATATATCCAGTATCTTGTATAAAGATGAAAACAGAAAGAGTTTATGATCATGAAGAAGTGAGAATGAAGGTTATTTACTGCAGCATATTTACTGAAGTCAGGTATATATGGTGGATTTTTTTGTGGAGCCTCAGAGGAAACAAAATTAGCTGCTGAATGAATGCTCTTTCTCTACCTTTACATTTGTAATTGGTTTTTCAGAGATGTTTCATCATTTGTGAGGAGAACCTCAACATACTTCACTCCTCCTAGATGTCAGTGTCAGGCTTCTGATTATATTTTGCTCTTACCTTGCTATACAGTTTGTTAGCCCCTAACATATGTTTCTGCCAGGATTTATTTATCTATGAATATGTGTCTGGTTTTCCATACTTTATCCTTTATAGTAAACAATGTTTAACAAAACAACTACCTTCCCAAAGCTTCTTGGATTTTCTGAGACTGATAGAACAAAACAGTATGTACTAAATGTATCTGTTGTACCACAATTAATGAGAGTCTTCCTTTATATTGGTGATTACAACTTAACTTTAAGGAATGCAGTAATGTTTTACTTTTTAACTCTTCTCTTTTTTTTTTGATGTGGCACATAAATTGTTCTAAATCTGTCTATTATCTCCAATTTTTAGAAGTGTTGCTTTCAGAAATTACTTAAGTAACTTTTGCCCTAGACATCAGTTGCCCTAGACATCAGTTGCCCTAGACATCAGTTGCCCTAGACATCAGTTGCCCTAGACATCAGTTGCCCTAGACATCAGTTGCCCTAGACATCCAACCCATCCAGGACCTGAGTGGTGCTGAAAAAACAGTTGGTACATAAGTTTCCAAAAATCCAAGCTTATTCTGTCCTCATTCTTCCCACAACCAGAGAGAGCAGCTGCACAGGGCAAATAAATCTCAAGTGACACAACATGAGCTACTGTGAGCTTAGAAGGTAAATTAATAATTCATTATACAAGTAAACTCCTCCCTCACTTTTACACTAAGAAGACTATATAGCTCTTGGATCCTCACATTTGGAGCATCAGAGGTTTCACAGTCAATGGTGTGGGTCTCCAGTACTTTGGTTCTCCCATTTACTGTCCAGGTATGCTTTCAGTTTCATTGATGTTGCCAAAACAGCAGCTCTTTCAAAGATGATTTTAGCCAAGGTAATTTTGGTTTAGGAAAAACAGTATGCTGAAAGTAAAACCCAGCTATCTAGATGCATTACTTCTACAAAGTGTCAGTTAAAGCATGTAGGGTGGTTTGGGTATTTGGAATTCAAATCAAGAAAAGAGAATTTAGACTAGTTGAAACAGAAAGTTGCAAAGTTTTAACCAGGGGAAAAAAGAAAGCTTATTCTCTCTGACTTGCTAGAATAGGATGCTAAAAAACAGACTTTCATTCAGAATATATCTAATTTGCTCTCTGGAAAAAAAAAAAGCCTTACTGAGAAAACATTATTTCAGAGCACCATACCTACTGAAAAAGCACATGAGAGTGCTTACCTCCCCGTGAAGGGTTAGTTAATGGTAGTATCACGCACAAGGTGCACAGTCAGGAAGGAGTTGTGATGATTGCCCCCACATTCTTGAACAAAAATCCCTGCTACTGTTAAGAAATGTTATATGACAGACTTTCAAAAGACACAAAGCGTGCAGCTGGGCAATTTACAGTCCTCTCTTTATCTTTGAAAGGAGACATACCTTGCATTAGCTAACTCCCAAGGAAGTAGGAGAATTCAGACACATTGGTGCCTACATTTCTTAGCCTCTTTTGTTGTGCTTCCTGTTTTCTTGTGTGCCCAATGTATACATTTCTGTTTCCTTCTTGCAATGATGACACAGTGAGTTTCACTGTCTTCTCAGGCATCATCACATCCTCAATCATCGTAAATCCAGAGACTACCTTTGCCAAACACTAGTGGGCAAACTAGAAACACCTTAAAGTTCTGAAGTTTTAAATCTGTGGGTTCTGTACTGGAATAGCTCAGAAGTACAGGAATTACTAGAAAATGATGTCCACAGCAAAGACATTGGTATGGCCAAAAGTTCTCAAGGTCTGGATAAACAAGATGTCAATCTGATGTCAAGATTCTGAAAGTGTGTATGATATGTAACTGTGAAAATATTCTTGTGCTTATATAGGCTGGAAATAATACACAGGCATCTCTTATTTCATGTACAAGAGACTTTTATGCACAGTGTAATAATCATAGAATCATGGAGTGGTAGGGGTTGGAAGGGACCTTTAGAGATCATCCAGTCCAACTCCACTGCAGAAGCAGGGTCACCTAGATCAGGTCACATAGGAACATGTCCAGGAGGGTCTTGAAGACCTCCAAGGAAATAGACTCCACAACCCCATATCCCTAATTGAAAGGCCAAGATTTGTCTGAGTGTCTTTAATAAAGGAAGCAGATAGTAATGGTAAAGTTAGAGAGTGAACAAGGTAATTGTTCATGTTTAAGTAGTAAAGCAGAGCTACATTTGGTTGTTGCCTTTGTTCCTAATCAAGAGTGGGAATTAGTCTTTAGTTATCTATGGTATGGTAGGACACTTGTAACTTTGCATGAGTTGTAATGAAGAACTTTGCATGGCTGCACATGGGGCTGTCTGCACTATACAGAAAATATGAACCAGCCCAGTCCTTCAACCTGGCAGCTGGAGGCTAGGTGGGCTACCATGGGGTCTCCAATGACCTCTAATGTGGACATTCATACAACTGGACTGAAGCCTCAACACCTACCTCTGAGGAGATGAATATATGTTGCAGTACCCCTCTGCTCTTCCTTACGATAGTAAAAGAGCACTTCAATGGAAATGATGGCATGGTTGAGTTTTACTCAGTTTACACTATCAGATTGGTGAAGTGTCTTCTACCTCTTGCCAAATTCCCTTGTTTCACATGACACCAGGCAAAATAAGAGTCTAGATTTTCTTTGAAGTAAAAGGAAATGTGGAGGCTTAGGGAACAGGAAAGCTAGAGGTTGGGAAGGGATAAATTTTACTGTATAAAAATGTATATCCCTATATATTACACACACTGAAATGTATGAAGAAAAATCCATTTTAAGCCAAGCCCTGTCCACATTAGCCTATATCCTCACTATTAACTTAGTCTTTAATGTCATTATTCCCATGATGTTTCTGCAATGTGATTATTAGCATGCAGCTATTTAGACAGAATTGGGATTACTTGCTGAAACATTCAGAGCTGTCCAGTTACTCTGGATGCTAGCTGGAGTAATATATTGTGCCAGCATTTGTGGACACATATAAAATATGTCCTCTATTAAAACAGATGCAAGTGATTGCAATTTAATGCTACTCAAGTATAACTAATTACATAGTTTAATTAGCTAATAAGGCTTATATTGAAATGAGCAGTGCTTAATGAAATGGACAAAAATGCTGAATACTGTATTTACATTGCATTACATGGGACAAGGCTTGAAAACAACTTCCCCTTTCATACTAAAGTGGTTACATAAACAAAAAGTTTTGTGGTTTGTATTTTCTGTAACCCTATTTGCTTGTTAATTACTCTGTACACATAACGACTATACATGCTATGAATAGATAAGATCACATCACCTTGGCACAAATGAACACACTCATGTTCACACCTGTTTGCAAGAAGAGAATCATAGAATCACAGAATGGTAGGGGTTGGAAGGGACCCTTAGAGATCATCTAGTCCAAACCCCCTGCAGAAGCAGGTCAACCTAGATCAGGTTGCAGAGGAACTTGTCCAGGTGGGTCTAGAAGTCCTACAAGGAAGGAGCCTCCCCATCCTCCCTGGGCAGCCTGTTCCAGTGCTCTATCACCCTGACAGTAAAATGGAGAAAGGTGGAGAGTCATCGTGTGGTCTACCAGAGCAGTGGTATTTTTTTGTGTGTCAAGAAGGGAAAAATGTTGCTTTTAACAATTCAATTTACTTTTCATGACATTTATGTTAAAATCTCTACTAGATTTCAGGCTTTGGAAAGTTATGATAAGTGTAAATAGAGTGTGTTGTCTTTATGTGCACAGCTGCCAAACCATCATCTCTACCTGATGAGGAGATGTACCTTGATTTTGGTCTACAGGTCCTCCCCATACAAGATTACAGACAAACTCTCTTAAGTGTGAGAATCCTGATGAAAGGATGTATTCTCTGTCTGTTGAAATCAGTAGTAAGACTCCTCTGGATTTCAATGAAAATAGCATTTGGGCCTAAACACTGATATTTTGTCCTTCTTTGTTTGTGAGGGAGGTTGCAAATACCTGCAACACTTCAGCTCAGGAAGCTTTTGCATTTTGCTTCCCATAACGTCTGATAGTTTCTTCATGTACCTGACAGTAAAAGTCATTAGAATAATTATATGGAGTCTCCTTTCTTCGAGGTCTTCAAAGCCCACCTGGACCCATTCCTGTGTGACCTGATCTAGGTGACCCTGCTTCTGCAGGGGGGTTGGACTGGATGATCTCTAAAGTTCCCTTCCCACCCCTACCACTCTGTGATTCTGTGATTATATTAAAATACAAAATAAGGTTTTAAACAAAGATCCTTACCGGGTGCTACTTGCCCATCAGCAAAAGGCTTTGTATCTCCAGACAGAAAACTTATTCTGAGTCAGACCTAGTCAAATACTAGGCAGATCAAAACCACTGTGTCTGAATGAGGCAGTCTTGAAGTTACTGTTCTAATGCCATGAGCTGCTTATAGTCCCTCTGCCTGGGTTTGCAGAGTCCAGATGCTTTTGGTGCCCTGAGAAGAGTCACACACTTTTGTCTCTGCCACACAAATAGAATAGAGAACGTGTCAGTTTATATCATCCCAAGGGTGTGTTGTTTTCACTTGCTTGTTGAAAAGTAAATAAAACATATTCTCAGATAGCATTTTTCTCTTATCTTTTATTATTATCACAATCAGTGGCTGGATTTGTATTCCAGGGATCCTGAAACAATTAATCGGATCTGCATGTGTTGATTCATGCAACTGGAGGGATATATTTAATTGTCATTCTTTTGCTGTGCAAATGAGATCTGCAAAAAGTGCACAGAACAGACAATACAAATATTTTTTAAATATTGGGTAACCAGAATGATTTGTGTCAGGAATCCAATTCACAACTTGCAATTAATATCCTGTTTATCAATTCATGCTAAAATAAATGCTAATTATGGCACACTTTTGCTTCATAAACTCTCTGGTTTAGGTTGTTAAGAAATGCTTTGTGTAACCTGACTGGGTTTTATTTTGAAAATCAATTGCACAACTGCTTTGTCCCATAGAGAAGGCAAAGCTGTGCCACACATGGTGGCTAAACAGCATATGAATTAAACTCCATATAAGCAAATTTCTTTGTAAGTAATTTATATTGTATGGTAAACTTGTATCCAACTAGAACAGCAAATTAAAACATTAATCACATCTGTAAAATTTAAGGCCTTGTGCATACAGAAAAAAAAATATTAGGGAAATACATTTTCCTGTATTGCTGAAATAAATATTCCACATATGGAAGCCAGTCTAATCCTTCTCATTACAGTGTGGATGAAGATGAACATTAAGCCCATATAACATTTCTTTCCGAATTAGTCGATAGCTCATTTTAGTAGGTAGCACATATTTCCAAACCTGAAATGCCCACATTCAATCAGATTTGCAGTCTCTTTCCCTTTACTGCTGAAGCTTTTCATCACTGTTAGGTAACCACTGTGATTATGCCATATCACATACCGATGAGAAGACAGAACAAGCTCTCTCCCCGGCTCTGAGCAGGTTGTAAGCTGTGGCAAACTAACTTGCTCTCAAATTATCAAGTGTTCCAGCACTCCTTAGCATTACTAACATAGGCAGCCTGCCAGCCCCCTCTCCAACATCCAAATTGTCTTCCTCTCTTAACCACATTTTTATCCATCTGCTTCACAAAGCAGCCCACATGCTTTGAATTGCTCTCATATTTGAGTGCAATGTGAGTTTACTTCAGATCTATGCCTTTCTGTGCCATTTCATCACACGTGGTATTCTCCATTGATGGTTACCTAGTTATCACTAGACCATGGAATTTAAGCCCAGTAGGTAACACTGGTTTTATTATCCTATTACTTACCTTAATGCCATCTTACTGTTCTCATTAGTAACTGGAACCAGCCTGGACCCTTCTCATCTCATAACCGCACGGGGATCCAAAATACAGAAAGGCCTACTCCCTTGCATATGAATGGGATGAGACTCAAAGTGCAGATCCCCTAGTCCCTCCCATTTGCCTGCTCTACATCAAATAAAAAGAGGCAGAGCCCAGAGAGGGTATGAGGAAGAGATAGTAAAGTTCTGGTCCTTAGCAGTTCATTTCTGAAGGCATTCATCTAATAGCTGCTGGGGGTCTCTTCACCTGTCCTGTGACTTGCCATAGCTTATTTGGCAACAAGATGTTGCAGCCAGTTGCAGCCATGCTACTGGTTTCCCTGCAGGCTTACCTACTCTTTGTTTCCCTCATGAAAAATGTATTTGACTTCAGTCTGACTTCTAATTAACTTGTATGCTTTGTCATTTCTTAGGTTTGCCCGGTCTCTTTCACTCCCAAGGTGCTCTGAGCTTTGTTATTATATGCAATGATCAGTCCATGGAGTTCAAGAAAAGCCAAGAAAATTAAGTGATTAACATTCTCTTGCTTGCCTGAGAGCTGGGAAGATACAACCCATAAGTAATGTTTGGAGATATTATTCAAGCAAATAAACATTACCAATTTTGTTTGTCCCTTTACTGTGTGGAACTGTTTTCTTTAAAACAAACTCAAAATAACTTATGCTGCAATGATGATTGGTTATTGACTTTAGAGACAGTCACAGGAGAAAATTCTTCTGCTCTCAAAAATGCAAATGGATAACTCAGTCTGGATTTATTGACACGATTCTGCCCATACACGTGGATTGCCATGTGTTATTTCAGTAGTTGAATGTGCATATAGTATTATAAAAACGTGAAAAGTTATATTTTTTAAGTTACCATGTGGGGTTTTTTTCAGAGAATCAGGTTTATAAGTAACATCTAAAGCAGTATGTATATAAGTAGCATCAAGAGAGAGCTATCTAGTGAGAGTGTCAGAAGCACGCTAAATTCCTAATTCCAATTAACAGAGATTAGCTCCCTAAAGACTGTAGAAAATTTGTTAGATATCTCTTTCACCATGAGAAACTTAAAGACTTCTGAGAGTCTGGCAAAGGCCCCTAATCACTTAGGATTTTTGGAGGTTTTTGCTTTTCCTTTTTCCCCCCTGAGCAATGTAAAGTAGAATCCGCCACACACCAGTCTGGGGTGGGTTACCTGATGGCAGACCTCGACTTCAGTCCTGAAATCAAAGATCATCAAGTATAAAACATTTAATACACAAGGATTTATGAAACATCTCCATCACACCATAAGGACCATAAACAATCAGTTTAACTACCTCAGAACTAGTCCAGCTGGGACTAGTCTGTTGTTGCTTTGCCCTCAGCAGTGATTCTCTTAACGGTTTTGTGCCTTGGGTGAAGAACCCAGTGCATGAATGTCATCTTTTGCTGACAATGGCTTCAGGTACGACATGCAGAGGCAACTGTTTCTGTTTGAGCGGTCTCTCGTTGCCTTAGGTTCTGAACTGCTGCCCCAGTGAGATCCAGCTGCAGCCAATAATTCCTACATGTATCCCTGTACCACCAAGATTTCAAGAAGATTGCTGGTGTGGAAGACTCATGCATTTTTCAGGACTGTGAAGGATCAGGATTGGGTTTATTGTTTTGTTATATTGTGCCACATAAATGCTGCTGAAGACTCTATTAAAAAGCTGCATTTAATAAAGGGAATATGAAATTAATTACCTTTCCAGCTTTTATCTCATGTACTCCTACACCAATTTATCCTGACACTTTGTCAGCAGTGTACATAGACTGATGTGCACACAGATGGGGTGGATGCTACTGCTAGTGCTTTAAATCCAGCAATAGTTTCTGAACCAAACAGCGATGGGAAGGCAAACGCACCCACGTCACGAGGGATCTGATTGACTAGCAGCTCATTTCAGTATTTTACTAGAGATGTATTTCACTGTCTGCAGAGCATCTTATCTGTTTATCAGTGACGTAGGAAAGCAGAAAGGGAAATCACCTCCAGAGCAGAATATGCCTTCCAAGGCACTGATTCGTACGGGTGCTCTGGGTGCCTTGGTAGCTTGGAGGGACAGTTCCATTGCCTAGTGTAATCTAAGGTGAACATCTTTCTAACTTGTTAGTTTCATGACCCAAAGTTATGATTCTCAGAACTTTGCACTCACCTACCACTTTTGTCCGCTGCTGTTGCAGCAGGAAATCACAAACACCGTCACTTGCATCCTCAGTGGTAAATATTCAAGTTACTCCCATGAGCATTTGTACACTTGCTCAATTTTACTGTTGCAGTCATTCTACCAGTAATCCACCCACCTTGGTGTAATTAAGCTTCTGCAACAGTGCTGGTGAAAATGAGCAGCCCTTTCTGAGAGTCATCTTGAAAGAAGCAACTTCCAGTGCACCTCTGTCCCACTTCACAGGTCTGGGGTTGGCAAACTGCATGGCAGCTTATGGATCCTGGTTATGATAGCACAAACTTGGTTTCAGTCCAGTTCTGAGTTTTACTTACCAGATTTAGAGTCATGTCTTAAGTTTTTTATGTCATTACAAGAATTCTTTACATGAAAGTCTACAATGCTTTTGAGCCTGGGTCTAATGTTGGCCTTTTAACAAGAATATCCCACCTGATTCCAGCACTGTACTGCTGAGCACATTGACCGCTGTTGCCATTGTACAATGCAGGCATGCCCTGCCTTCTAGCTGGCTGTGTGGTTGTTAGGCACAAATATCTTTCTACTGATAATTAGAAGAAACAGTACAATGAAATAAATTAATAGGAACAAAAATAAAATAAAGCCCTGAGTTTCAAATAGAAGACAAGGCACAGAGTTACTGCTAAAGAACTGAAATGACTATGTTTGATGAAGGCTAGACTGCTTTTGTTTGAGAATGCCTGTAAATAAATGTCCCCACACCAAAAAAAATAGTGTATCCTAAAAGACAGGCATCTATTTTCTCAATGGATTTCTATGTCAAAATTTATGCTAGGAGTTTGATTTAGAATGTGATAATAAAACCCCAAAAGCATGTTTCCTTCCTGTCTCAAAAGAAAGTGTATTTCGTGCTGACAGCGCTGAGTTAAAAAAGACAAACACTTTTCTGAAATCCTTCTTCATTTGGATAGCCCAGAATATTTGATGCCATCGCTGAGGCTTCTCCTAAAATGTATATGTTATCAGTCACTTTCTGTGATACATATACAACCGTGAATGAAAGACAAACCTCCTTTGTTTATGACCAGCAATATGTGTCCTGCTTCACTGCCTTTGCCATGCCACCCTCCCTAAAAAAATCAAAATACTGAGGTTTAAAAGAAGTTTTCACAGTGTTAGAGCTGAGGTGATTCTTCCTCATGTATGGTACAAACAGGAACTATTTTTGAACGCTAGAACCTGATTAACAGGAAGGGTTAATAAAATCAGTGAGTTTAGCAAACTTAAACTCCTTCGGCAAAACCTTCATATTCATAAACTGGAGACACAACTTCAGAAAGAGTGCAGATGCAGTAGGCATGAATACTATCTTATTTAAATGTCTGTATTAAGCACAACCACTCTCTGCTAAAAATGGGGAAAAAACAAACAAGTCATATTCATCAAAGTAATTGTGTAGGTACTTTCAGTACCAAAATGCCTAGAATGAAAGATTGAACTGCTAACGGCAGCAGTGACAGCCATGAATCATGGTAGGCTACTTCGGGGCCTTTACCACCATAAAACAAAAGATGTAGATGAAAAATGCTGCAATTAAGTGATTTGATTTCTGCCCCCTTTTTCCTACTGCATTCGTGCATGGCTGCACAGCAAAGATTGATGGGAAAAATTACTCTACGTGATCTCTGACAGAGCCTTGGAACAATTCTATAAGGGAGAAACATACAAATCAAACCAGCTTTCTTGTATTCAAACAAAATAATACATATAAAGCAAATACTTTAGCCTATATCCAAAGCACCAACATTTGCATGCACACATAAATTTTTGAGAAATGCTCTGCTATCAAAACCAAACTCATGGATTTTCCAGCTAGTTGGGTAATACTGATATTTGTTTAAATAAATATTCAATCAGTACTACTGAGTGGCATCCTAAATATGTTTGTGCAGTGAGAAGAACAAATTGCACATACAAATTTATGGAGGTAAAATGTTCTTATCTTTTACATCAGCATGTTATTAATAAAATACTTTCAAAATAAGATAATAAGGAAATCTTCCTGGATATTAGACTCCACTATCATTACCATCATTTAAATGGACATTTTCAATGGGCATTTATAAGTGAGTTCAGAGTAAACGTATAAAGGATTTATATCTTTGGTACTTGTGTAGAGGGAAAAACGTTATAATATGGCTGACATATACTTTAAAATATGCTAAATGTGCAAAAGGCATTGGATAAAATAAACAAGCAATGTTAATGCAAATGGGAGCTGACTGGTTCTACCGTAGCCTGCTCTACTGATATTATGGGAGATTTATTTCCTGATGAGAGCGTAAAGACCACACAGATCCAGCCCACTGTAAAAAATGTGCAGCTGATTTTGCTCAAATATACACAATGGAATCAACCCACTGAAAAAAAAAGAGATGTGTAGAGATTTGACTCTGTTATGCATAGCAAACAGAGACTGAGCAGAATGAGTAGGGCATTGGTAATTAAAGTTGGGTCTTTTTACCTTTAAGACCTAATGTTGTGTTATGCTTAAAAGAAATCCTGCTGCAGTCCCCTTTCCACTCTCTGATAGTACTTTTCATTTTGATATGTATTTTTCTCTGTATATTGAGCACTTCTTCTTTCCCAGAGATCCTGTTTATCCGCAGTGCATAAGATCATATATTTTGTTTCTGCGTGTAGCTGACTTATTCAACTTTAGATTTTTTTTCTTCTTCTTTTTCTGATAAGCAAGTACAAGCCTCATGAGGTTGAGACTTCATATACATAAGCCTCTCCAGACTCAGTAGCTTTCTGCCTGATTTATGGGGGCCTACAAACCATCCTCCATGACTAGAGAAGCAACTTTTTCATTTTCAAAGTTAATCTGGTTCCAGGATGAATTAACTGCTGCATAACACCCTGACAGCTAGATTGTGCTTTTATCCAGCTAGCTAGCATTCCCTATAACTTCTTATCCTGTAAAATAAACATTAAGAGCTTTAGCCTCCTGATTGCTTACTATTGATCACTTTTATAACCCAGGACACCTTATCTTCCTTCAGTGTTTTACAGTACCATTAACTGTAAAAGGAGAGTGAGTTTCTTCTGCCAGCCTATTTTTGTACAGAGACTTAACACATCCAGAAAAAGAAACCTGATAGGGGGTTTGTGGTGACTTACACAGCTGGTATGGTTCATTAGGTCCACTCTGGAAATAATGGAAGTGAAAACAGCCTTTTGGGATAGCAGGTAGACCTGGAGTCTAGGAAGACCTTTAAGAAAAGGCTAGGTGCATTTAGATGAGAAGATCTATTCAGAGGCAACTGTTTGCTTTAATCCTTTGGGCCAGTATTCAAACCAAACCTTAAGAATCTTTTAGGCTGCAAATCTTGGAGATAGGAGCCAGTTTATTATAAAAGATGTTGAAGGTCAGTGGTGTTTGTTAGACTCTCCTGCTTTATGAATATTAAATAGCTTATACTTAATTCAATATTTCTGATCAAGCAGAGGATATTCTACATCAAGTTGTTTTAATATAGCAATTTGAAAAAGCAGAAAGAGTGGCTGGCTTAATTCATAGCTCTGCAGTTTTCTCCACTCATGGACCAATAGGCAGCAGGTAACAGCTCTCATTGTCCAACTGTCCCATCTGAAAGGGGAAAGGGAAGAGGGGTAAGAAAGGGAAAGAGAAAAGATGAAAGTGTGTTTTGCCCTTAATATTTCACAAGACAGAAACATTGTTCTCTATGCTGCAATCCAAGAAAATCTGCAAGGATCACCCTGGCATCATCCACCTCTATGTACTCTTCTGGGGAAAGCAAACATGAACCTACCAGGGAGACTTTCCTCAGGAGTCAGACATTTTTGGCAATCAAGGAAACTGAGTGGCTGTCATCTTGCTACAACCATCACTTTAAAGAGTGACGACCTTGATTTAGCAGGGAAAAGGTTCATCCACTGCCTTTGCATTTATTGCCAGGAATACCCCTCCAAAAGGCAGAGGAGCTATGAGAAATCCACACTGTGCTGGAAAGCATGAAAGACGTGCCAGAGGCACTGGTCAAAGCTGTGTTGCTCCTGGATAACAGACAGCAAGAGGCTCTGAAATGAAGGGAAGAAGGAGAGGGTGAAAGGAGGAGGAAGTAAATTTCTGTGAGGCTGGTGCTGGAAGCAGGGCTGAAAGTTTGCCAAGAAGTTTGGTCCCAGGCACAGGAGCATACATCATGCTGGAGCTGGCACCATGAGACCTTCACCTTTAAAATGGCATTTAACTTTCTATTTGCTGTTTGTGACTTTACTTTTAATCTCAGAGCAGGAAGCCTTTATGTTTTTTCCATTGAGTGTGTTTGAATTTAAAAAGAATTGGTAAATTAAAGAAGAAGAAGGAACTTAAGTAGGAAGATGGTGCACTTGGAGTATTCAGTCTCTTCAGAGGAAGTCAGAGTAGTGTGGTAAAGACCTAACTTAAAAAAAATGCCTTCTTTCAAACCACGGGGACAAGCATGGTGACTGTTGTGACTGCATGTTGGTTTTGGTGAACACATTTCCCTCCTGCACACACAGGCTAGGGACCTTCTTGTAAAAAACAGTAGGATGTGGGAGGACATACATCAGTAAACCCCAAAGTGCTACAACAGACAATTTATTCACAGTAGACTTTCCAAGCACAGCTCTTTATTCAATGTCTTCAAGTAGCAATAATGTGCTGTAATAGGAAAATACATTAAATCCAGAGCAGGTTGTTTAGCTTCATGTGATCTTGAAGTACTATGTGATTTCATTGCTTTGGCATTGTCCTGTTATACATCTTATATTCCTCCCCTTGTATCATGTGCTCTATTTCTTACACAAAGTTGAAGTCTTCCACTAGCGATTACACAAACAAGAAGTAATAGTAACAAGAATTCAGATTGCTTGCAGTATATCTGTATGTCAAGAGACATAGGTTTACAAGAGGGATGCTAGTGAGTAAATTTTACTTGAAATGACTTAGAGATTAAGAAACTTAGATTTAGGTATTTACCTGTAGGTTTTTGCAGATGTAGGTCTGTGAGTTCCCATTATGCAATTGAGGGAGATCTGGTAAATTCCTTTGACTTAGTAACAGCATTTGAAGTTCTTCCAAACTCTGGCTGTCATGTTTCATTGCAATTTGTATGTGTGCTTCAAAAATAAAACAAATAAGCTTGTTTTTTTAGATAAGAATCTAAATAAAATCTGATTTTGCAGCTATGACCCCTTTTTCATAAAGGAATTAGTTTATGTACCTGAAGTCAACCCCACATCTCCCTTATCAAGAGAGTAAGATTTTAAGAGGTTCCATCACAGCTAATAGGATAAATATCTGGAAGCCTCAGCTTCATGCACAGACTTTTGCTTATAAATTCCAGTGCTTTGGGAACAATATATAGTGATAGGGGCCTGCACAAATGATACATATATCTCTATTGATATACTATGGATTTAATGGAAAACGACCAAGATCAAAAGTGAGTTACTTTCACTAAGGCTGATCTAAAAAAGAGATGCCTGGATCAGGAGTTAACCCCAATTTAACCTTTCACATAAGAAATGGCAATTCCAGTTACATTATCTCTTCTGTAACACTGCAGCAGGCTGGAGGAAAATGTTAAACAGCACAGCAGGAAATCAGATAGACTATTAAATAAATATCCTGTAACTATTTAATTAACCATTTAATTAAACCTTTCTGCTTTACCTTTTGATTTATCCACAGTTCCACGAGAATGAAACAGTGGTGATGGTGCTCTCATAATAAACACCAGAGACCACAGCAATGACAGTATAGAAATTAAGCTCTTGCTTTCTTTTATTTTAATGAAATGTGCCTTTGTAATAGCTTTTTGACTTTAGTTTTTTCTGATATAATTTCCTTACAAAACAAGTTTTTTAGATTTTCTTTCACTCTTGCCTAGACAGGTGTGTCTTTGGTGTTGGGAGTGATGCTTGTGGGAAGATGTTGAGCTGGCACGACAAGAAAACTGTTGGGCACTAGAGCGCGCAGACAAATCCAGCCTGTCACATGGTATGTGTTATAGGTGCTGACTCAGCACTAAACAAAATGCTTTCATGCATGGGCATTCTGGGTAAGTGAGGAGGAGTCACACTCTCATTAAATAAATGAAGACCTAAGACACTCACTGTGGCTACATTTGGAATAATAAAATCCACTATGCAAGCAGTTCAGCATAAAACAGGCTATTTTGAGCAGTCTCTCTGGGGAAAAGTACCCCTGTGCAGCTTATAATTAAAAAGCTATTTAACAATGTAAAAATATAAATATTCCCAAATCAAGTTTCAGTCAAATATGCTGCACACTTCCTCTCCCATCCAGCCTAATTCAAAACATGGATATCAGAGGCAGGAATGGTCCTGTGCTTACACCACACAGCACTACAGAGAGATGATCACTTAGTTTTTGTTTTGGTTCCAATTCATTTTTTTCAAGAAGCATAATTAAAAACTGCATTAATGCCACCAATTATGGCCTCCAAGGGACCAGAAACCCCATGTTACTATGTGATGGAACACAACTGAGCTGCAAACATCCATTTGCCATTATAATACTCATTAATCCTGGCAAATACAACTCATTATGAGACTTCAAGAAAATCATCTCATAGGCAAACACAGCACAGAATCTATCTGTCACTGCATTCCTCACAGCACAAGTTGCAGGGGTGGAAATTGTTCAGTGTAACTAATTTATGAAGCTGCAAACTAACCATTCATTTCTGACACAAACCAGGAGGTGTCTGAAAATGTACAAGGACTACTTTACTGCTGGAACATCCCTTTCATTGTAACTTCCTCAAAAGCAAATATGTTCAATAAAGGTGAAGAAAGCACTCTGGAAAAAAACAGAAAGGAAGAATTTAAAACTATTCAAAACTGTGTTTTCTAAGGTCAAAATGAATTAGTCTTTTCTTCCTTATTTACATTTTGTTCTTCTGATTTTGAGCAAGTCCTGGGGAAAAAAAACAATAGAGAAAGAGGCACGTACTCACTGTATTGCTGAGAAGTGCTACAAGATAAATCATCTTTTAGTATTTGAGGTTATTTTTGCTCAGTAGTACTATGTACCTAAAAATTAGTTTTATTTTGTAGCATCTATTTTGAAGTATCATTTAACAAAATTCAGGAAGGCAAGAAAATTCCAGTTAACAGGAAAAAAACAGGAAAAAAAGATCAGATAACAATGTATTTGAAGTCTAATCCAAAATTTGTTGTTCTGAAGTGACTGAATTGTAATCAAAATTAATTCTATGTGTATTCTATGCTTTAGACACAGGAGCTATTCTAAAAGGAGCCATTATAACAGGGATACTCTAGCTTTACTAACTGGAGTCCCATGGCTGTGTCTTGAATTAGTCACTGAAACGCCTGTGATTTCTCACAGATGTCTGTACCTGAAGCGGTCCTGCAGTATTTGGTAACCTCAACAAGTTACTAAACAAATGCCAGGGATATGGCAAGATAATTCCTGATGTAAATTGTAAAATGTTCTGAAAATTGCGAGATTCTTCCCTCATTAAACAAAATAATTGTTGTTAGACAGTGGTCCACATGCTTAATTTTCTCTTGTGAGTCATTCATTCTGTAAAACTAAAATGTACTATGGCACCTCAAAAATATGTACTGTTTGCCTTAAATGACATCAGACAGCTAGAGCTGAATGCTTTCATTTTCCAGTGGGAGGAATAACAGAGAGCTATCCCCAAAGAAAATCATTCATAAATGGATCCATCTCTTTGGCCCACTGACAGAAATGTGGCAACACAGGAAGCCTTTCACAGAACTTAGACAATTCCTTAATTAAAAGCCATGCTTCTCTAAAAGATGCACTTTGAACTACTGGATCAAGTGCCTAAATCATTTGGTAATTCCATTTTCCTGTGTGCAAAAATACTGTTGAGATTGCAAGGCCATGTTCACTTATTCAAGGTGTCTGCTTGAAAAGACTTGAGGAAAAGTTGAGGTATGTGAAAGAAGAGGCTGCTTGAGAAAGACAGATGCTTACTGAGAGAACTGTGGACAGGAGGACAGTGTCTTTTAGCATACCAGCTCTCTTCAGCTGTGTTGTAGAAACCTTGATTCATTTCAAAAAACATTCCTGTGTGACCTGATCTAGGTGAACCTGCTTCTGCAGGGGGGTTGGACTGGATGAGCTCTAAAGGTCCCTTCCAACCCCTACCATTCTGTGATTCTATGGTATTTTTTTCTTATGCAGGCTGAAAAGGTTCTTTGATTTGTACAACTGTATTTTTAAGTGTGCAGAATGTCATGGTTGGGTTTTTTTTAATTTCAGCACAGAAAAAATCAGAACTGAAGAGAAAATAAAACACAAAAAGGAAAGCTGTATTTTAGATACTTACACAATTGAACGAGTTCTTTAGGGAATCTAATATATCCTTCCTTCCTCTTTGATGTTGGAAGCCAGGATTAGTGAAATCCTGACTCCATAAAATTTAAAGATAATATAGTCCTCATTTGAAAATAGCTCATTGAGGTCAAGTTTAAAACATGCAGAGGAAAGAGAGACTTAA